>NW_027223334.1:3621669-3976205 GCF_030449975.1 Polyergus mexicanus
AAGCAGTGGTATCAACGCAGAGTACTCAATACATGCATCTAACACAGTCCACAGCTCGGAAGAGAAGACCCGCAGCCGCAGTAGCAACAACATCCGTTGCTATAGTAACTAGGGCCTTGTTAAAGCTCGTTGCTATGCGCTCGGGTCTTCTCTTCCGAGCTGTGGACTGTGTTAGATGCATGTATTGCGATTAGCAAAGAAAATTATTAAATCAGTGGTGAGCATATTGAACAATATACTATATTGGACAACAAGAGCTATCCAGAAAATAAGGCAAGTAAAATCTGTAACCTGTAATCTTTATGAAATAGTTTTTGCTTGAATATGTAGTACATATTTACATAATTATTCATGTGTTAAACATTACAAAATAATACATACATTCAATCAGCTATGCCGAAGCGTAAATATCTGTCTTCGCATATTTCAACGAGATATCGCCGTAAATTAATTAGAGAAGAGAGTGATGAATTATTTCCACTTATTTGTAATGAAAAACCTAGAGTAAATTCGTGCGTAACTGTAAGTAATTCCACTTTAAATAATGACAATGATAAAATTGTACATGTCAATATCAATAACGCTCTTTCCGAAATTGTACAAGAGACAAAAAATTTACCATTTTCCGATGAAACGAATATTTCCGAATCTGATGCTTCTTTGAACAATATATTTTCGCACGAAACTTTAATAAGAGAGAATAATAATTCAGAAAAAGAAAACAATGATTTTGAGGCATTCTTAGTACAATGGGCTATCACGTATCGTATTTCTCATGTAGCTTTATCACATTTATTATCTGGTTTAAAAAAAGTACATCAATTTTTTTTTAATTTACCAAAATGTGCAAAGACATTACTACGTACACCACGATCTTCTGTTATTACTGACATATTTCCTGGTCAATATTGTCATTTTGGTATTGAACATGGTGTTCTACAATTTTTATCTACAAGTAATAGTACAGTTTCATCTTCTATTCAGATTCAAATCGGTATTGATGGTGTGCCGATATCTCGATCCAATTCAAATCAATTATGGCCCATTTTAGGTCGAATCATGCCTTATGGAAAAGTATTTCTAATTGGTTGCAATTTTGGCAAAACCAAACCAGCGGATGCAAATGAATTTTTAAAACAATTTATAAAAGATATAAATATTTTGATTAATAAGGGCATAACTAATAACAATGAAACAACATTTCCAGTGTCAATACACTCTATCATATGTGATGCTCCTGCTAAATCTTTCATTACACTTACTAAAGGACATAGTGGTTATTTTAGCTGCACAAAATGTACAATTGAAGGTGAATTCATCGCTAACAGAATTTGTTTTCCCAATTCTGACTGGCAAAAAAGAACAGACGCTAATTTTCGTAATCAAACTCAAGAAGAATATCATCTCGGTCGTTCTATTTTATTAAACATTCCAAATTTTGACATTGTATCTCAAATTCCATTAGATTACATGCATATGATATGCATTGGCGTTGTTAGGAAGTTGATAAAATTATGGATAAGTGGTCCTCTTAAAGCTAGATGTTTATCCTCGCAACGAATAAAAAATGTTTCTCAATTTCTTCTCGATATTAGACATCTTATTCCAAAAGAATTTGCAAGAAAACCGCGAGAAATTCAAGATTTTGCACAGTGGAAAGCAACCGAATTAAGACAATTTTTGTTATATACCGGTCCTGTTATATTACAAAAAGAAGTAAATCCTGATATATTTTCAAATTTTCTTACTTTACATGTTGCTGTTCGGATTTTATGTCAAAATAATAGTACAGTTGAATATATTGAATATGCGAATAAATTATTGAAACATTTTGTTGAATGTTTTATCAAAATTTACGGGCCCGAATTTGTATCCCATAATGTTCACGGTCTTCTTCACATAACTGACAGCGTAAAACAATTTGGGCCATTAGATACTTTTAGTGCCTTTCCATTTGAAAATTTTATGAAAGAATTAAAATCTCTTTTGAGAAAATCTGAGAAACCATTAGAGCAAATTAGCAATCGTTATGCGGAAATGAGTTTTTATAAAATCAAATCTGACGATGCAGATATATCAAAAATAAGTGTAAAGAATTCACACAAAAAAGGACCGTTGATATCAGGTTGTTTCAATCCACAATTTTTGAAGGTTGAATTTCCCCATTTTATTATTTCAATCAAATCTTCTGATAATTGTTGTCTCATAGAAAAAGATATTGTCTGTTTGGAAAATATCGCAACGTCGAGTGAAGGTAATTATATTGCAATAGGTCGTAAATTCAAAATTGTTGAAGAACTTTATAATAATCCATGCAGTTCTATTCATTTGGGTATATTTAAAGTAAGTCAATTATCTGACATTCAAACCTGGCCTTTGCATAAAATCAGTCATAAATTCGTAAAATTGCCATACAGGAATGAAAGATATTTCGCAGTAATACCGCTTATAAGCACTACATATTAATAATATTTGTATATTGCGCTTTAATTTGTTTAATAAAAAATTAAAATAAATTCTGACAATAAAAGCAAAATAAAATATGACAATAAAATAAAAAATTAAAATGATTTCTGATACACAATAATCTATACAAATTGAAATCTTGTTTACAATATTACTCGTAGAAGCTCTTTTGTATAATTTCACAGGAAGATGTCGAATCGAGGATTTATCGTCGTAGAATTCTCCGATGGTATCCAAGTAATACCCAAAATTTGGTTACAAAGTGAGGATGTATGCAAATATCCTTCACATTTCAAAACGGATTTAAGACTGCGAAAGGCAATTGAAAAAGAGGAAATACCAAATTCTGATTGGCCTTCCTTTAAAATTAATCGGATTTTTGGCGAGTATTGTAAGTATTTCAATAAAATAGCTTTTATTGCTGTTAAGTTTTACCTATTCATAATACTAAATGTTTACAACATTTTCAGCGTCTTTACAAAAGGCTGATGCGAAAGCAGAAAAGGCCTTATACACGTCAGATATGGATACTGAGAAAGAAGCTAAATCTTATAGAAAATATAGAGCGAGGAAAGTTTTATCTTCATCCGAAAGCGAAGAAGAGTCATGCACAAGTGCAATTTTGCCACCTGCTCCATGTCCTCCTGCAAAACGTAATTATAAACAATTCTAATCGCGTATATATATATATATATATATATATATATATATATATATATATATATATATAAAATTCATATATATCTCTCTTATATTTTAACATTATATTTTATTTTATCAATATGAAAGGTCAACGACTGTGCAATACAAACGAAACAGTACAATGTGAAAGTGCATCCATTACACGTTCTTGGGATTCTGCAAAAAAATACAAAGTATCATCACAAATTTCAAACTTGAGCTCCTACTCATCATCTTTGCAAGGTGAGCAAATTTATTACATATCTCCATGTAACAATGCATATAATATTATATAAAATTTCATACTTATAATTAATATTATCAGTAAGTATAAATTTAAAAATGTATACATAATTTTTTACATACAATATTTAAAATAATACATATACAATATTAATAATATTTTAAAAATTGTGTGCCTACATATTCTATCTATACATATATGGATATACGACGAAATATACATATATGTATATATAGAATAATATATATATGTACTATACTCATATAGTTTACATATATAACTTGTCAAAATTCCATTTTCTTTCTAACTCCTATTTTGAATGCTAAATGTATTTATAATATATTTTATGTGCAGATGCGAATGATTATGGTACTTTGTACGAAAGAGATGAAGAAGCGCTTAACATTGCTACAAGAGAGAAAAATCGAGACAATTCAATACACCGACATATGAATAAAATGGAGGAAGTTGGTCGATCTAACTGTACGCAAGGAAACCAATATATAAAGGAAAAGGAAAATAATAATTTAAATCATCAATTTTCACAAGCTGCGATTGGTAAGTAAATGTAATACATATAAATATAATATATTAACACATACACACGCCCACACACACACACCACGCGCGCGCGCGCACGCCATTAATTTTATACATATATATTTCATATTTATCATTAATATTATCAGCAATTATAAATTTAAAAAAGTATACATAATTTTTTACATACAATATTTAAAATAATACATATACAATATTAATAATATCTTAAAAATTGTGTGCCTACATATTTTATATATACATATATGGATATACGACGAAATATACATATATATATATATAGAATAATATATATGTGTGCACTCATAAAGTTTACATATATCTTGTCAAAATTCAATTTTTCTTCTAACTTCTATTTTGTATGCTAAATGTATTTATAATATATTTTATGTGCAGATGCGAATGGTTATGGTATTTTGTACGAAAGAGATGAAGAAGCGTTTAACATTGCTACAAGAGAGAAAAATGGAGACAATTTAATACACCGACATATTAATAAAATGGAGGAAGTTGGTCGATCTAGCTGTATGCAAAGAAACCGATATGTAAAGGAAAAGGAAAATGATGATTTAAATCATCAGTTTTCACAAACTGCAATTGGTAAGTAAATGTAATGCATATAAATATAATATGAACACACACACACATACGTACGAACACACATGCACGCACGCACACACGCACACGCATACGCACACGCATGCACCATTTATTATATATATATGGACCGTTTATTTTGAAAGTGGTGCAAGTCCATTTTCTTTTGTTTCGAGAAAATTAAATGTTAGCAGATCTGACAATTAAAAAATATAGGTTAATTATGTGAAGTCTGGGAATGTTTGTACTAATTTATCAATATGTAATTTGATTATATAAATTTCTTTTAGGCAAATTTAACTAAAATAATATATATTTCTAGGCTGCAAATGGACTTACACCACTTTCATAATTAGTCAATTGTAAATATCATTTAATTTCAATTTTGAAATAACAAATATCACTTAAAATATATTTCATATTAATCCAATTTTGTTTATAAATAATAATAAGAAATAAAATAGAATTTGTATTTTTTATTTTGAACGTTAATTATATTTATATATTGTTAAACTTAACACAAGATATTGGTATTATTAAATATTTATGCTCTTCATGTGGCAGTGTTTTGAAATATTCATGATGCACAGGAGGTATATAAGGTAATAGCTGCTGCATATCCTTATATTTTTCGTATGTAATAGGCCTGGCATCGTGATGGAAATTGGACTTACACCACTTTCATAATCAATGGTTACGCAATTTCTTTTACCGGCCAATTTTAAATTGAACAAAGCATTGGCATTTTTTAAGATATTAAATACTAACTAGTTATAAACAAAAAGTTTACACTAAATTAAGAATAAATTACGTCATATCTCATTTTTTAAAAAAAAGGACTTACACCACTTTCAAAATAAACGGTCCATATATATATATTTGAAATAAATGGTGTACATATAGAAATTTTGCAACTGTAATAGAGTTTAGCAATTGTGTATTGTGAGCAGATTTAGCAATTGTAAGGCCTTTATTTATACGTGTTAAATTGTTTTCTATACAAATTTAAAAATAATAGGTATTACAACTTTTACCTATTTCTAAAATTTTTAATAAAATCTATTATTATTATTATTATTTTATAGTTTTATATAACTTTTATATAATAGATATGCGAAAGATAACAATAATAATAAATATTTTCATATAGAACTATCAATTTAAAAAAAAATGCGATAATCTACATTTTATTTCTTTCATTAGTAAAATTGTATAGTATATCGAAATACAATATATGTTCTTGTCTGCTATATTTTTTGAAAAAGCAACGTATGTAATGCCACTAATTTATATGTTTTATATACAATTTATATATTTAATTCACTATACTTATTACATTTTATTATATTATTATATACATTTATATACATTTATTTATATATATTATATACATGTATATGCTATTTATACATTATAAGTGTATATATATATATATATATATAACCGTTTATTAATAATAAATGCTATTTACAGTGGATCATTTCAAGAGATTAACAAGAGAAATAGTGACTATAAAATATGATATGAGACAAGCATTGAGCTTATTAGATATTTTAGTTGAAAGAACTAATAAAAGCACAGAATGTGCAAGTACGAAATTTTCTTTTGGTGACGTTGAAAATCGGTTTCCGTTGCAAACTGTAGCCCAATTAGCGGAAGTTGAGGAGATTTTGAAAGTTTCAGATTCCCAACATAACACTGAAATAGTAAGTTAACGCATATAAATTTATATACAATATAATAGTCATATATATATATATATATATGTATTTCACAATTATTATCAAATCTTTTATAAGTACATTATATAATCAATCTTAGGTAAACTTTTCCACAGTAAAAACATTGTATGTCCTTTTCAGAAATTTTAATCCCTATTTTAATTTTATACATATAAATAATCCCAATTAAAATAATTAAGCGTAAAAAGCTGGTTTTTTTTACTTATAAGATTATCACATTTCATGAGATGTATTAATCATTTAAAATTATTATTAATTATTTATTAGATATTATCAGAGATATTAATCACTTAAAATTGCTATAGAAAATGATTGAAGATTGTTAAGAAAAAGACATTACTTTATTTAATCTAATAATATATTACTTTTACTCTTACCTTATAGCGCGTATATATCAAATCTATCGGAGGAACATGCGTCGATGATGCCGTAAAGAGAACGTTGTATAAAACATTCTCAAATAAATTGGCGGAGAAATATAACTGGGAAGGCCGACGCGGAAAAGAGCCACTGCATAAATTGGAACTAATAAAAGTTATTTTCAGTAAGTTTGTTTATATGTAAATATAACTGCAAAATATCTTCTGTTAGAAGATATTTTATTTTTTTTTTCTCTATATGCGTGTAAAAATGACAGCTAATTAGTTTCAATAACTTGCCATGGAACATTCTGTATCATATATAGATATATTTATGATTATTACTTTAATCAAATTTAAAAAGTTTTTGATGAATTAAATTTTATTTCCATTTTTGCATTGTATAACTTAGAAATAATTATTAAACAAAGATAATACACTATGAATTACTATAGTCATCAATCAATTAGTATAGAAGAAAAAGTTAAAATAATGAAAATATTTTTAGGATCCATACTTCACAATATCCCAGATTCCGATCAGGGCAAAATACAACGAAGGGTTATGGAGTGGTTTCGACATTCAAAAGCGAGACATGAAAATGAGAAGAAGCGGACCCATAGATGCGAAGGCAACGTTTCTAATTTATCAGAATAAAGAACTGGAAAGGTATATTAATAATGTCAAAAGGTATGAAATATTAATTATTTTAATCATTACTGGCAACATATTACATACAAATTCTATTGTACGTTGTGTTATAGAATTATTTGCATATTTCGCAGTTATTTTCACTTGCAATAATGTACGTAAGTTCGTTTTCAGCTCTTTTTATGAAACAGTCACTGATGAAATGCGATGTGCAAGTTTCCAATAGCTTATTATATCGCAAGTCTGAGACTTCCTAAAAAAAAAAAAAAAAAATTAATACAAGATATGAGTAGATATAGCGAAAAGATAAGAAGGGGAGAAATATATTATTGTTTTAACACACAATTTTCTAAACTCGTATTCAGAATAATGTTTATTTTTTATATGTTTAGATTTTTATATGTATCTATACTCACCATTCACGCTCATCACTGTATATTGAAATTAAATTTGCATGGCTCTTTAATTATAGATTATTTCCGACACTATTTGTACACTACTATTGCTTATGTTTCTGTAAAAGCCATTGGCTTTAAGTAGAATGGACTGGGTTTTGATATTCACTGCTAATATTGAAAATCAATAGTATATGTTATGTAAATTATAAATTTTCAGTATTGAGAGCCATTAGAAAAATATAAAAACAGTAAGATTTAGACGGTAAACAAATTGATCAATCACAATTGAGTACTCTCGAAATAACCCTAGTGAATCTCGATTATGATTGGTCAATTCGCTTACTGTCTAAAAATAAGCCTATTATAATAGATTTTACATATGTTTCAGATGTGCATGGACAATTTACATCCACATTTTAATTAATAATAAAAGTTATATAGTTTTTCGAGTTACGCGCATTATAAATATATTAAGATTGCATATAATAATCGAACATATGCATCTGTGTTAATAAAAATTTTTATTTTATGAAATTTTTATTGACACAGATTCGTGTGTTATCATCAATTACTGCAAAATATTTCTTATTTATATGATTTGTATTTGTTATTGGTTTTACAATAAATAGAAAAAGGTTTTTCACAATTTTTTCATTTTTGTGTGTTTACAATTATCTTCCTTTTACTATTAAGATGAAAATAGAACCGACTGATCGAAAAAGTGCGAAATCTTCTTAATTTATTAATTGTACCGTTAAAAATATTTGCAATTTTATTTCATATCGGTTATATATGATAATATATACAATTATAACTTAATTCAAATTTATCAATAAAACCGAAAAAATATTTTTCTTTTCTATAAAAAATTATATACAATACATTTACAGGCAATAACTAAAAAAAAAAAATTTTTGTAGGGATTGTTGGATATGTATTATTTATTCATTTTTCTGTTTGCGTAAATAATTGTATTAAAAACAATTAATATATTTTTGATTTGACGAAATATATTTCTTGTATTTGGTACAATTAGTACACACATAAAAATGAGTAAATAATATAAATTCAACAATTTATGAATGATAGTTTAGTTTTTAATTTTTGTGGAAAAAGCATCCATAATGAATCTATATAACCTCTAGTTAATGTCTATTATTTATCCATCAAAGTTCCACAAAATATCTATGATTACACCATATAACGTTCATGTTACATCTATGAAGACGTCTAATGGATGTTGAATGGAAGTAAGAAATGCGGAACTGTGGATGTCTAATAGATGTCTATAGGAGATTACATGGACGTCTAATAGAGGTTTTGAATCTCCATGATGAACGTCTACTGGACTTCCATTAGAGGTTTTTGTTCCGTGTGGGAAGTCGACTGTACCATGCACACACACATGCAGGTAGCCACACGCGATCATATCAGTGCGCGGCAGATACTCAGCTTAGTCGCGCGTGTTGTGTACAAACGTGTAACAAGATATTATCGTAAAAGTACGCTCAAGGCAGTATTCTACTCTAGAATCTTCAAAAACCTGAAAAAATTTTTTTTTATTTTCTTACAGTTTGGGGTATCAAAAATGTGTCCCTAAAATATTAAGGTGAAATTCGCAAAACTGCTAGAGTTATACAGCTTTGAAGGCCGCGGCGCGGCAGGTAGTTGTTCCCTCGATCCTTGTATCCGTTGTATACCGGCTTCGGGAATTCCTGCGCCTATCCCTTGCCCCTTTTCTTTGGCGCTGTTTGACGTCACATTTCCGTTACAACAATCAGTATCTGTATTGCCAGAAACGGGTCCCGGCTCACACGCACACAATCAGCGCAGAGCGCTCTGCGCAGTACATGTACGAGGCTCTGATTGTGTGCGTGTTAGCCGGGACCAGTGATGCCAGAATTGAGACGCGAGCAACATGACTCCGTAGTGGAGGGGATACACACACAAGCGTAAACCGTGTGCATGTAATGCGCAGAGCGCTCTGCGCATTACATGCACACGGTTTACGCTTGTGTGTGTATCCCCTCCACTACGGAGTCTTGTTGCTCGCGTCTCAATTCTAGCATCACTGGCCGGGACCCGTTTCTGGCAATACAGGTCAGTATACTTTCGAACTCTGAACGAACTAGACGTGTATTTTTGAAAAATGGATAAGAAAGGCAAACGAGGTGGTTACGCGCGTAAGTCAGTACCAAAAAAAAGAAAATTTTGCGGAAATCGATATAGTTTCGAAGCTGATACTGAATATGCCAGTACATCAGCAAAAAAATTTAAAGATAGTAGAGACGACGAGTTTCGTATAAACAAAGAACACAGCTATAGCATTCTCAACTTTTTTTCGGTATTCTCTGCTATCAGTGCACTTGTTATGTGTAAAAAGTGTAAAAAAGACATAACTTTTACTGAAGCAAGTCCGCGTGGATTGGGTTTTAAAATAGCAGTGGAATGCAGTTGTGGTGTAATTTATATCGACTCATGTCCTTTGATTGATAAAGCTTTTGAAATAAATCGAAGAATAGTTTTTGCCATGCGACTTTTAGGCATTGGTTTAAAGGGACTCGCCTTATTCTGTGGAATTATGGATATTGGTCAAGGACTTGCTGCGAGAACATATTATGCATGTCTCGAAAATATTCATTGTGCAAGCGAAGCAGTCTATGACATTGTGACGAGAAAAGCAGCCGAGGAAGAAAAGGAAGAGAACGCTAAATACGGTAATCCCCCATCGGAATTGACTGTGTCCGGAGACGGCACGTGGAAAAAAAGAGATTTCACCTCGCTGTTTGGCGTCACCACCCTCATTGGAGTATACTGTAATAAAGTCATCGATACAGTCGTGAAATCGAGTTTTTGCCAATTATGCAATTTATGGAAAAATAAGTATGGCACTGCGGAATACGAAACTTGGAAGAGCAGTCATGATGATGAATGCACAATCAATCATCAAGGTTCTGCTGGCAAAATGGAAGTGGATGCGGTAAAGGAAATGTTCTCGCGATCGATGGACAAGTTCCAAGTAAAGTATAAAAGATATGTAGGGGATGGAGACAGCAAAACCTATAAATCTCTTGTAGAGGCTATGGTATACGGTGAAGACTTTGTCATTGAAAAAAAAGAATGCATTGGACACGTTGAAAAACGTATGGGTACGAGACTACGTAATGCCAAGAAAAAGAATAAAGGCATCGGTGGAAAAGGAGCAAGAAAATTAACAGACAAAGTCATCAATGAACTGACTACGTATTACGGCTTGGCAATACGAAGAAATGCAAATTCATTACCAGAGATGAAGAGAGCTATATGGGCCACATTTGACCATAAAAGATCGACCGACGATAATCCACATCACGAAGACTGCCCTGAAGGCCCTACGAGCTGGTGCGTGTGGCGTAGAGCGGAAGCTATAGGAACACTAGACACTTTCGCACATGGCAAACCACCGCTGAGTAAACATAAAGTATTGCTACGGAGAAAGATATAACTATTTCCTTTTTTTCAGACACTTACTCAGTTACACTCATATCTATTTTTTCTCTTTGCCCATTCTTCTTTGTCCATCTCTTTCTTATCCGAGCATATTATATATACATATGTTATATATTATTTACATATGTGTATATATTTGTGTATATGTAATAATAATTTTAAATTTATTAAAATATCATTAATCTTTTGCTTGTTTGTATATTTCATTAAAAATTGATTAGATTTATTTTGTAATAGTAATTGTGTCACAGTAGTTAGTTAGCCAGAGACGATCAATGAGCTGGTTGTTGAAAGAAATATTTTCCACCAAATGCGTTTTGCATATACACCTTGGTTGAAAAATGTATCCCAAAAGCGATCAATTCGTGAGCTGGTTGTTGAAAGAAATATTTCCCACCAAAAACGTTTTGCATGTACCCTTTGGTTGAAAAAATGTATTCCAGTAGCGATTAATTCGTGAGCTGGTTATCGAAAGGAATATTTCCCGCTATATGCGTTTTGCATGTACGCTTTGGTTGAAGAATATATCTCAGAAGCGATCAATTCATGAACTGGTTGTCGAAAGAAATATTTCCCACCAAAAACGTTTTGCATGTACGCTTTGGTTGAAAAATGTATCCCAGAAGCGATCAATTCGAGCTGGTTGTCAAAAGAAATATTTCACATCAGATGGGATTTGAATGTGTGCTCTGGTTATTAAAAAAATAACATTTTGTCCCAGAAGCGATTTTTATTCGTGTGCTGGTTGGTTTAAAAAATATTTTATTCCAGAAGCGGTTTGCATATGCGGTCTGGTTATTAAAAATATATTTTATCCCATAAGCGATTTTTATTCGTGTGCTGGTTGGTTTAAAAAATATTTTATTCCAGAAGCGGTTTGCATGTGCGCTCTGATTATTAAAAATATATTTTACTCCAAATGCGATTTTTATTCGTGCGCTGGTTGGTTTAAAAAATATTTCATATCATATGTGGTTTGTGCATGAATATTCTAGTTATTAAAAAACAGTTATTCTAGAAGAAATTTAAAAAAACTTCCGTTTTTGAAAGACTAAGTGTGCAATATCTGGTATTCCTTCATATGATTGCAACCAATTATATATAGTAATAAAACTTACAAATTATTGGAAGGAATTATTATTGTAATACCTAGCAATGTGTGTGTATTTTTTTCTTTTTTTGATGTCACCAAATTTCGCGTATATAATAGTCTATCAGGATGTGTATATACAAGTTGATAACTAATTGAAAAAATATATATCGTTATTAGAAGGCAATCCTTATGAAAAAAAATACTCCAAGGATGTAAAGAATATGAGGAAACGGTTTTGTAATATTATAGCAAGCAATAAACTGCTGCCTTTTATAAAATGATAAGAAATTATGATTTTCAAAAATCTATTCTGATACTCGTAACAATATTGGTAAAAAAAAATGCCTCAATCTCGCTTGCAAATTATAATCGCAGATGTATATGAAAATAATAAATAAAATATTTTAGTTGCGTTCTTACGAAAATGGGCGATGGATTTGCCCATTTTATATTTTCAATATTCAGAATATTGTAAAACTACATTATTCTATTGCGACCAATATAAACAATGTATTGTAAATCTATTACAAATATATAAACACACACACATTTACATATACAATCAAAAAGATATATATATATATATATATATATATATATATATATATATATATATATATAATATTATATATACTTATATAAATAATACATTTTTGTTATATAACCATAGATTATATCAACTGAAAAAAAACGAGCTGCATAGATTGTAACTTATAGAAAAAGTTACATGATAATATCCAGAACATATATATATATATACGTATATATATATATATATATATGTCAAAGGGTCTGTTCCGGGACATTTAGAAATCTCATATTTTTTTACTATATTCTGATAAAGCATTAAGATTCAAACTCATTTTGATCTTAAAGAATTAAATATTTCTTTCCGTTTTTAAGATATCACGTTTTTAAAGTTTTCCAAGACACTTGCATAATGACAGCTTCCAGAGCAATGGTAATTTCCAGGACTGCCCTGGAAAAATTCTATGTATAATGGTATATTCCAGGACAAACATAAAATATATAGAATTTTTTTCAAACACTCTAATCTTCGAAGGATCTTCTTTTGTGACCATTTTAATTTTTAATTGGCTTACATTAAAGCTAAGAGATTGTCCGCCGTTACTGTAAAGTTTCTATAATAAGAGTTAAGGTTCCCTTAATCAACCAATCAGCGCGAAACAATTCGCCGACCGGGTTGCGTGGATTGGTTAGGATGTGATTTGTGGATTCTCAATACTCAATCGTAACCATAACCACTACCAAGTCCGTAAATCGTAATATAATACGGTCTTAAATATATTTCTATGTAAAACCAATTTATACTGTACATAACACACTATACTCATTGGGCGCGTTCCACTTCACGACCGCAACGCTCACGATATCATTTCATCTTTGTTGTTCACTGAAAGTTAAACAAAGACAGATGATGCTCGCGAACGTTGCGGTCGTTAAGTGGAACGCGCCCATTGTCATCTCACCGTCATTACACACATTAACGCACTATAAAATATTCTTCTAAGACTTTCAAGTATATTATGTATCAATTCACATTATTTGCTTTATTTAAAATCTGTAGAAAAATATTATATAACCTTATGTATAATGTGAATTAATCTTAATTTCCTAAAATATAGTGTAGCTTAAGTCTTATTATAGAAACTTTGGTTGCGTTCAGTAGAGAAATTGCTTAATTATCCTCTTGTCGACATTCGACGTTGATTTGATGGCTCTAAAAGTAAGAGCCAATCACGTTCAATTGCTACTGAGCGGTTTCTCTACTGAACGCAGCATTTGTTATCGAAAACGACACGTACTGTAGGCATATTTCAGGTTATGTAGTCTTGAATTGCGCGATAACCAGTAGTTTTGGTGAAAATACTGTACATGTACATCGTATTCCATATTTTTAGCTTTTATATAGGGTGTCCTATTTTAAAGGACCCACTCAAACATCTCAGAAACACTGCGTTAAATCGAAAAATGTTTCAAACAAAAGTTGTGTGGCTTCAAGGGGGCCATAAGACGGTGACAATGATTTGACCTTGGAAAATCATTTGAAGGTCATGTGAAGGTCAACTTTAAAATCTTAAATAGAAATCCCCATTTTTTATTTAGTATTCTTGTAGCTTGCCTCGAGAGCTTTTCAAAACACTATAATAAACTATTTTTTTATTCAGTACTTTTTGAGTTATTTTATATTTTAATCTGACATCTTTTGATATAAAAAATTAAATATCTCATAAAATAGTTAGTTTTTGATAATCTTACCGTAATACTTTTATGTACAGAATAATGATACAAATCAATAAGTATAAAAAAATAATAGTTTTAAAAAAAATTATTTACAATGTATTTTTTTAAACAATTATTTGTTTTTTTGCGCTAATTGATTTGTCTCATTATTCTGTACATAAAAGTATTACGGTAAGATTATCGAAAACTGAATATTTTATAAGATATTTAATTTTTTATATCAAAAGATGTCAGATTAAAATATAAAATAACTCAAAAAGTACTGAATAAAAAAATAGTTTATTTTAGTGTTTTGGAAAGCTCTCGATGTCAGCTACAAGAATACTAAATAAGAAATGGGGATTTCTATTTAAGATTTTAAAGTTGATCTTGACATGACCTTCAAATGATTTTCCAAGGTCAAATCATTGTCACCGTCTTATGGCCCCCTTGAAGCCACACAACTTTTGTTTGAAACATTTTTCGATTTAACGCAGTGTTTCTGAGATATTTGGATCCTTTAAAATGGGACACCCTGTATATCATGTTTTCCTTACTTAAAATTAAACATACTAAACAATTAATCATTGTGAAATCTAGCAATGTAACTCGTAAAAGAAAGAAAGATTATTAGATAAAACTAGAAAATGGAAAACGTTGCGTTGGAATATTCCTTTGTAAGTCGGGTAAGTAGAATATTATATTTAAGCTTTGGATAATTATAGAAAGTTACAATAAATACAAGTAAAAATAAAATATACAAGTTATAATCGCATTAAAAATAGTATATATTCTAAAGAAAGTTTAATTAATAAAAACTAAATGTAATAAATAAATCGTCAAATACGTATAAAAATTAACCATATTAATTGTTTCCAAACAGCTATAATAAAAAATAAAGTAAGATTTGTTAAAGAAAATAAAGTTTCAATAAATATTAAAATATTTTCTATGTTTATCCAACATATTTCGAGTAAAAATATTATAATTAAATCATTCTATAAAGAAAGAAATCTATATCCTATTAAAAAAAAACTATAAATTAACATGACCATAGTTCGTAATTGGAATCAATTTCATTAAGCCAATAATTTCATTAACTGCATTTTAAGTCAATTGATACTCATAAAATACTTTTGATTGTTAGCATATAATTTAACAATTAGAATTTGTTAAACAATTGAAAAATTATTTCTAAAAGCAGTTTTTAATACAATTAGATATAAAAATATATTAAATAGCTATAAAATATATTATTTTTTTTATATCAATCACTTGACTGCTTTAAAAACCGATCAGTGCATGGGCTGAAAAAGTATTGCAATATTCTTTATTAATATCTTCAAAACAGCGATTTTAATATTAATATAAAATAAAATATAAATTAAGATTATACGTACAGACTAACGATTGTTTAAAGCCAATAGCCGAGACAATAAATAAATACAAAAGAAAAAATTGTACATTAGAAGATATAACTTAATTTTCGCTTCAATCTATTTTAGCACACTTATTAATTAATAAGCAGAATTATTAATTAATAAGCTTTAGTGTTTAAATAATAAAAATATTAAATTTCAAACAAAACATTCTCTAAAAAATTTTACAAAAATTAATGTGAAACACGTTATTGCATATTAATTATAAAATGAATAATGTATTCCTTATTAATTCAGAAACATAATCAGAAAACCTACCAATGTTTGTAAGTATATTGTGTACGTACATTAAATATATTAAATTCTTGGAAGAAGTGAAAATATTGTTTTGTAGCCTAACGTTCGTTTCCAAGACACAAACATACTCTCATAAATAATGTAATATTAAATACTTAAATGAAGAATTCGCTTCGAAATACATTTATCCTAAGTCTCTTTCAAGTAACTTACAATTTTTTATTTAGATGTCCCGCCAAATTTTCCAGAAAGCAATCAAGGCGTTGGCATAAAGATTTGCACATTTGTTATATATGAGTAACGTCTTTTTACGTTATTGATAATATTGTTATAAATTACACTTTGTGGAATGATGTGTGCTGAATAAAGTACCAGAGGAGTCTATGGTTTCGGGGGGTGTCGGGAAGAACGCTTAGAGTCCACGCACACGTACGTTGGTCCGAGCCGCGCCTCGCGAATATTCGCACTTACACTCAATTCGATGATTGTCTGCCGGTTGATGATATCCTTTCGTTCACTGAGATTCTTGCGAACACCGTGAAATTGATTTCTAGATCCGATCCGAATAGCAACCAAATTCCGAGAGCTTTGTCGATTTTTCCAAAGACAGCGTGCGCTATGAAAGACCGTTACTCGAGGCATAAAGACTTGCACATTTGTTATATATGAGTTACGTCTTCTTACGTTGTTGTTAATATTGTTATGCATTACACACCTTTGTAGAATAATGTGAGTTGATATTACCTGACCGCGTTTTCAAATGCTTGTACGTACGTTAAATTTTTGAAAGAAATAAAAATATCATTTTGTGGCCTAACGTGCGTTTCCAGGATACAAGCATATTCTCGTAAAAAGTGTCATATTAAACACTTAAATGAAGAACTCGCTTCGAAATACATTTATCCCAAACGTCTTTTAAGTAACTTACGATTTTTTATTTAGATGCCCCGCCAAACTTTCCAGAAAGCAATCAAGGTGTTGGCATAAAGACTTGCACATTTGTTATGTATGAGTTACGTCTTTTTACGCTGTTGTTAATATTGTTATGCATTACACACCTTTGTAGAACGATGTGAGTTGACATTACCTGACAGCGTTTTCAAATGCTTGTACGTATGTTAAATTCTTGAAAGAAATAAAAATATCATTTTGTGGCCTAACGTTCGTTTCTAGGACACAAGCATATTATCGTAAAAAGTGTCATATTAAACACTTAAATGAGGAACTCGCTTCGAAATACATTTATCCCAAACGTCTTTCAAGTAACTTACGATTTTTTATTAATATGTCCTGCCAAATTTTCCAGAAAGCAATCAAGGCGTTGGCATAAAGACTTGCGCATTTGTTATATATGAGTTACATCTTTTTACGTTGTTTGTCATCAATATTGTTATGAATTACACACTTTTGCGGAAAGATGTGAGATTGCCTGACGCTGACGTTGTCTGACTGAATTTCTAAATGTTGGTATATACGTTAAATGTGTTAAATATTTTTAAAAAGTGGAAACATCATTTTGTAGCCTAACGTTTGATTCCAGTACATAAAATGTTTTTCGTGCATAATGAAAATCAAAGTGACTAATTTCACATTATACACAATAAATTTTTAATCATAGTTTTTCAAGATTATTTGTACTTCAAGTATTATTAAAAATCGTTGTGTTTTTTTCAATCTCATATCTTTTTATATATTTATATACTATTTTACGCGATTTTCATAATTATATAAATATATTGACGGTTTTTATGTTCGAAATTCAATAATACATTATATATACTTCAATTGGAACTTGTTGTGCCTCCGGAGAGGCACGGTAGTTGGGATCGTTTGCCGGAAGGAATTTAGGAATTCGGGCTCCGTCCGAGAACTTCACTGTCTTTATTTGCTTAGAAATGACACCTTTGCATTTAAATAAATATATTAATATCTATTTTATTCGTGACTTGGCTTGATTACAATGTTCCCGCACTTTCGCTCGCGTCGCGTATCGCGATAACGGATATCTTGAAGTGCGCGTCTAGAGTCGAGTTTCGGTCTCGAGACTCGCCTCTCGCTTCTTCGTGTATATTTCTGCCGACTGCGTGGCTATTCAATATTATAATAATTATTGATACTCGTTTTGACACTCGCGGTTGTTAGAGATATTGCTCGCGTAAAGGAATAAAGTTTGCCCGTTTGGTAGTTATTGTGACTATTATTAATTAATGATCAAGATTGTTCGCGTAATATTAATGGTAAAGACTGCCCGCGTAATATTGATGATAAAGACTGCCCGCCGTTCGTTAGCGGTGGGCCTTTTTATTAACTCCCTTTGGCTACCCGGGAGGGGGTCGTTTAGCGACAAGGCCGTGTGTCGTGTCGCTTGATTTTGGCAATATCCGGATGCAAGCTAAGAAGTTCTAAGTAGGACTTCTTTGCTTGCACTTTCGAAATTTCTTTATTCCTTTTTATTTCGCTTTTAAGTAGAACTTCTACGTTGCATTTTCGCAATGTCCTTCTTCCGCTTGCCCTGATTTCCGCGTTTTCGCAATGAAATGATTGCACGGTCGCTTGGGCTTAGCGTGTGGCTCGCGTTGTCAGCGCTTTGTTCGGTCAACGCTCGTAACGTGATCTGTATTTGCGTTACACAATCGCGTTGAGCAATCATATAAAATAATATGTATTTAGAATAATATATTTAATGATTCGTGTATAGCCTGTTCGGGCTATAACACATTGTTAGATAACATTTGTATACATGTCTTTTTTTTGTATATACATTTGGATGTACAATTATCATATCTACATACATTAGTTTTCCAGGACTGTCCTGGAAACTGCCATTTGACATAGAATTCTTCCAGGTCAGGCCTGGAACCATACAAATGTCTCGGAATATGCCAATAATTATCAAGAAGTGTCTCGGAACAGACCATTTGACATATATATATATATATATATATATGTATATATATACGTATTGGTATGTATGTATCATACATACATTTATATACATTCATATATACATTTATTGTATATACATGCATACATGAATATATGCATATATATATACATACATATATATAAAAAAATGTATATACAAACGTATATAGATGTATGTATGATACATATATATATATATACAATATATATATACAATATATATATATACAATATATATATACAATATATACATATATATATATATATACGTATTGGTATGTACCCAGATAGCCAAGTCTGTTCGAACAGATTTTGCCAAACGTCTGCTACAAATTTTTGTCAGCAGAAAGATTCCAGATTGTATACAAAGTCTGTTATATCAGATAATGATAGCATAATGTCAACAGAAATGTTACAAACCTGCTGACATAATTTGACAGTAGATCAGTAGCAGAAACCGAGCAGGATTTGCATAGAATTATTATAGCAGATAGCCAGCAGAAACCGAGCAGGATCTGCACAACGCAATTTGATGTCAAATTGATAGCAGAAATCGAGCAGGATCTGCTAACATGACTTGACATCAGGTTGTCGGCAAAAATCGAGCAAGATTTGCGCGCGCGCAATCTGATGGCAAATCGGCAGTAGAAGTCAAACAAAATCTGCAGCTTTTAGCATTCATATAATTTATTGAAATAGTATAGTTTATTCGCTTACAGCTATGCGGCGCACTATTCACTTTCTATATCCGTATTCAAGTTCTTGTTACGAGGCTATATATAATGCCTGCAAAATGCGGCTAATAATATTGTAATTATTTCTATCAATTTAATTTCTGGTACGATTCCCGTACCGGGAATTCAGATATTGAACTGATTTTTAGAAAATCAGACAGATAAATATCCGATATTTTCACTTATTTGAAAAGAAATTATCCAAATAAGTGAAAATCGTTCGTTATTATATCTATTTAAGATATAAAATAGAAATTAACTTCCATATAAATAAAATATTTTAATTTTGATTTAATTTCATAAATTAATTATTCAAATTTTCATATATATATTACATTAATACATATTATTAATATTATAAATTTATGTTATTAATACAAACGTCAGAAAATGACATCAACTATTGACGTCATTTTTGAATCTTATGAGACCTAACTTTAGGATTAACTCTAATTGGTTATTTTGTGACCAAAATTTACTGTCATTTTATTACTTGGACTCGAGACCCTTAAATGTACCATTTTATATAAATGTCTAGAAATTGCTCGATTTTTGCTGTCAATCTGCCGTCAGATTGCGCGCAGGCTCTGCGTGATTTCTGCTGCCAATCTGCTCACATTGCCTGTCAGCAGGCTCTGTCGACAAAACCTGAGCTTAATGTGGTCACAGATGGCTATGGTTTTAGCATGGAATTCTGATTAAATTTGCTGCCAATCTGCGCGCATGCTGCTAGCATTTTGCTATCTGGGTATGTATCATACATACATTTATATACATTCATATATACATTTATTGTATATACATGCATACATAAATATATACGTATATATATACATACATATATATAAAAAAATGTATATATAAACGTATATAGATGTATGCATGATACATATATATATTCTGGATATTATCATGTAACTTTCTATAAGTTACAATCTGTACAGCTCGTTTTTTTCCAATCAATATAATCGATGGTTATATAAGAACAATGTATTAGTTATATAAATATATTATATTATATATATATATTTTTTTTCTTTTGTTATTGTTTAGATAAATATTTATATATATGTAATAAAAATTTACAATTTACATGTATGTGTGTTTGTTTATGTGTGTGTATGTACACACACACACACACACACACACACACACACACACACACACCCACACACACACACCCACACACACACACACACAGAGAGAGAGAGAGAGAGAGAAGAGAGAGAGAGAGAGAGAGAGAGAGAGAGAGAGAGAGAGAGAGAGAGAGAGAGAGAGAGAGAGAGAGAGAGAGAGAGAGAGAGAGAGAGAGAGAGAGAGATTTTGTTTGATTGATCTTTATTAGCTTTCTCAGCTATTTGTAATACAAATCTAGTTTACATTAATTACAATATACTCCTTTAACGTTCGCTTAAACGGCACAATTCTTTCATTCCGCTTTATTTCAGCTGGCAAGGCGTTATACATTTTCACTTCTTCGTAAAACATACTCTTTTGCGCACTCCTTGTTCTGCAATATTTTATTGCAATATCCCCAGCTTGTCGTGTTTGCCTTTCACTCTCATTTCCCACAATTTCTAACCTATTTCTTAATTGCTCCGGTAACATGTTCCTTAAAACCTTAAAAATAAATATACACACATTATAATATAGCCTCTGTTTTATGGACATAAACTGCAGCGCTTGCAGCATACGCTCCACATTGCAATATGATCCTCATGGCCCGGTTTTGTGCTTTTTGCAATTTACTCAGCTGTGTTTCTCCCATATCAATTAACAGTGTCGCACAATACTCAAAGTGAGGTGCTATAATTGTCTTATATACAATACATCTAGTGTATGCCGATATATAATTACCTATTCTATTCAAAAAACTCGTTTTTTTCCCTATTTTCTTTAGCATATAATCACAGTGGTCCTTAAATCGTAGTCTATCGTCAATAATTATGCCTAGGTATTTCATTATTTCCACACGTTCAATCTCAGTTCCATCCAAAACATTTCAATGTTATATTACCTCGCAGTTCTTTTCTTATACTTCTAACAATCATATATTTCGTTTTTCCTGCATTTATTTTTAACTTATTTATATTCATCCACTCTTCTACTATAGTAAATGCCATATTCATTTTGCCCTCTAATTCCGCGCTGCTTTCTCCAGTTACATATATTAACGTATCATCTGCAAACATTTTTATACTACATCCTTCTGGACAGATTTTTATTATATCATTTATATATACTATAAATAATAAAGGTCCTAATACAGATCCTTGCGGTACTCCATATTCTGTGGTCATTAATTTAGACCATTTATTGTTAAATTGAACCTGCTGTGTTCTATTCTTTAAATATGATCTTAACCATTCTATAACCATTCCCCTAATTCCATATTGATATAATTTCTCTAATAATCTTTCTCTATCTATTGTTTCAAAGGCTCGCTTAAGATTCATGAAAATTACCCCTACCATTTTTGCCTCACTAACTATCAATTTCCACTCATCAATGACTGTTTGAATCGCTGTTTCACACGAATACTGTTTTCTAAAGCCCGGCTGATGTTCTGTTATAATACCGTTATCTTCCAAATATGTTTCAATTTGCTTTTTAACTACTAATTCTAACACTTTTTCAAATATTGGTAACATATTTATAGGCCTAAATTCACTTACTTTTCTAGCTTTCTCTATTTTTGGAATCGGTATTATTGTAGACGTTTTCCAACCTTTTGGACAGCAACCTTCCTTCAAAGAATTATTTATTATATCAACAAATTCCTCTTTTATTACGCAAAATGCTGCCTTTAATATATCGCTAGTTATTCCCTCCTCTGTACCTTTCTTTTTCGGTAGTCCCATAACAATTTCCTGTAAATGCTCTATACTAACCATTTCAAAATTTTCCATAATTCCCTCGTTTTCAATAACATAAATAATTCTTTTACATGCATTTCCAGTTTTACTCCCATTTATAGATTTTACTATACTATTAATACTTTGTATATAATATTAATTAAATTTATCTGCTATATTGCATCCTTCAGTGCTGTCTAATATTTCAAAATCTATATTCTCTGCTTCCCTCTTACCTCCTGGTTCGCCTCTAATTATTTCTTTTAGTGTTTTCCACATAGATGTCGGATTTTCTTTATTAAGATCTATCATATTTTCATAATATTCTTTCTTCTTTGTCTTAATTAATTTAACTACTGTATTTCTTTCAATTTTAAATTGCAACCAATTTTGTTCCGTGTCGTCATACAGTGCCTTTCTATATGCCTCATCCCTTTTGGCCGCTGCTTCTCTTATTTCATCCGAAAACCACTTTTTCCCTTCCCATATTCTCGGAATTCTAAAATTTTTTCTAGGTGCTGTAGCGTCCAACGCATTTACTATACTATCAACAAACTTCTTCGCTCTCACACTGATATTCATATCTTGGTTTTTCTCTAATTTATTTTCCACTAATTTAATAAATTCATCTATATTAAATTCTCTATAATTCCTAACACTAAGTTCTCTGTATTTATTATCAAATTTATTCGCATTCAGTTCAACTTTTAGCCACGCATGGTCCGTTATTTTAGGTTCATGCATTACCTGCACTTCTATTTTATTATTAGCAAAAATTAAATCTATAATTGTTTTACTATCTTTCGTAATTCTCGTCGGTTTATTTACATATTGTTTCATGCCTAAGCTCAACATTGTCGTTTGTAACTTCCTTGTATAAAACGAATCTAACATAATATCTATATTAAAGTCTCCTATTACCATACATTCTCCTCGTATTATTAACTCTTCTATTATATCCTCCAGAAATCTCACGAAATCACCATGCGATGCACTCGGTGAATGATATATTACCATTATTATTCCTCTATACAATTTGTCTTTCACCTCAATCGCAGCACACCAACAATTCGATTCTAATTTTTTTACTAATACTATTTCATATTTAACATCATTCCTTATATATAAAACAACCCCTCCTGTATTTCTATTTTCAGCATCGCATCTAATTATACTATAACCTGGCACGTTCACTTCACTGTCTTCAATTTCAGCGGTCAATCTTGTCTCTGATAACGCTATGAATGCCGGATTTACTTTCTTCATAATCTGATGTTGTATCTCATCTTTATGCGCCATCAAACTTTGCGCGTTTGTATACAATATTATTTCCGCTTCCTTCTGTAGTTGCTATTTCGCATCTTCCCAGCCGGCTCTCCTCTTCTCTTCCTGTATCGCCCTTTTAAATGTTGGACATTCTGGGTTAAGGTCGTCGTGTTCATCACTTATCTTCAGGTTGTATGTTCAAATTTTAAACATACAATTTACACATTTTTTCTGTGTTGCCGTACATTCAATCGCTTTATGATTTCCGGCACATTTGTGGCATGTTTCATCTCGCGTACAGTTTTTTGCAATATGATAGTATCCCCAGCATTTAAAGCATCTTTTAACATTAATGTGATTGAATATAGGACATTTTCTCCATCCTACATTTAGTTTCTCTTTTTTCAACATCAATTCATGCGTTTCTTTATCTACTTCAATTATTATCGAACCTTTTTCTTTTTCTTTTCTTCTAAGTTGATTATTATCATTTTTTTTTTCTTTAACTATTTTATTCACTATTCGCATTTGGAATCCATCATTTATTGCATCAATTCTATTCTGCTTCTTGATTGTAGTTATTAAGTGATCATCATCCAATCTCATTTCTTCTTCGCTGACATTGATAATTTTTATTTTGGGCTTCATCTGCGATGATTCCGTAACTTTGAAATTTTCTCCTAGTTTGTCCTGCACTGTGGCTTTCAACGTTTTCATTTCTTCTCCAGTTTCACAACCCATGATCACTGTCCCCTTGCTCCCTTTTTTTAGCTTCGTTATTCCCATCGCCATGTTTTTGATATCTACCTTTTCTTTTATCAATTTTTTTGTAACTTCACTCTCTTGTTGAATCTTAGGTTTGATAATTATAACATTCTCTTTCTTTTTCTCTTTAACCGCTTCACTATAGCTACTTTGTATTCCTCCAATTGATCCACTTACTTCTCCCTGTATCATTCTTTTCAGCTCTTCTAGCAGTTCCTGCTTAACATTTCCCAATTCTTCACGAACTATTTCCTTGACCATCATTTTAATTTCCTTCTTACATGCTGTTTCATCCTTTATTTCTTTTACAACTTTTACCAGCCAATCTATTTTTACGTCAATAGTCGATGATCCACTCGCTCCTGATATTCTATTTCCACTACTTGGCGTCGTAAACGAACCTGTAGATCCTGTAGATCCCAGCCTGTCCCTGCCGCCCCCGGCCACTGCCGATGCCTTCTTCATGTCTGTTTCACTTTCAATTGTAAATCTGTCAAATGGGCCAGAACACGGTACCAATTCTTGATTTTTATCGTAAATCCTATGCTTGCTTACACATCCTGGATGGTAAAACAGCTTAATACGATTTACCTGATAGCAAGACTTGCATGTCACCACCTGATTTTTTATTGTCTTTTTACATGCCGAGCATCGATATTCAGCATATTCATCGTCCATGCCGATAATTATTGGCCGAAACCGCTAATATCAGCGTACGCGATCAGTCACCTCTGTTCCACTGTCACACGTCAGCACTTTTGTGTCCACCTTTAATGTCTACCTTTCGTGTGAGACTTTGGTGTCCCAGACAGAAAATGCACTTCTCACGCCCACAAAACAGCATATCCCGGCTAGATAACACTCATGGCTAATGCCGGTCTATGCCGCTATGACTTGAATAACTTTCTATCACTCCCCGTAACTATTTAACCGTTTAAAAGTTATTACTTTTGCGGAGCGATGTTTGACACGTCTTCTCCTCCAGAGAGAGAGAGAGAGAGAGAGAGAGAGAGAGAGAGAGTCAAATGTTGTTCTTCTTGGAAGATATGTGCGAAGGCATATAACCCATATGAATAATATGAAATTGTATTCAAACATGTGAAGAAGGCAGATACGGCTATATTACTGTTATCTATACGCTTAGATACGCTTATTAGATATGCGTGCGAGGCGAAAGAGCAGTAGAAATACACGATGTCTAATTTTAACATATTGAACACAATGCGAAATTGCTCTTTATAATATGCATGAATCATGCATAAATATTAGTATTAGTAATGGCAGAAGTAAAATTGTAGATATTATCGATAATTTAGTCGATAATACCAACAATTTTAGTTATGTCTAGATGAGGGCGCTAACCCGTCGGAGTTCGCCCGTCGCTTTGGGATCCCCTTAAGCTTATTAAAAATCAGTTCAGCCGTTATTAAGGTCCAATAAATCTAAGATCTAATAATATCTCTATTAGCCGACTCACGTATAAATACCCGGGATGCCTCGCTGTTGCTGCGCGTGATTTAGCGCGAGACCGTGTCTCTTGATAGATTCTCGCGTCCTAGCAACCACGTATCAATGCCGCCCATATCAGGCCGTCCTTTTTCATTCCGCGGTAATACTCCCGCGAATTGTCCGATCATTTTTAATTAATTTCTCAACAATTATTACAAAAATTGCAAAATAGTACAGGAGTTTTCTTTTCAGTTTGTTATATGTATATACATTGCGACGACTTTTATCTCCGTCTCGCGGCCGAACGATAGACGCATGCGGCATATCAATCTTCCCGTCGCGCGAATGTAAGTTGCGCCGACGAAAAGGAGCTAATTCGCCGAACAGACGCCGGAGAGTCGTGGACAAAAACGAGAAGACGGGAAAAGAGATCCACGCGCCGAGTGGGAACGGGATGTTAGGAGTTCCGCGCGTACCGTGATGATATCCGAGAGATACTCTCGAAAATCAAACTTGAGCCACAGATACGGTCTTTCACGCATCAATTCGCAAAACATAAGAAATAAACGCGAAATAGACGCGAAAGAAATTGTCGGAATTCGCCACGGGCTGACTAGCTCGTCTAACGGTAGAGGGGCAGTGTTGATCTAACGCAATAATTTGTACAAGAGGCGACAGATACAACTAGGAGCGACAAACACAACTGAAAATAAACTCGATAATTAAACAAAGAAATATCAGATTTATTATAATAGCGGAAGCCGAAGCTCCTTGAGAATAGTAATGATAAACCGCGCGGATATTCGGCGGCGGTAAAAGAGAAAAACGCGAGCGGGGCTGGATGTGAGACGCGGGGCGCAAAACCCCGAAATGTACGCCGATGTCGGCCCGTTAAAGCGGCCAAAATTTGCTCTCGGCGTTAAATACGCCTCGCACCGCGGAGTTAACAAATAATTACTTCCTGAATATAATTCGGGAAAGAACCTATCCGATTCTCGATATCCAATCTCCAAAGGCGACTGTATCGCCCGCTATTGCGACTTAAAAACTAACACGCAACTTAGAACTAACAGGCGTTTAACGCAACGCGAACATGCTTAGATTACGGACGAACGTGATACGCAATATCGAATACTCAACATACACGCGCGCACTCCACGCAAGAATCACGAGGAAATTCGTACAAAATGCGCTCACAATTCCGAAACGCGATTCTGCACAACCGACATAACACATCAAATTTATGTGATTCACACTCTCGAGCAACCCGTACAATAATCGCAAAAGAAATTCGTACTAGAGGCGCACGCAAAGTTTAGACGCAAAGGTTCGTAAACGACATACAAAAGGACGTTCCTTACGCGATCGACACACACACTCGGACGACCGACATACAACACAAACGAGACTTAAACGCTAAACGTGCGAGAACCAACGCAAATACGATATACGGGATCCGAATCTCCAGAGAGACGACACACAGTTTATTAAAACGCGAGATAATGTCTCGATCCGCGGAAACCGATACTCTCGAGGCTCCGGGGCTCGAATCGCTTGATGATGTGGCAGTGACGCGAAAATCTACACTAAAGAATCGGGCTTAGCCCGTACACCAAAGTACGAATTCATGGCGACGATAACAGAACGAAATGATTTCCAGGCGCGAGCACGCGTGGCTAATTTGGTGGAGGATAACCTCACCGGTACTTTTCCCCTCGTCGGAACGGTTCGGGGCGACGATGTCCTTTCATTCACAGCTCGTTCATCCTCGGAGATCGCCGGGGTCCTCTCAGCTCGCTCATGCAGCAATGCTCTCGAGTTTATTTACGCGAAAAACGATCCTCTCGTTTACGCTTCTACTTCGCACGCAAGCTCACGCCAGTCTCATCCCGGATCGTCGCGATCCAGAATCGATATCTGTGGACCAGTCGGGCCTGCGCACACAGGGTGCGTATTATCGCGACCAATCGCGCGTTATCACGCACTGTGGCCGGCGAGCGGCGCGCTCACAATCGTATCAGGGTTACGCGTGCCTCTGGTATTTCAAACAATAATTCGCTGGGGCCCTTTCCGCGAGGCCATCGCGAGATCTAGAGCGAACGACTTGGCCGAAAGTATCGCTGCAATCTTCGTGATGATCTTTTTCTGGGGCCGTGCTAAGCCAGCGGGAGTGTTATTGCAGTCCCTCCACGGGGACCGGATCCGCATGGGCTTGGGTCCTTGTGCGAGGATCCTCTCGCTGTCCCGTGCGTTTCGCATCACGTGTGCGGATCCTGATCTTGTCGTGACGTAGCTAGTTTGGCCGTTAGATGTTTTGGATTTCCGAATTGCTGGCTCCTTGTCCCTTGACGATCGTCCTGGATCGACGATGGTATTTTCCGTGACGTTTTAACGACTTCCCGCTCTTTCTTCCGATGCGGCTCTTAATTCAAATAACCATACGACAAAAGAAATAACAAACGGGATTAATATAAAGCACGAAATCTCAATTAATAACTCTGAAGACAACAGTACGGTTTTCGCTATTTTTCGATTGGCGCAGCCTTTTAGTCCGCGCTTCGCGATCGAGGAGGGATCCGGCGGACGCGCGCGAGACGACAACGTCACAACATATACAGTGTCCCACTAAAAATGGTCATCCCCTTTTATCTTTTAAACTAACAGAGATAGACCACAACAAATATATATCAAATTAAATTATTCAAAATAAATTTCATGAGTAATTGCTTACAAAAGCTATCTATATTAACGAACGGGGAGATATGCATAATTTTTTATAACAATGTGGATATTTTGACACACCTCTGCATTATCCACACCTACACTCACACTCACACCTACACCCACATCCACACCCACATCTACACTCACACTCACATCCACTTCCACACTCACACTCACACCCATACCCACACCCACACCCACAGTTCACATATCTACACACGCACGCACGCATGCACGCGCACTCACAGACTCTCTCTCTTCCTTATTCTCTCCCTCTCGCTCTGCCTCTCCCTTTCCCTCTCACTCTTCCTTGCCCTCTCTCCCCGGCTCTTCCTCTCTCCCCCTTTCGCGCTCTCTCCCCCTTTCGCGCTCTCTCTCTCTCTCTCTCTCTCTCTCTCTCTCTCTCTCTCTCTCTCTCTCTCTCTCTCTCTCTCTCTCTCTCTCTCTCTCTCTCTCTCTCTCTCTCTCTCTCTCTCTCTCTCTCATTTCTTTCTTTTTATATTGGAAACTCTCCCAATATAAGAGAAAAAAACTCAAAGAAAATCTTATTATTTTATTGTCACAGACCTCGTATTTTGATATAATTTATAAAAAATATACCGTGGAAAAAGAAATTTATTATACTTATATCAATTTACAAATTTAAAACTTAAATATTTTAAATTATACACATTTGTATAATTTACAATATATAACTTTTAATCTTCAATCTAAAATTCAATCTAAAATTTTCAATCTCATAAAAAATCTTTAATTTTTTTGGACTGTTCTTGAAGCAAGTTTTCTTTCTTTTGTACAGTTATTTTATGTACATATTAATACATGTAAATATTTTCCTGTATACTATTTTTAATAACAAAACAATTCTACAGGTGCGATGACAAGATACCATTATTCGTACCCCATAAAATGTTATTAAAAAAGATCGAGTACAAACAGAAAAGAAAAGCGCCACTGGTAAGAACTTCTGCATATTGTATATACAGGAAGATTCGAAAGAAAGATCGAGTATAACTTGAAATATGTACAATTTTTCCAACAAAATATATTTGCAAAATATTCCTTTTTAAGTTTTCTAAAATTTGCAAAATTTGTAAAGCAGATAAAATAAAAAATATGATACTTTGTAATGATGCATCCCACCGTTACCCTCTACCATTACCCGGTCGCCGATCCGACGAACACTGGTCGGGCAAAATGCGAAGACGCTGAGGACCCATTTTTTAATTATAAACAAAACGCGTAAACATCTAACCGCCGTTAGGCGCGCGTAACCGTCGAGAGCCGGTAACACGCTCAAGTACCGATCGATCGATACCAAAAATACCCGAGTTACGCGCGCCGGTTCTATGACGAAAATACCGTTAGAACAATAGGCGAATTACGCAGACGCGCGCGCCGAAAACCAGTATAAATAAAGCGCGTTTTCGTTTATCCAGATCAGATCTTCCGATTCGCCAGAGTCAGTAAGATGCCTGAAAAATATCCAAGATTCTTAGAAAGCTCCTACGAGAGAGAAAAAAGGGGTTGGGAGTATCCAGCCTCTGCCGAGAATTTGCGGCATCTCAAAGGAGCAGTCTTTCCGAATCACAATTAGAAGTAAAACGGAATCAGGCATACTCGATCCCGCCGAGCGTTCTCGGCACCTCACAGATTTCCGACCACCTACATGTACCGGCAGTATTCACGTGGAGGGGAGTTCTTCCCCATGGACGGGTGTACTCGTCAGCCGCAACACTTCTGAGTCCGAATAAATAAACGTCGCGATCCCATTAACCGACACAATTAACATCCACTGTAATTAATATCCACTCGAATTAAGATACACACAGTCGACCGTCATCGTTAAATCGAACTCGCCATAGATACGGAGCAATAAGTCCCGCGCCGAGGGACGACCCGCATGCCTACCGTGACACCGATCGACGCGCGGAAATCGATATCATCGCATATACGCGTCAAAGGACCGCCCATCGAAGCTACCGAAATTACCGCCCGCATGGTCTAGGACCCGACAGCTATATATGCATATACGCTTACATTCGACGTGCACACGCGCACCTCCGTATATTCTACGTTTATGCGATCTCACATATATCTTATACATCCATAGACACTCACATACTCGTTGTACATCACACACACACATCTTAAAATACAATAAATCTTTTTCTTTACAAATACATAACTTCGTGTTCGTATCTTGATACCCCTTTCACGAGCCCAGGATCCCGACCGAGCTGCTCTAGTCCGCCTTGCGAAAGCGGAACGTTACAACTTTTATTAGTTAAAACGCGTTATGATGTGTGAGCATATACTTAAAAGATTTTCCATTATTATATTAACAAAATTTAACATAAATAAATAAATCTTTAAGCAATTAAGTGGAAATACTGGCAGATAAGAACTAAGGCGCGGGTATTGGTGCGCAAACTTATTATTGTGAAATTTTATTAACAATAATATTATTTATTAAATGTACATTAAAAATATATTGTAGTTTTGGACTGTGTTTTGGTCCATCTTTAGCATAAAAATAAATATATTGTTGTACCTCCGGAGAGGCATGGTAGTTGGGATCGTTTGCCGGAAGGAATTTAGGAATTCGGGCTCCGCCCGAGAATTTCACTGTCTTTATTTGATTAGAAATGACACCTTTGCATTTAAATAAATATATTAATATCTATTTTATTCGTGACTTGGCTTGATTACAATGTTCCCGCACTTTCGCTCGCGTCGCGTATCGCGATAACGGATATCTTAACGTGCGCGTGTTTAGAGTCGAGTTTCGGTCTCGAGACTCGCCTCTCGCTTCTTCGTGTATATTTCTGCCGACTGCGTGGCTATTCAATATTATAATAATTATTGATACTCGCGTTGACACTCGCGGCTGTTAGAGATATTGCTCGCGTAAAGGAATAAAGATTGCCCGTTTGGTAGTTATTGTGACTACCCGCGTAATATTAATTAATGATCAAGACTGTCCGCGTAATATTAATGGTAAAGACTGCCCGTTTGGTAGTTATTGTGACTACCCGCGTAATATTAATTAATGATCAAGACTGCCCGCCGTTCGTTAGCGGTGGGCCTTTTTATTAACTCTCCTTGGCTTCCCGGGAGGGGGTCGTTTAGCGACAAGGCTGTGTGTCGTGTCGCTTGATTTTGGCAATATCCGGATGCAAGCTAAGAAGTTCTAAGTAGGACTTCTTTGCTTGCACTTTCGAAATTTCTTTATTCCTTTTTATTTCGCTTTTAAGTAGGACTTCTACGTTGCATTTTTGCAATGTCCTTCTTCCGCTTGCCCTGATTTCCGCGTTTTCGCAATGAAATGATTGCACGGTCGGTCGGGCTTCGCGCGTGGCTCGCGTTGTCAGCGCTTTGTTCGGTCAACGCTCGTAACGTGATCTGTATTCGCGTTACACGTTGAGCAATCATATAAAATAATATGTATTTAGAATAATATATTTAATAATTCGTGTATAGCCTGTTCGGGCTATAATAATATAAAAGTTAAATTGTGTAATTTTAAAACTTGACATGCATAACGTTTGTTGTTGCAATCAAATTTCAGATGAAAATTAATAATCAGAAAGAAAGGTTGATTAAAACTCATGCAGAATTTATAAAAATCTGTACGAGTTTTAATGAGTCTCCCTTTTGATTACGCTAGTTTACAAGGTTTTGTACAAGATTATTTGAATACTATTTTTAGGGTAATTTTTTTGTTGAGTATGAATCTATTATAAAAAAATTTCTGTTTGGTCCGGTTTTCAAGATATAAGAAAAGTCATTTTTACGATATATAGCGATCTTGTTATTAAATTTAGAAAACACATTAGAAGTATTGAACGTTAAATTCATGTTACATATCTGTACGATATTTTCGTGAACAAATGGTGTGTTACGTCCAGACTCGAGGAAGAGTGAGTCAATGAAAGGACGCAACAACTATCTTTTATCATCCCGAAGTTAAACGCCTTATGGCGTTTGAAATCGGGTCGAACAAACTTGCAGGTCCGAAAAGCAGGTCAACGACTGGGTCGCTATTACGCTGATTATTTAGATGTTCGTTTGATGGTTCCTTTTCAGTAAAAGAACTTAATCTCTTTCACATGGGATAGGACCAAATGTGATCTTCGTACTGGGAATGAGGGGGAGTTAATAAAGGTTTGTAAAATTTAATTTTAATTAATTAAAAATATGATTTTGTTCATATTAAAATAAATTAATTTATAAATACATGAGAAAAACAAATAAAGTATGACATTGAAAGTTGCGATATCGGTACGTGTGAGTTGCGTGCGTGTTTGTGTATGTTTATTTCTTCGGATGTTACATTACGGAGGACATCAGTCAGAGTAATGAGGAAAAGATTCTATCGTTAACCTTAAATCTGAATGGTTAATATAATATAAAAATATATTTAATAGGATAAGAAAAATAAAATCAAAATCAATATGATTTAGTTAATAAGTTATATATTAAGAACGGTCAGAATATAAAATTGGTTGCTCGTATATGTGTTAGATTAAGATCAGGATTTAAAATTTTCTGAGATTTATTGTCAGAACGATATTTTTAAAAGATTTTTAATAATTCTAAAAGAATGAAACATTTTGCTTTGATTTAATTGTTTTAATTTAAATGAAAAACAAGATAAAAGAGAGGAAAGGAAAAATTATTTAATTAGACTTACTTTTTTAAATAGTAATTCGGAAATGAAATTTGTGCGGAATGTTGTTTCGCTCTATGTCTCATGTCGATAGCCCGATTTTTGACTCGTGATTGTAGATGGGTTGTTCTGGAGATAATGCCAAATTAGGACACTGGTTGCGCAATTAACTAATTCGCGAATCGCGGTGCAAAAGCACAGAATAAGACTGCGTAAAGCTGAAGACTGCAGAAATAGTATAAGTCATATTCGAATCTTACACGAGTTCTCTTTTTATAATACCCTTTTCAGGGATGTACTCTAATTCTAAGAGTAGATATCTTCCAAAATTTCAACGAATTGAAATTACGCAGAAGTAGGGACTCAACTTTAACAAATTAAAATTTGTACAGGTGTCCTCATTAGATGGGGTGTTTCTCCTACTTTTTACCCATGGTGATCATCTATTGGTGAGCGCGATATCCGTTCGAAAGAATCTTGCACGTGATCAGATCAAAAAAGATCCTATTTTCTTATGATTATTTTTATTGCTATTAATGCAACAGTGTTTATTGAACATTTCGTTAGGAAATTTTTATTATTATTGATGCAGCTGTGTTGTTAGGTATTTCGATAGGAAAATTATTATCATTATTGATGTAGCTATGTTTGTTGGGTATTTTGTTAGAATTTTATTATCTTATCGGTATCTCTTTATTCTTTCGTCGGAAAATTCTATTGTAAGGAATATCTACTGATTTTTTATTTATCTAATGGAGACCAGCGTGGTTTCATCACCGATTTTCTTGCGTCTTTCCCACAATTATTCATAATATAGTATAGTTATCAACAAGTGACTAAGTATTGGAACTGTGTGGTGCAAGATGCTCTGTTTACTAAACGATTCATTTTTATTACTAATCGACGATCATTGCCGCAATCTCGCGGAAGGAAGAAATCGTGGGATCGCCAGGACGTAATAGGTGATACAATACAATGGAATTATAAGGCAGAACGCTGATAACTTGCTATATCTAAAAAATTTGATATACCTGTGGAACTTTTTTGGCGATAAGTTTGAACTCAACGTCCCAAAATAGTTAAAGAAAGTTGATTCTATTTCTGGTATTAAAAAAAGTGTCAAATTTGTAACGTAATTAATTTTAATTTGAAATTTAATTACGAAAACAAATGTTGTGATGTCAAATTTTAAAATTACGCAATTTAATTTTATATTTATTTTTATGCTGAACATGAATAAAAAATCGGTCGGAAACTATATTTTTAATGCACATTTGTTAATAAAATTTAACAATAATAAATTTGCGCTCCGATAACCGCGCCTTGGCTTTTATTTAACAGTATTCCCATTTAATTGTTTATACTCTGAGCCTATTGCTGTTATTATTAAACAAATCTTTTTAAACAAATGTATAATTTTTACGTAAAGTATTACAAGCTTTTATATAAAGTATTTACATATTGATAAAATAAATCTCAGGAAAAAATGAAGACATTGTACGTATCGCTCTAACTTATTTTTTAAATTATCGAAATTGAGGTAAAACTAAAAAAAATAACTGTTTGTATATATATTCTAAATTTATTTATGGTATAATTGTGATTATTGTGATTATGCAAAGAAAGTGATATTTTCGCGCACGAAAAGATTACTAAATTTAAAAGTACTATTGAAATTAAAATTCACTATATGTTCAACTTAAATGTTAAAATAAAATATTTTATTAATTTTTGTTAAAATTTTATAATTAAAAAATATATACATATATTTATAACATACATATTAATTACACAATTAATTTTATAGGATGTAGTCATATATTGTATATATATATATATATATATATATATAATGATGTGATATTTTTCTTGTCCGTTACAAGGGCGGAACAAGCCCAGCCGCGCGGACCTCCATTCTCTCGATTTAGGGAGAGAGAGCAGTCCGAGCGAGAGTTCGGACGCGATCCCGCGATTTTTGCAATTTCTCTTTTTGGCGATGAAGTTAGTTTTAGTCTTAAGTAGTGGATAGTGGAGGAGCGCAACGAGATCTCATCCGACAACAAAGGACAAGGACTTGAAGCCAAGGACGAGTGAAGGCCCGATTCAGCATACGGAGCACACTAGGTAATGTCACATCTTGCCTTTCATACTAATTCAATTAATTACGACGGAAACTGTTCGCTGTCGCTCTCTGAAAAAATCACTGCTCACAGGATTAACGAGGAGTTCCAAGAGGAAGGCCATTCTACATTCAATAAAATAAGAGCCCCGACACGGAGATACAAAACTGCACCCGACACATGCGAGCCCGGAACTTCGATCCGGATACGATCCCAATCGATGAGAAATCTAAGAAGGAGGATATATGCTGCCGCAACATCCTCCAAGTCCGAAGAAACAAGCAAAAAAAGGAGCGATCGATGGTCGGAAAATCCATATCGCGGGGGCCACAAGAACCAACAAGGCCGCGGGACGGTCGTGAGGGTTCGGAAGCGCCACAGGTGTCCTAGTTACACATTAATGTGCCGGCATGTCTCCTGCGGGCCTTCCGCTTGTCACTATTCGGCGGACCAGCATACGAGATGGAGTCCTAGTATCGATAGAAATCTGAAAAGAGGACTTAGAGCTGGAAACCAATGAGACAGATGTCGTCCCTCTGAAGGCCACTAATTTCATACGGTTTAGGGTACAGTTCGGATGAATTGCGCCATGTCATGATCGCTGCCGTAAGTTAATTTTCTATTCCGAAATATTTGTCGCTATCGTATCTATTTTTGAGAATAAATGGCCGACGGCGAGACGACTCCTCTGCAACCGATCCTCTATATCTATATTGCGCTATTGCATTCTCTCCCGGGAATCTTGCCGCCGACAGTCATTGTTATATTGCACTAGTTTTTTTTCCTATTGCTGTGTATCGCTACCTTTTTGTATTTCTTCGTTGTCTTGCGGCGAGCTCATGTACGACGGATATTTTGCGTCTGGAAATTATTGCATGCATCATCTCGCGTGTCGCGTATGTGTTGTACTTTCGGTAAATTTTGTGTAACCGATATCTCGCGGACCGTTTGGAAAATTTGTCGATATTAAATGATTGTTGTATTGCGTGGAATTATATTGTAGCATTCTTTGATGATTACGTCATGTTAGTTACTGTACTCTCTCTTTTGCGCAGTGCCCGTCATAATTCGCTGCCACCATAATTATTTTAGAACCGAAAGTTAGAAATAGAAGTCGAATCCGAACAACGATATCGAGAACATATCTCGCAATCGTGAACTATTTATTTATCGCTATGGCTGCTATACAAGCGCCATATGTATTATATTTCTTATATGCAACATCTTTATAACTTTTCGTGGGCGAGCGCAGATCATCGATTTCAAGATCTAAGGGATTTTTCATCGCTACCGAGGCCCGAACACGCCACACGCGTCGGGAAATTCGCGTCCACCATATGATTGATTTTGGCTCGCGCGTGCCCGTGCGACACGAACTTTCGCGTTCAGCCACGCAAAACATTGAGGCCGATGAACAGGTCCTTATCTCCGAATATCAAAATATCTCTTGTCTTTTTTTATTATTCTTTTTGTTGATATATTATTATTCTATTATATTTTTGTGTTCAGAATTTCAGGTTGCCTCTTTTGATTTTCTCCCGTTCCGTTCGTATGAATCACCCCCTCTACCAATCCCGTTAACTAAGCGGTCGCGGATTCTGCCATCGCGATCTTTTCTTGATCTTGTATTTAATAGTTTTTCACGAGTTTTATGTGGCGCGAATTCTCGCGCCTGGCGCCCAACATTATTATTAAGATTTAGTTTTGTATAAGATCGACTTTTCGTATATCACGCCGAAGGTGTGCCGTCAACAAAATTTTTCGTTGTCTTCACTTTTATAATAAAAGTATATACAGCACATTTTCACCGCACCTAAACTGTTTATTTCAACTTGGTTTAAAGTACGTTGATTTATGTCCGTATAATCACTATTGCATTCACTATCGTAATCCGAATCCTCCGAAAGTCTTTATCTGATGAATCGAAATTCTCAATTATCATAAAGTTATCATCTTCGAGAATAACATCCTCGTCATCTTCAATAACAATAACTTCTTCATCAGCCATAGCACATATTGTCAAAGCGTAGATAGTTGCGTACTATAACGTTGCATGCTCCTCTTGATTATATATTTTAATTTGACATCTTTTGTCTCTTTCTAACTGGAGTAACACGTCTCATCTACCTCGTTATTTTTCTATATCTCTAGCAGAATGTGTTGAGAGAAAGATATAAGTTTTGCAGACTATGCATATACATTACACCGTGTTTTATTTATACGTGGGAGATTGGAGAAATAATCAAATTCACAGATAAATAGTAATATAACTTATTCGTTACAAGTATCATGAAGAATGTCACTTACAGCACATATTAATAATTCGCAATCTGAGAATGATTCACTGTCAAATATATCACTTTCACATATCGCTTTTGCAGCGTCGTATACATTAGCAATATTATTACGTTGTAAAACAGTTACAAATTGTTTAAATTTTTCATTTACAACGTGCGTATTTTCGCATAGCCAGTAATACATATGATCTATACATTTTTTAAATCAAATAAATATAATAGAGTTGGTGGTTTCATATACAGGGTGTCCGACATGTAAGTAGCCAAACAAAAAGTGGAGATAGATCGGGTCAACCTGAAGCGAAAAGTCTTATACTATTTTGCTAAATTCGCAATAATTATTATGTTATTAATTAAAATGTCTGAGCCAATGAGCGCGTTGGAAGCAGTAGGCCGGAATCGATAGAAATGTAAAATGGCTTACTTGTTTACACTGTAAAAAAAGTATGTAAACTTACATAAATAATAAGTGTAATGATTACACTATTAATAATGGATATGTATAAATTCTTATATTTTTACAAAAATTAGTTTTTTTACTCTTTGTTATGTAAATAATTCTTTATATTTGACGAAAAATTACAAGATTAAAAGTATAATTTATAGATTTTATGTAAATGTACAATTTCTTTGGTAACATTATGTAGCATACGATAATATTACACAGCATGTGATAATTTCACATATTATAGCTGCGTTTTTACGTAAGTATATATTATATAAATAAAAAAAATAATTATAAATTTACAATCATATGTAATACGTTTAGCTTATTTACGTTACAGCATAAATTCCAAATTAAGAACTCTTAATTAGACAATTCGATATTTGCGATAAAATATATTTTTATACATATATTTATGCACTATTATTTATGAAATAAAATTTATACATAATAATATGTATATGATTAAATGAACGTATTGTCACATTCAGCAGAACAACTGCTGAGCTGTTGTTTTGTCAACAATTGATATTAATTTACTGGATGTGAAGTAAGAGCCAATCACGTTCGATTGTCGCCAAGCGATTTGTCCTGCTATGTGCTTTGACAGTATGCGCGCTTTATGATAGTTGGTACCAACGTCGTAAAACTATGACGCCATGTTGTACTTTGTCGTTGGCTGCCATGCAAGTCACTCATCGACATACTACAGCGTTCTGCGCATATCGCGTATATAAGATATAAGTGCGTACGATAAGCCTGCACAGAAGTGATGCCGGTTTCGAGACGCTGCCATGTCCACAGCGTGTGGAGGGAATAGCGCACACAAGCGTGAGCCGTGTACATGTAATGCGTAGAATTCTCTGCGCATTACATGTACACGGCTCACGCTTGTGTGCGCTATCCCCTCCACACGCTGCGGACGTGGCAGCGTCTCGAAACTGGCATGGCACAGACAGGTTCATGCAAGAGTAACGTGCTGTCTCTTTCACTTAGTGTGTGAATATAGAATTGTGTTAATAGTTAACGTTTTTCACAAGTAGACTTACAATTAGAGCTAATCAATATAAAAAGACATTTGTGCATAAGAAACATGTGAAAAAAATCAAGAGATTTGGAAGAAAAAGATCATATGCAATTATAAGACAAGTTCGCGATACTGGTGTTAGTCGAAATTTAAGAAGTCCATACAAGCTTCTCGAAAGAAAGTAAGTATTTATATAAGAACAATTTACAATATCATGCACCAATACAAACACGCATGTAATGAAAAAAATCACATAAACTTTATTATCTTGAAAAATATCAACAGATTTGGAAGAAAAAGATTCTACGCAGTTATAAAGCAAATTCTCTATATCGGCGCTAGCCGAAATTCAAGAAGTTCAGAGAAGCTTCTCAAAAAAAAGTAAGTTTTTATTTATAAAGGAACATTTTTTTTATATACTGGATTATGGTCACACATTATACATCACACATAACGCAGATCATAAATAACATATACACCATACTGCTCATACACAGACACACATATACAAACACATACGTCACATCATATACAAACGTACAATATCACGCATAAACACAAATACACATGTAATTAAATCACGCTGTTAAATTTTGCCAACATTTACATCAACACTAATTCGTACATACATATTCACTGAAATGACTGTATGAAAAATGCATATTGTTTTTTATTATATTTTATATAATTTTATATGTATATATAATTCTTTTATTATTATATTATATATTTATTTATTCACACTGTTAAATTTATATTATCACAAATAGAAAAAAATTAATATATACATATGAGTAGTTAGTGGGCACTATGGGGCGTCAAAACAAACCCCCACTCCTCGGCCACTGGCGCCGATCCCTGCTGTGCCTGTCTGGGGCCCTCCCCCCTAAGGGTGTCTGTGGGAAAAAAGTGGAGGGGCCTCGTGGACGTCTACGAGTCAAATTTCCATTTAAATTTTTTATTTTTTTATTTTTTTTATTTTTTTATTTTTTTTATTTTTTTTTTTATTTTTTTTTCGGTCGCGTGAACATGCTCGGGTTCGAACCTGGGTCCTCCACCTCTCGAAACAGGGTCCTAGTATGCTGAGCTATCCGAAAACTTATTAGAATAGAAGTTAAATGTAGTATTTATGGAGAGTAGTTCTTTATTTTTTTTATTTTTTATTTTTTTATTTTTTTTTATTTTTTATTTTTTCGGTCGCGTGAACATGCTCGGGTTCGAACCTGGGTCCTCCACCTCTCCAAACAGGGTCCTAGTATGCTGAGCTATCCGAAAACTTATTAGAATAGAAGTTAAACGTAGTATTTATGGAGAGTAGTTCTTTATTTTTTTATTTTTTATTTTTTTTATTTTTTTTTTTTTCGGTCGCGCGAACATGCTCGGGCTCGAACCTGGGTCCTCCGCCTCTCCAAACAGGGTCCTAGTATGCTAAGCTAGCTGAAAACTTATTAGAATAGAAGTTAAACGTAGTATTTATGGAGAGTAGTCCAGCGCTAAGATAGGGGTCCTGGCGGTCCGATTGGTTCTCCCCATAGTGCCCAGTTCTCCGATAGGTTCCGGCGGTTCCGTCGATTTAAAAAAAAAAAGTGGGTTGGAAAAACGAGCCAAAAAATAGTGCGAGGGAGAAAGCGGGCAAGATGTCTGCCGGAAAGCAGACGTGACAACAACCGACAAAATGGCGACTGTCGAGACTGGAGATGCGTCTAGACATAAGGCATCCAGCCTCCCCTCCCCTTACGGAAAACCGAAAGATATCGTGCGGTATACAACATCGTCCTATCGCCCCCCTTAGAGGAAAACCAGGGGAGATGTACGCTATATGTCGCCCACCCACTTCCACCCTTCCTGTTGAAAAGAGAAAGTTGGATAAGGTACCGCTAGAATAAACTAGATGCTATGACGTGGTAACGAACACGTGCGTGCATGTACGGGTACGATTGTCCGAGGGGGGTGCGCCCCGCTGCGCAGATAGACATACGGTAACAACATCGCTGGAGACGTTAGAAAGGGTCTTGGAATATATACGGGTACCTGAGGCTGATTGACGCTGAGACTTAGGGCAGAGTCTATGACGTCACAACAATGAGATGAGGAAAGAGTGTATGAAAAAAATTAAACAATTTAAGTAAAAAAAAAAAAAACCTACATTTATTGTTATTAATTTTACATAAATCAATATTCTTAATGTATATAATTAAGATATTACATAGGAGTACAACGTCTATATCGTATTACAGTTCGAATTACATGATTAAACAAGGCAGCGCATAGCGTACAATGTTTCACTTGTTACTTTTTTCGCGAAGAAAAATTTTACGAAATAAGTGTACGATTAAGCGATCGTTATGTTCACAATCTTCGGTAAAAAGACTAAGAAACCGATTAAGATCATAACCGTTGCACATATAATATAAAAATACGCAACTATATTGTCCACATGTTTGAGAAAAAATTCCTTGTAATTGTTGAATATTCCAACGATGAATGACGGAGTTTCGACGAAGTCGGAGGAGAAATCCGGGGTGCAAGGGTGGTATTCCGTAGCTGTCAAAGTATGTGCCAGTACCATGCTCGTCGAGGAAGAAGGCGACCCAATGTTCTCCAGGTCGATTGTGGTCATCCGTATTAGCGACGATGGCTGTCGACCTCGTCCACACCCTCGGGACTCTGTCGGCTGGATAAACTCCCGCATGCCTGGCATTGATGTGACGTAATGCTTGTAGAATTTCGCGAGAGTTCATTATTTTGACAAGGAGGCGAACGAACGAGCGGTATTATATATTCAATAACTTCGGTATTTACCTCCTTCGGTAGTGCGTCTTTGATCGTGCCGACTTGTAACGCTGAGTTTTCAATGTCGGCTTGTGTGGAGTTAGTAGTTGCTTCGAGCTTGTCACTATCCAACGTCGACGATAATTCAGATTTTTCAAATTTCTCTTCTTCTTTTTCTATTGATCGCTCGGATTTTTGCAGATTTTTTTTCTCTATTTCATTTCTATCGCGCGAAATCTCATACGCGCTACTGATTTCCTCGTCGTCGTCGTCGTCGTCGTCGTCGTCGTCGTCGTCGCAGACGTTTAAACTCCAATTATCCGGAGAACCACAAGTAGCTTGAGTACTAACTTCCGTATTGCCGTAGACGATATTATTTCGCTCGATCAGCCAATATTTTAATTTATATGCGTTGCGTAATGCGCAATGAAATATACCGAATTTTCGAAATCCGTGATAACCACAATATCGTCCACGCACTTCCCCCTCTGACAGATTTTTGAATGCGGGAGAAATATCTTCCAAATTATATATATTTCTGGAGAGTAGATTCCGCAAGTAGGTTTCTTTTTCGGCACCTCTGACGTAAATGTGTCGTGCCTGTCTTGTTATTTCACGTAGTTGCGATGTAAAATATTTCAGATTAGCTTCACCGTCGAACCATTCAATACCGTGATAATTTCGTGTAAGCCAGTTATTTTCATGTCTTACATTTCTTGGTAAATCGCCAAATGAATGCGGGGGCATCATAATCCAATGTCCGACGAATGGAGCATCAAGCGCGATAATAGCAACTTCCTTGGGGATAAACTTCGCATTGGCATCGCGGAAACCTTGTATGTCGATGACTATATCCATTTTGCGAAGACTGGAGCGCACTCGACAGCGCGGTTATAATAGTTTAAACTGCTCGCGAAGCGTCGACGTTCGTGTCTCGAATGAAACTGAATTCTTTTCTGTTATATTGTATATTTTTTGATATTTTATGCTCCTGGCATTTTGATCGAATGTGGAGGGGAGAAAAAGGAGGGAAATTTTCCGAGTATTACGTTGTAGCAGTCAAATACTTGAGCGTGATAAATATCTATCCGGCAAAATCGACGATGACTTGACGAGACGAGTCGATTTCTATTACATTATCGAATTCGGCGTAAATAATACAATTAACGGTCTCAGTGAGAGCTTTCTCGAATCGCACTTCTAATCGCAAATTACCATGTCTTACGAGATTCCAATGCCCTGCGTAATTAGCAGACAGATCGGGCGTGAGATCAAAAGCGAATAACGTGTATCCCTTGGAATAATCATCTCTACTTATAGAATTTCCTTCGTTCAAAAAATGGATGCCCGTTCCCGTGAAGAGAGTTTGATAAGCTTCGACGTAAAGCGGTTCCTCCGATGAGAAAACCGGTTGTAACGGTCTACTAGGAATTTGCATACCGTCGACGTATAGCGAGAAGAAATTTATTCCGTAATTTTTGAAATTAAACGGATTTAATTTTCTATCGCCATTAAACGCTTTATTATTAACAAAGCCGACTATTATCCTTTTCGGAAGTTGACCCAGTATTACATTATCTAAAGATTCACCCACAACACCACTGTGAATCGTAAATGTTTTAACTTCGACTCTCGTGAGCGGATATTTAGCCGTAACTTTACTCAACATTCTAGCATGCGCGAGTAATAATCCTGCGCTTATTTTCGCCCTTCTCACGAGTAAGCTCGCATCCAGTATATGAACTTTCGCCGATGAACCGTTACTGTCCATAAGACAGAACGAATCTTTCGAACGAACGAGCCTCAAGCGTACTTCTACACCGTTAATTAAAAATTTGTCTTGATTGAAAACGTCGCAATGGAGATGTCCTACGAGATCTAGCGCGCGCCCGCCGTGAATGTAACGCGCGCGTCTCACGAGAGCGGAATTTGGCGATTTTGATTCCATCGGTTCGTCCATTTGACCGGGTGTATCCGCGTCCCATAGACAGGAGGTTAGATGGGAGGTTTTTGCGGGTGAAGAATAATTTAATAACGCCTCGATGTACGCGCGGTACGCGTAAGCGTTGTTTGGAGGCGACACGAGCTTTTGGTTGAAATACACGTCGATCTGATTGAACATGGAATGAAGTAAATGATTTACGGGGCCTATAGTGGCCGTGGCGGATGTGCCCGCAGTATGTCCCGTGGAATTGCCCGGTGTTTCTACGCGTACGCGGAGACTTAACATGGTGTGCGTGAGATCTAAATATTCTTCTCCGTGACCCGGAATGACGAATTCTATCGGAGAATCGTCCGAGAGCGAAGTCACGGGTTTGTAATGAATCCATTGCGAACTCTCGATACTTGTTTGCGTGGGAGGTAAAGAAAAGAGATCGAGTTCACTCTTTAAACACTCGCTCGAATGCGTGTGAAGAAAGGACATGCTTATTTACCGCAAATTTTTTGTCGTCGTTGTAATTCTCACTGTTAGATGCGTTTAGAATATACGCCGTTTAAGAAAATATGTCGGATACGGTGCGCTTTCTAGCAGTTTTACGTCGTTTCGTGGATGTTTTAAGTCTTTTCACTGTTGGGCGCTTTTTTCTTCTCTTATTTTTCGATGTTTTTGTATTTGCTCTTTTTTTCCCTCGCGTCTGGCGCTTTGACGAACTTTTCTTACGTGCCTGGCGTCGTCTACGTAATGTCGCGGATTTAGCGATGCGCGTGTTGAGCCCGCCGAAAGGAAACTGAGCTACATGCATTTTTGCATCCGACTTATAACCTGAGCCCTTCATCAGACTACTTATTTTTTCTTTAGCTTTTCTCTTAAGATTGTCGCGCGATTCTTCAAATCGGTGCTTAGCCGCTACTTTAAACGGCATATTGTTTTCAACATCTTCGATTATATTAACACCGGCCCGTAAAGCTTCTTTCCCCACAGCCCGTACCCCTCTGGTTAAATAAGGCAATACACGTCTGAACAGTCCTCCGAGAAAACTGCCAATACCGTGCCCTCGTTGATAGGGCGATCCGACGAAAACTCGCGGAATTCCACCGCCACGACTGCCGCCGTTTTGTAACTCGTCGTAATACGTCGAATAATAATCCATTAACGTTTAATTTTTTATCGCGCTCTCTAATTATTATTATTATTATTATTATTATTATTATTATGTTATCTACTCGATACGTCTAAAGTGCAATGTCACTGTCAGCGTTCCAAATTCGAATGGTATACTCTGTCCTAGTTGATCTCTTATATCTATCTCGATTGTGCGAAAAGACGTTTGACGCAGAGCAATGTATTGAGTGTGTGAGAAATGATTTATTTGAGTAGACGCGAACGCGTAATCATTTCCAACATCAAGTGCGACTATTCGCAAAAGAGGAGATTGCACATCGCCGGTAATATAGGGCTCGCAAATATCGCAATAGACAAAGAGCTTGTCGGGAATACCGCGCAACAAACTAGCTGGTTCGGCGGCTATTATTACTCGTTCACGCGGAAATACGTAAAATGGTGATGTATAAATTTCAACATCGTCATAAATCCAGGCAGGTAAAACGCCCGATGTACCGGCATTATTTTCAATTTTATCATTTTTCTCATCGCCATTCTGTATATCGAAGGCGGTTTCGCTAAAAAGCCATAACGGTAAACGCTCCACAACACTAGCATTGAGCTTATTGTGCGTATCGAAGCCTAGTATTCGGCAAAGTTTTTCGGAAAAATTTACATAATGAATCATATCACATTTCATAATGTCGCAGGAAAGTTTCATAATAATTTTGCGCCCGATAATAGCTCCAAATTGCCAAAGGATATGCGAACCCACGGATTTTGCAGAGTAATTCACAGCTTCTATAATATCGTGCAAACTTGAGTAAATACCCGAAGGTATTTCAGATTTCTTAGCGATGATTTTCTTTTTTTCGGGGCCTATCGTGAATTCTTGAATATTTATAAATCTTATGAATCCTTCTCCAGGGCGTATATGAAGAAAGCTAGTCGGAAATTGAATCTCCGTGAGCGCTACTTCCCAACGTCCTTGCAAGTCTATACGTTGAGGCAATTCAGTAGTGAAACATGTGGTTTTATTCTCCGGAAAAAAACGCATACTGCTATTACTAGGGAGAATCATATAAAATCCTTCCTCCCTCATTTTCGATTCAAAGATTTTAAACTCGAAGCGGGTATCCAAGAATCGAATTTTGAAGGATATCCTTGCCAACTAACTAATAATTGTTTATTGTTACCACGCCCCCTACTTTTTATCACACGTTCGACGATAAATTCTTCTTCTCGCAAGTTTTTAACAACAGATGCTAATTCTTGTTCGTAAAAAATTCCGTCTATAACTTCGCCCGCTAAATCGCTTAATTCGTATACGTGCGGTTTTCTCCATTCGAGAACACGGTGAATTCGAAATATTTCTTCGCTCCACTTTGCCTCGTATCCTTTCTCAAAGGCTACTTTTGCTCTACTGACACGCACGAAATCGCCCGCGTTATATTTAGCCTTTTGTCCGCGATTCTTTTTCTTCGCCCCATCGCCGTTGTCGTGGTTCCAGCAACGATTCATATTTTCACGCGCGCTTCGAGCATTTTCTCTCGTAACGACTGCAGGTTGCATTTTGATGGTGGAATGCCGGGTATGATTGTAAGCGCGAACGATATCCTGCAAAACATCGATGTAGCGTCGCGTATTTTTGTGCGTAAAATATCGCCACATCCGTTCCTTGAGCGTTCTATTAAAGCGTTCCACTATAGCTGCTTTAATATCAGGATTACGCGCTACACGAAATCGAATACCTTTTTCTTTTAAGAAATTTTGTACTTGCTGAGCAATAAATTCTTTACCTTTGTCGGTCTGCAGGTATACGGGTAGGCGCTCTTTGTTTCTCGAGAATATGCGTTTAAAGGCTTTTACCACGCAGGCAGCTGTTTTGTCGCGTAAAGGCTCTACCCAAACGAATTTACTAAGCACATCGATAACCGTTAATAGATATGAATAACCGTCATTATAACTCTTGAGATTACGAATATCGATCAAATCGGCCTCCCATAAGTCATCGATATTTGTCACGTTATAATGTAAGCGTGGAAATTTTCGACGTACCGGACGATGTAACGTGTATGCGTCTTGCGATTTAAGCCAATCGATGACCTCGTTACGTGTGAAATTCGGTTTAGCGGCTCGCGATAAATTGGTCGTCGCCGAATAGCCGGCATAGTGCGAGGGATTGTAATACAATTTTTCGAGCTCCATCATTCGAGTTTGCTCCAGTCGAGCAATCCTTTTCTTTTCTTTGTCGGAGAATCTGCGTAGCTCGTTAATGTTTTGTCGTCTTCGTCCTCGTCGGCGGATACAAATAGCGTATCTCCTTCGCTCGTTTCGTCTACCTTACGGCTGTACGACTTTGAACGCTCGGTCGAAGTTTTCGGAGTGGAACTTCCGCGCGGAACCACGTTTTTAATACGATGAGATCGGGCGAACGTATATAATAAATCATTATTTCCTATGAGATTGGAAGGAGTGCCTATGTCATGCAGTAATCGAGCAAATTGAATTCTTCCGGTTGCTTTAAATGTTTTTCTCTCGCGTATCGCGTCGTTTATAAGTTCCGCGATATTCGAACCCGTTACGACGGCGCCGTCTATAGTTACGAGTCCTCGTCTATCCCAGCTAATCTTAGATGTCGGAATATCGATCAAGTATTTTAATATCGCACGCGCTTTGTCACGATAAGATTTCGGTACACTACCGAGTATTTTTTTGATCATTTCAGCCGATTGCGCGCGTTTTTTCCCGAAACTATTGCTACTACTACTAGCGCTCCCGTCACCGCGGTCGCTGCTAATTAAAGCTGACGTTTCCATAAATTCGTTATCGTCGACATCCAAATTCGTGTCTTCGTTCTGCTCGTCATTAATGTCCTCGTCGTTATCCTGCTCATCCTCGCGTAAGCGTTTTTTAGCTTCCCGAGCAAAGTGAAGATAGCGTTGGAGTACTTCCTTATACAATTTCCATCTTTTGTCATCGTCGACAGGAGTCGTGAGGTTGAGAATACGCCACATCTCCGCATCGAGTCGCGATAAAGCTGTTCCCGGTGTTCGTACTGAATTATTATTATTATTTACATTTTCCGCATTTGATATTCCAGTATTTTTCTTCGACGAGTTATCAGTCATCGCAATAGATGTCATTTCCGGTTGCTGTTGCATTCGCTGCATTCTCTCAAGATTTTCGGTAGATATCAAAACCATTTTCTTAGCTCTCTCCATTGTTCAAAATACAGCTGATAACACTTTCCTTTTTTTATTATCTTTCCTAGAATGTACGGGCTGTATAGGATTGTATTTTTCTTTTTCATTCGCTGATAATCCGAGATAATATAGCCCCTAGTATAGGTCCGATAAGATAGGGTAAAAATCCACCTCGTTGTACTAACAATTTTCTTTTAGTCTTCCAATTACCTTGTTTTGCCGCAACACGCCGTAGGGCCGTTTTATGTTTGGCTAATCGCTTTTTATCGCTACAACGAAGCGGTACGTTACCTTTTAACGTATTGAAAATGCACTCTTGAATGCACTTTATGAGTTTATTGTCAGCGGCACGTAAGAATGCTGTTCTTTGATTTTTTTTCAAATGACACAAAGTTTTTAAAAGACATATGTTTCTCTCTCCGATAGACCGTCTAGCATACTTTATTGCACTATTCGATGACGTCAGCTTTTTATCGGGATCTTCTTTTTTCACCATTACGCTGTAATTACACGACTGACAAGTTGCGAACAGGAATTTTATCCTTTATACGCCCCCGCTTCTATTGCTCGATCTGCGCGGAATGTAAGCGTAATGCAGCGTATCGTCGGGAAAGATACACGTACGAAAGCGATATTCGTCTGGAGTCGATTGTTTCAAATCGAGCAATAAATACCCGTGAGGTCTCGATGTAGCGTCATAGTAGGCTTCTTCCATAAATTTTGGATCATCGGGATATACCTGGCGCGCTAGATGACGTATTTGAGCGCGATCGCGTGGATTTTTGAAAACTACTATGTAATTCGCGTTGAGAGATATGTCACGCTGTCCGCGACCTTGATGAAAGAGATTTTGCGAGATGAGTATAACACTGAGATTTTTATGATGACTTCCTTTGGTAAACAGATCTACGATAGCGTCGCACGACGAAGATTCCCTCATAAGATCGTCGATTATTATTAATTTTGGCGAAAGCGCATCGTTGGAATAATCTTCCGGACGCGGTAACCCCTCGCGAAATTCGATGATATTTTTCTTCGATTTTACCATAGCATTATTATCGTAACCGGTTTTTTGTGTTCTTTTCTCTTCTTCTTCTTCTTCTTTTTCACTCGCGTCGCATTGTAAACGTTGATACGCATCTTGCCACTCGGCGTAATAAAATAAAATTCTCTCGAATCGAACATCCGACATGACGGATAAATGACGAAGAAACGTTTTCACGAAAATTGTTTTTCCACATCCCGTAGGCCCGCAGACGATCGACGTCCAAGGATGTTTCCACCGTACATCCATTTTGCGAAATGAACGATTTGGCGTTTACGCGCGCTCTCATAAATAAAAAAGTAATCAGGAATATTTAATAACAATAACAAAAATACGTGCATCGAATATGTTTAATATGTAGATATATGTTGAGAGTAATAAGCTTATCCGCGCTCCGGAAGGCCCACCGCGGCGGCCGCATGCTCGCGCTAGCGTTTCCCGGTACGTGAACGAGCGGAAAGCACCGCGGCCGATTAGCTGATAAGTAGCCGCGGGAACGATGCTAATAAGCGTATTCACGGGGACGCGCTCGCTTCAGCGTTTTTTGAGCACCGCTGCTTACGAGCTTATAAGCGGTGCTCTGTGGACGCTTAAGTTAGAAATAAGTTGCTCGTTTAGCGTTCGACTAACATTTGATATTATTTTTGATAGAATGTTCTATGCGCAAAGTAAAGAAGTAAAGGAAATATTAGAGAGGGGTAAAGGAAAAATATAGTCTGTGATTTTTAAGGTGGGAAAAATTTCATATTTATTGATAATAATTTTTTATTTTTTATTTTTTATTTTTTATTTTTATAAAATTAACAATTACGATTTAAAATTATACGTACAATTTCATTAAAGCCGAGCGAAAGTAATTCTTCAAATACAATATTGAAATATACATCTAAAAAGGTTAAATCTCTTATTTGCGTTTGTACATTGCGTTCAATTTCTTGAAAATTATCGCTAACTATGAGTTTTATAATTTCACGATTTATGTAAGCCGTTGGGAGTTTTAATTCTATCTCGTTCATTAAGTAATTGGCGCAGGTGTTGACGGCGTCGGTGATGGAAACTAGCTGTGACAATCGAGCATCCACACATCTTGTAATATTTTCCATGCCGAGAAAAGTTGCTTTCTGCATCACAATAGCGACGTTGTGCGTTTTTCGTTTCTTCAAGGGTGGCTGCGCTTGCTCCTCCGTCTCTCCATTACTCGCGGATTGTTCCACATTTTCCTTGTAAGTCACTATCACAGCCCGCGTCCCGTAAGCGGTGGTGAAGCCGATGGAAATATTGTTGATGATAATCGGACTTGGTTTGGTTTTTTGATTCTCACTCAAGTACAGTCCTATCTGCTCCATGTTGAGTTGAAATTGTTGCCAGGTGCCGGCATCGAGACAAATTCCGTCTGCATAATTACCCGATAATTTAACAATTGGCGCGAAATAACCTTCATTTGTTGCTTGCAAGCCCACATGTAGCTTCTTAGTACACGATGAATTAAGGGCATACGTTGTCGATAGTAATAAGTATCGCTGTTCGTTTCTTCTAACGTTGTCGAACTTGTTGTCCGATTTGCTAATATCACAAACGTGCGTAGATTTAACAAAATCGGTTAGATTTTTTTGATCACTGGAAACTTCTTTCGCGGCAGCCATTGTTATTACTTTTTGAATAAAACTGAGAGAACACCAGGCAGACACAACAATGCCGAATTCTTGTAACGCAGCCGAAATGAAGACTTCATACGGGGAAACTCTCGGAAGGATTTACATCTTCTCGCGCTACTTATATATCGAAATATAAAGAAAAGTGGGGGGAAAAGTTTGTATAGACAATTAAATAACAGGAAAAATCGTGATTTTTCATGTTCAATCTTGTTCAGTTGGCTAAAAATTACGCGGAAAAACATCTAGAATCATCTAGAAATTAGATTCGTTACAAGAGAAAAATTTTTCTCTAAACTTTTTTTCTCTAAATACATTTACAATATATTATAAAGCGTAAATAAATGTTTATCACCTGTGTAATAAATTTTTATAGATTGTATTGTAAGAGATTATATTGTAAAAAATTTTATAAAGGAGTAATTTTCTAATCGACATAACCCCGTCTTTTCTACGAAAATTTTTAAAAACGTTTATCGCTACAAAGCTTTTACTTTAGGATCGTTATAACAAAAGTAATAAAAGTAAGTAAATAAGATAGTAACGTGATAAAAAATAAAATATTTTTTTTGTCTACTTTATCGCCTTTTTGGAAAACAGGGATTCTTTTTGTCGACGTTCTTTTGCCGACGTTCTTTTGTTTTCTTCGAACTAATCTAATCTAACTACCTAGAAAGGAAAAATTTTAAATCTTTCAAAGACTTTTCCTTTTTGGAAAAAAGTGGGGATATGCGTTTAAATAAATTCTCCGTGCCGAAGTAAAAAAGCTAATTTCGAGTTCGACATCAACCGAAGTAACGCGAGTCGTACCGTGGAAAATAGAGATATCGGGTATTTCGCGAGCAAGTGGCAAAAATGGCTGGACTTAAAGAGCTATTAGGTAAATGCATAATTATAGGCTCGAATTTGTCGTCTACGTTAAATAGTGAACGCTATTTATCAGCGTTATCGGACGAATCGGCGGAAATAAATTATTCAGTTTTTCGGGCATTTGCGTGTGCTAGTTCGAATACTATACTCGCTGTGCTATATAGACTAGGCTATTTTGGCAATTATGCCGAGTTGTTGCATATCGCGGGTGAGATAGTAGAAATGCGCGAGGCATTTGACCACGAGGAGGAGGATGCAGACGGCCTTATAGCCTTCCTGCTATCAAACCATCGTGGAAACCGCTTAAACGGTAAGCAAAATGATTTTATTTATATTGCACAATTGTATTGTAATCGAATACGTTAGACAGTGATTAATCAAAATTTTCAAAATCATAATTTGTAGATCGAAACACATCTGCGACTGATGGGCGAGAGACTCCCTCTCAGCTTCGAAAGCGTCCGGCTGAAGAAGAGCTCGAAACAGGAACTTCGAGTAAGTTTCGCATAAAAATAAAATAAAAATATTAATCTTTATATACTGATTCTATATTCAATATTGATAAAATATTAAATTTTAGGAAGAGCACGCTCTGCCGAAAACGACAGCGAAGCTGATATCACGACATCACCAGGTGAGATACAAAATTTTGAAAAGAATAAAAATAACGTAGATGTAATTTTTATTTTATTTATAATTAAATTTTTCTTTTGTTTCGACAGTGCAGAGAGGTGGCGGTGGTGGTGGCCAAAATGAAGAAGAGACTCCTGAAGAACGAACAGCGCTGTTCTGCAATAACGAGGAAGTAACCGACGTGGATGAGAATGAAGAGGAAGTCGTCGGTGAAGAACGCTGTAATCCCTCGTCGGAGACAGAAGATGGTGAAGAGGAGCCGGAGGTGGAAGAGGAGCAACAACGTCATGAGGTCGGCGATATTAATTTTAATTACGTTGATTTATTGGCGGAAAATAGGCGACAATTTAGGAGGTTCGGCATAATCGGAAGAGAAGCGAGTTTCGCGATTCGACCGTTGCTTGAAGGCGGAGATATTTATCATTTACTAGAAAACGCGTTCCGTGAAATTCACGCATATGCGATAAATTCATGCGAATCTGGCGATTATGTGGGGTTATCTTTTCATTCTGCGGATTTATCTCATGGTCCTGCCGGATTATCTTTTCGTCCTGCGCGTGACTTGACGCATGAAGATATTTGGGGAATTGTGAGTTCGGTAGCACAGAGCGCGGGTGGTCTCGATATTGCGGAACGCTTCGATATTCGAGTTTTTAACGTTACGGTTCCTTCAGGCCGGGGACGTGTGAAATTAACACGCGAAGATATTGCGAAGCGTTCGATACTAACAATAAAAAATTCCGATAATTTATGTTTTCCCCGGGCTCTTGTTGTAGCGAAAATTTATTGCGAACGCGGTAATTTACGTACGGGAGAATTACATGAAAAATGGAATGCTGTAAGATGCACGCGATCCCCTCTTCAACGGGAACTCGCGTTACAATTAGCACAGGATGTCGGTGTTACGATACCTGAAGAGGGCTGCGGAATTCGGGAAATCGAACGCTTCCAACGTTATTTCGCCGCTGACAATATCGCGATAGTTGTATATAATTTTAGTACTTTCGGTCTCGGAGAAAAACCTATGTACGACGGAACCGCAATACTCGCTTCTCTCGGACGGGAATCGTCGCACCGATTAAATATAATGTATTACGAGAGCTCGCGACATTACAATCCTATTTTAAATTTAAAAGCAGCCGCTGGTTCTCGTAATTATTGTACGACGTGTAATGTAAGTTTTCGGGACGAGATAGGTCATCGGTGCTTGAATAAATGTCCGCGCTGTGTCGCAGAGTCGGCATGCGTCGATTCCGTTGCGCCTGTGAAATGCGATTCATGTAATCGAACATTTTACGGTGCAAAATGTTTCGATCGTCATCGTAGTAAAAAATCGTATAACGGTAGAACGCTCGCGAGTGTTTGTAATGTCGTGAGATTTTGCAATGAATGCGGATGCGCGGTTAAATCGAATGCGAAACACGAATGCGGCATTTCTTACTGCAGGCTATGTCGGTCGCCGCAATCTCGAAATCATTTATGTCATATGCAACCTCTTCGCAAAGCAGTTAGTTCCTCTACCGAACCGTCCTCGTCAACGGCGATGACTACGTTGATATCGGATACGCGAGGAACAACAAAGAGTAAAGAAGCTGCTGGCGAAGAGGTAAACGAGAGCAAAAAGAACCTCGTGGCATTTATATTTTATGATTTCGAAACACGGCAAGACGAGACGCTCGAAGGTACGATGAACGTGAAAAAACATGTACCTACCCTCTGCGTAGCGCAACAGATTTGCGAAGCATGTGCGCAAGAAAACGACATGTCCGTGCGATGCCGATGGTGCGGGATACGCGAATTCATATTCAGACATGATCCAGTGAAACAATTTGTCGAATTCGCAACGCGAAGGACGAAACGTTTTAACCAGATCATATGCATAGCACATAATGCGAAAGCGTTCGACGCGCAGTTTATTCTTCAATACATCGTAGAAAATCGGAATTATTTAGAGCCGAAAATAATTTTGAGCGGTACAAAAATTGTAATGTTATCAGCAGGAAATACAAAATTCATCGACAGTGCTAATTATATGCCAATGCGATTATCTGAATTACCGAAAGCTTTTGGCCTAGGGGACTCTATGGATAAAGGCACTTTTCCGCATTTATTTAACACTGTCGAAAATCAAACGTATGTCGGACCGTTACCAGACGCGAAATATTATTCTCCTGAAAACATGAAGACTTCGGAACGCGAACGCTTTCTCGCATGGCATACGGACATGACGCGAAAAAACACCGTATTCGACTTTCAACAAGAAATTGTTCGCTATTGTCGTACCGATGTAGACATTCTTCGACGCGCGTGTATAGCATTCAGAAAAATTTTTATAAACCGCGGCAACGTATGTCCGTTCGAGGAATGCACCACTATCGCCTCGACGTGTATGACCGTTTTCCGTAAAAACTTTTTGCGCGAAAAGGAAATAGGCATTATTCCTTCCGGTGGTTATAGAAAAGCGAGCAATTATTCGCGTAAAGCTCTACAATGGCTGGTATGGTTGGAACGCGAAATTGGTCATCCTATAAAACATGCGGGGCGTGCGCGTGAATATCGTACGGCTGATGGTACGCTCGTCGACGGATATTATGAAACGACCGCTGTTGAGACGACACAGCGTCATATTTTACAATTTCACGGATGCTTTTGGCACGGGTGTCCGACTTGCTTTCCTTCGAATCGCGATAGAGCGATTTCTTCGTCTTCGGATCATGGTGATACGATTGCTTCGCGATACGAGCAAACTCTCGCGATCTCGTGGCGCCTTCGACAACGGGGATATATAGTGACGGAAAAATGGGAGTGCGTTTTTGATCGGGATATGCTCGAGAATCGCGAAATGCGAGAATATCTCGAAAACCATCCGTTGGTGGAAACATCACCGCTCGACCCTCGCGATGCGTTTTTCGGCGGCCGTACGGGAAATATCGTGACTCGATACGAAGTTACGGGTGCAGAGAAAATACATTACGTAGACGTATGCTCTTTATACCCGTATGTATTGAAGACAGGCGCTTTCCCGATCGGACATCCAGATATTTATGTTGGCAAAGAATGCGCCTCTTTAATCGGAATAGCTCCAAATTATAATTTTGATTCGCTCGAAGGTCTTATACGCTGTACTGTGCTTCCACCACGCAACCTCTTTCACCCTGTACTCCCGTATCGCGTACGCGGAAAATTACTTTTCGCCTTATGTCGTAGTTGTTGCGAAACATTTGCGCAGACATCTTGCACGCACGACAGCATTAATGAGCGGGAATTCGAGGGTACGTGGGTGTCGTGCGAATTACGAAAGGCAGTCGAAAAGGGTTATCTCGTGACGGCAGTAAGCGAGATTTGGCAATATAAAGTTAGTCAATTCGATCGCGCATCTCGTCAAGGCGGTTTGTTCGCCGAATATATAAACTCATTCTTACAATTAAAACAAGAAGCAAGCGGATGGCCGGGGGAATGCGGAGACGACGATGACGCTAAAGAACGGTATCTACGGGAGTACGAAAAAACCGAAGGTATTGTTCTCGATAAGTGTAACGTCGCGCTGAACCCTGGTTTACGTTCAGTTGCAAAACTCTGTTTAAATTCATTTTGGGGAAAATTCGGCCAGCGGGCCAATTTGCCGAATACTGAGGTTGTGAGAACACTGCATCGTTTTCTGACGTTACTGACGAGTAGCGAGCATGAGATAACCGATATATTACCCGTGAACGACGATGTAATATATGTTTCGTGGCGATTGCGACAAGAGGCCGTCACGCCCTCACCTATAACTAATGTTGCGATAGCGGCATATACGACGGCTCAAGCGCGCTTAAAATTATATGAATATTTAGAACGTTTAGATCGACGTGTGTTATATTATGATACTGATTCGTGTATATACGTAAGCACAGGTAAACCGAATGAGTATGAACCGCATACGGGGAATTTTCTAGGTGACATGACGGACGAGCTCGAAAGCTACGGTCGTGGTAGTTATATCGAGGCGTTCGTGTCCGGTGGCCTAAAATTTTATGCCTATGTTGTTCGTATGCCGGAAGGGCGTACGCGTGAATGCTGTAAAGTAAAGGGCATAACTCTAAACTATGAAAACTCTCGGTTGGTTAATTTTAACAGCATTAAGAATTTATTGTTAAATAAAGAGAGAGCACAGGAAAATGAAAAGAACGGAGAAGAATTGCCGAAAACTTCGATAAATCTATGCTTTAGAGCAATTCGTCGTACCGCGTTTCACGAGATCGTAACACGGGACGAAACTAAAGTATGCGAGCCCGTATTACTAAAACGTAGATTTATCGATAGTCGAAATTCGCTACCGTATGGTTATGTATCCGATCAATGATTTTTCTATTTTTTCTCGACACTCTCTCTTTTATTGCTATATTGCGTAATATACTTTTGTGTACTTTCCGCAGCGGTGAAAATAATCTTTTTGTAAATAAATATTAAATTATATGTAAATTTTTCAATGTACAATGTTTCCGCATAATATAAATATAATGATGTTTTTTATTTTAAAGCAACCAGGTGAAAAATATTTTTCTTCCCTTCCTTTCTTCCCGACGGCTCAGTGACGTCATAGACTCTGCCCTAAGTCTCAGCGTCAATCAGCCTCAGGTACCCGTATATATTCCAAGACCCTTTCTAACGTCTCCAGCGATGTTGTTACCGTATGTCTATCTGCGCAGCGGGGCGCACCCCCCTCGGACAAACGTACCCGTACATGCACGCACGTGTTCGTTACCACGTCATAGCATCTAGTTTATTCTAGCGGTACCTTAACCAACTTTCTCTTTTCAACAGGAAGGGTGGAAGTGGGTGGGCGACATATAGCGTACATCTCCCCTGGTTTTCCTCTAAGGGGGGCGATAGGACGATGTTGTATACCGCACGATATCTTTCGGTTTTCCGTAAGGGGAGGGGAGGTTGGATGCCTTATGTCTAGACGCATCTCCAGTCTCGACAATCGCCATTTTGTCGGTTGTTGTCACGTCTGCTTTCCGGCAGACATCTTGCCCGCTTTCTCTCTCGCACTATTTTTTGGCTCGTTTTTCCAACCCACTTTTTTTTTTTTTAAATCGACGGAACCGCCGGAACCTATCGGAGAACTGGGCACTATGGGGAGAACCAATCGGACCGCCAGGACCCCTATCTTAGCGATGGACTACTCTCCATAAATACTACGTTTAACTTCTATTCTAATAAGTTTTCAGCTAGCTTAGCATACTAGGACCCTGTTTGGAGAGGCGGAGGACCCAGGTTCGAGCCCGAGCATGTTCGCGCGACCGAAAAAAAAAAAATAAAAAAAATAAAAAATAAAAAAATAAAGAACTACTCTCCATAAATACTACGTTTAACTTCTATTCTAATAAGTTTTCGGATAGCTCAGCATACTAGGACCCTGTTTGGAGAGGTGGAGGACCCAGGTTCGAACCCGAGCATGTTCACGCGACCGAAAAAATAAAAAATAAAAAATAAAAAAAAATAAAAAAATAAAAAATAAAAAAAATAAAGAACTACTCTCCATAAATACTACATTTAACTTCTATTCTAATAAGTTTTCGGATAGCTCAGCATACTAGGACCCTGTTTCGAGAGGTGGAGGACCCAGGTTCGAACCCGAGCATGTTCACGCGACCGAAAAAAAATAAAAAAAATAAAAATAAAAAAAAATAAAAAAATAAAAAAAATAAAAAAATAAAAAATTTAAATGGAAATTTGACTCGTAGACGTCCACGAGGCCCCTCCACTTTTTTCCCACAGACACCCTTAGGGGGGAGGGCCCCAGACAGGCACAGCAGGGGTCGGCGCCAGTGGCCGAGGAGTGGGGGTTTGTTTTGACGCCCCATAGTGCCCACTAACTACTCATATGATATTAAAACAATCAATATAAATCAATGAATGCTTATATGGATGTGTGAAACTGACATTCACAAAATTTTATTATTTTTTTGTAATTCTATATAATAATTTTGTTACAGTTATTCTTTGGATTAAATACGGCAATTTCTTTTTCCCTTTTTACTTTTATACAATTTTACCGTTTCTTTCGTTCTGGTTTAAGAATTAATTTTTCAATCAAAGATGCTAAAATGTCAAATGTGTAATTTCATGTTTCTTTCTATTCTTTTGTACAACAAGCATCAGACTTTTCATAAAAATATGCCTCATTTACAAATAATCTGTTTTTTTAAAGGTTGCGGAAAACAGTTTAATAGATATTTTAACTTTAAAAAACATGTTCTTAGATGGCATACTACAGATTGCGATAAACAAATAGGTATAATTTACCTTTGTAAAGAAAAGGATTGTAATGTCTGTTTCACAAATAGAAAAGATTTTAATAGACACTTATATCGTCATATAAGGCAAAGTAAAATTGGGATATATTGTGGGTACCCAGCTTGTTTTGATAAAACACTTTTCAAAACAGTCAGTAATTATGCAGTACACATATGTAGACATCACTCAAATATGAATTTGTGTAAGCAATACATTGCTGATGATGCTCATAAAGAATTAGATTATGATACTAGTGATAATTGTATTGATACTAGTGATAATTGTGTTGCTTTTTTAGAAGAAGAGATGTTGAATCAATTTTCCAATGATGCAGATTATGTAAGAGCTATTTCACAATTGTATTTAAATTTAATTACAAAATATTTTTTGACAGAACGTACTTTGCAAGCTATAATAGATGGTATATCATCCATAATGGAATTTCCTCAGCAGCACTTTATCACTGCTTTAATTGATAGTGATTTGCAAAATGATGTTAAAAAAAGAATCAGAGATATGTTTCAAAGTAACCATAATTTTTTTTCGAACATTTATAGTTCTGTAAATGGTTGTCTTAGAAGTACTTATTCGAGAAATGTATATTTTAAAAAACATTTTCAGGTTGTAATGCCCGTGCAAATAAATTTAGGATTTGATAACAATCACAAACAATGCTATTACCATTACGTTCCAATTTTGAAAACTTTAGAAGTTTTATTAACTAATCCCAATATCCGACAGTTCTGCTTAAATTCTTATAATAATTCCTGTAATAATCCCAGTAAGCAATTTGATAACAAATTGTTGCCAAATTGGCATCAAATTCGCTCAAAACTTGGTAACAAATCCAGTGCCATCTGTGTCCGCATTAAGCTTGTGTTTTGGTGACAAAGCTTGTTGACATAACCTGACAGCAAATTGACGGCAAAAACCGAGCAAAGCTTGACATGATTTGACGTCAAATTGATGGCAAAAATCGACCAAGATCTGCGCAAGACAATCTGATAGCAGATTGTCAGCAAAAACCGAACAAATTCTGCAGCTTTTGGCCATTCATGTAAAAGTATATATTTAAATAGATTTAAAGCCTTAATCCTAAGTAACAAAATGATGATAAGTTTTGGTCATAAAATGACCATTAGATAATTAGACATTATATAAAATCATATATTAATATGTTAAAACATATAAGTAAATTCAAATAACTTAATTTATAAAATTAAAGATCTTTTTGGACAGAAATTGTTTGAATAAGTGAAAATCGAACAATTATCTGTCTGATTTGCCAAAAATCAATTCAATATCTGAATTTCCTGTATAAGAATTATGTCAAAAATTGAACTGATAGAAATATATATATTATAATATTATTAGAATTTTGTAGACTTTATATACACTCATGACAAGAATTTGAATACGGGTATAGATAATGAATAACGCGCCGCATAGCGATAAGCGACTGAACTATTTTATAATACTTTGTAATAAGCTGCAGATTTTGTTCGGTTTTTGCTGCCAATTTGCCATCAAATTGCGCACTCTAGATCCTGCTCAGTTTTTGCCGACAATCTGATGTCAGTCATGTCAGCAAGCTTTGCTCGGTTTCTGTCGCCAATTTGCTGTGTAGTTATGTTAGCAAGCTTTGCTTGATTCTTGGCGGCAATCTGCCAGCTTAATCGGTAATAACAACTCTTGTACCAAATTTGTAGCCTTTTTGCTGACAATAATTTGTAGCAAGCACTTGGCAATATCTGTTAGAACAGACCTGGCTGACTGGGATAATGTGTTATCTGATATACAAAGTGGTAATGTAATAAAAAATAATAATTTTCTTCATGGAAATAAAAATACATTACAAATTATATTATATCAAGATGCATTTGAAGTATGTAATCCGCTAGGTGCCTCAAAAAAAAAGTTTAAACTTGTCGGTCTATATATGGTCCTTGGAAATTTACCTGCTTATCTAAGGTCAAAAGTTGAACATATACAGCTTGTTTTTCTATGTTATGAAAAACATATCACGTTTTTTCGTTGGGAAAAGGTAATGGAACCCTTAATAAATGATTTAAAAAATTTAGAGAAAAATGGAGTAGTTATTTCTGTTGCAAATAAATCAATTAATTTCATTGGTACTGTAATAGCTATGTTAGGCGACAATTTAGGTAGTCATCAAATAGGTGGTTTTACAGAAAATTTTAATTCCTCAGAATATTTTTGCCGTTTTTGTGACACAACTCAAAGTCAATTACAATTAACATATGTATGTAAAAATATAAATAGAAATCCAGACAATTACAATTTATATGTAAAACAAGCGGAACAAACTATGAAAATCATAAAAGGCATAAAGCAAGATTCACCTTTGAATAAACTTAGTCATTTTCATGTGTGCAATCCAGGATTGCCGCCTTGTATAGCTCATGATCTTTTAGAAGGTATTATTCCTTATGATCTTATGTATTGTATTAAATATTTTGTTAAAGAGGGATGGTTTAATTATAACTTTTTAAATTCTCGATTGCAAAAAATTAAATTCATAAATGAAAATGAATACAACAGCATTCCATTTATAAAAGATTCATGTAAAATTGCAGGTACTGCAAGTCAAATTAAAAGATTATTACTGATACTTCCTTTAGCTATCTTTGACTCAATTAAGAATATTGAAAATGATGTTTGGTTATTAATACTGCATCTTCGAGAAATCTGTTCTTTGATTTTCGCTTGTGCATTATCCTTTGGTCAGGTTGCGCTATTGCAAGAAAAAATCAATGAATATTTATTGTTAAGATTAAAATGTTTTCCAAACATAAAATTAAGACCAAAGCATCATTATATTTCTCATTATCCTTCTTTAATTGTATCTTTTGGCCCGCTTAAACATTTATGGACTTTACGATTTGAAAGCAAACATAGATATTTTAAAAACATTATTAGGCACTCGCAAAATTATAAGAACATAACAAAATTGTTATCATATAAACATCAATTTTTACAAAGTCAACTTCCAAAAAATATATACTGTTCTTTGGTAATAGCGGATAATGCAGAAGAATATATTCCGGAAAATTTTAGTAACAATATTTCCTCCGTTATAACAAATTATTTTTATGATAAAAAAAGAAACGAAAATTTTAAATATATAGCTTCACAAATTACTTTCAAAGGCATTACATACAAAGCAAATATGTGTATCTGCGTAGGAAAAGACTGTTATGATTACTTTATTATATGCAAAATCAAATATTTTTTAATAAATAATTCTTATACAAATGTATATTTTCTGGGTACCACAATAAAAGTTGTATATAATTCTGATTTTGGAATATATGAACAGTTTGAAGTTAAAGATCAAGAACATAAAATCGACAAAATCTCTTTGTTTTCATACTCTGCTTTACTCGCTCCACATCCTATCCTCGAAACTCACTTAAATTCCATTGCCATTTATATCTTCAAATACTCACCTCTTGATCTATGAGATTATGTAAGTAATATTTTAGTGATACTTATCGTTTAGTATTATTTTTAATATTATATATAAAATATGTATGTTTTCTGTTTTACAGATGTCTTATTTGTTTAAAGTCTGGTCGGCCAATAGAAAACAAAAAATCTCATTAGTGATCAATCAATCTGATAATATGTTATCTGAACTTATTACAAAAAGTAACAACAAGCTTGGCATTAATGGTTCCACTCTTGTTATGGAGAAGGATGGTACAAATGTTGATGGTATAAATGATGTTTTAAAGTTTTGTTCTGGCGAAATTTTTATGTTATTGCAATCAGAAGAATTTTGGTCACCTCAAAATGAGACAGAATTACACAGTACGGCATCCTGCGATACCCTAAGTATACATAGTGATTCCATGTCTATCTTCTCATCTTCATCAAGTACACGACATGTTTCATCGCCAACAACTGTATCGCATATTAAAATACAATCAGATAATAATGAAATTTGGACAAGATTTCGTATACCTTGGGACAATTTGGAATCTACAGTGCTTAAAGAATTAGAAGTAGGAAATCGCAGCAAATATGTAATACATACTGTTGTAAATCGTATAGTTTCCGAGATGAGGAATCTGCAAGAATTTATTCCATCTAAAGCATTCAAAATAATAGCTAAAAAGGTAATCGAAAAATATCCTCAAACATTCAAGGATATGGATGAAGATGGTAAATGTTTCGGAGATGGAGGTCACACATTATATTTAAAACTTCGTGATAGAAATTGCTATCTTAATAGACCACACATGAAAAGATCTTTAAGCCGAAGTTTAAATATACCGTTGAAAAAACAACGAAAAGTTTTATCTGCCAAAGTTGGATGCAGCAATTGGCAGCCTGACAATTATGTTGAATCAGAAACAGAAGATATAATAGAAGATAAAACTGAATTTCTACGGCAAGTAATCCTTCAAGATGATCTAAAAAGCGATCCTGACATTCAAAAGAAAATTTATTTATATCTTGAAGTAACATATCCTGCACAACGTTTATTTCTCAATAATGTCCATAAACCACCTACGATTCAAAATATTAAGACTTCATGGCCAATACTTCTACAAAAAAAATATTTATTCTGGCATTACCACAAATTAATGGGACACTCTATATGTATACTAAAAGAACAAATGTTAAAGAAACAGAAAAAAATATTTACCTATGGACATCTTAAAAATTATAAAGAAATTATTAATTCAACTGAGCTAATAGAGCTTAAATTAATCAAGATCATAATGAAACATTTTAAAGAAGACTTCTATTTATTATTTAAAACATATCCTGTAAGTCTCATTTGAATATATATCATTATGTTTGTTAATTATATTATACGATATTATACGATTTTTGTAACTAATTTATTGTATAGGAGGGGACAGCATTGAAAGAAATTGAAGCATCTATTGCTGCACCATGCATTGTAATCGTAGGTAATATATTATTTTAGAATTATCTTAGATTTAAAATTATTGTAATTATCATATTTTTATGTGTATGTGCTTGGTTGTGAGTTATAGATGATATGGAACACCGGATGTTTTATTTATTTATAGAAGCAATACAGATTGAGAGAACATATTGTTTTTATGAAGCTCTGGAAATGTTGATGTCTGCGTACTATGTTTTTAACATGGAATATCCTACACATTGTGCATGCACTTTGGAATTTATACAGAAGTATTTTTTGAATATTCATCCAATCTCTGGTACAAAATCACGTAAGGTCGCAACCAAATATAAAGTACTTTCTTTTTTTAACAAACTAAGAGACATCGAAGAGAGAGATGTAGACAAGGAAAATATTTTATCAAATTCATAATTGTGTCAATTAATATTGTTTGGTATATATAATGAAATACATAATTATATATATTATATTCAGAAACATGAAACATAGATATATATTTATATGATAGATTGTCTCCCTCTCTCTTTCTTTACCTCCTCTTTTTATACATATGTAATACATAATATGCTTGACTACTATATCATACTTAAACATATCATACTTAAACGTAACATACTTGTGTATGTGTTTCATGTTTCTGAATGTAATATATATAATTATATATTTCATTATTTAAGTTTAATGATTTATTAAGACAGATATAAAAAAAATCATATAAAACATAAATGTAATGCAAAAAGTTTCAAAAATGTAATTTATGAACTCTAACGTTAATAGTAGTTAAAACATACATAGTATTATTTTAAAAACACAAAGTATACAGTATACTATACATTAAGTTTCTAAAAATATTTCTTTTCTGATTTTCTTACGATTAAGAATGATATAAGTTTTATAAATGTATACATACAGAGATATCTAAATTTGCGTTAAATTAATGAAATACTGAGTTCGCGAAATTATATAGTTTATAAGTTTTATTTTTATTTTATTCTAAACAGATTTTATACGTGATATTACCATTATTTTGCTCGCACGAAAAAATAAATAATTTTTTTTCTGTTTGTAATATATGTGATTGCATACTTCAGTAGCATTATTTTAGTTTAACAATTTAAAATAACATATATGCCAATTATAACAATAATTATGTAACAATATTATTAAAATTGTAGAAATTATTAATATGTTTGTAATTATTAAAAATAAATAAATAATTATTCAAAAAAATAAATTAACTATTTATTATTTACTCATCTTTATTTATATGCATAATTTTATATCAATAACTTATAATTAGAACATAAAAAAACAAGATATTATTATTTATTATTAATATTATTTTAAAAATATATTTTATATATTTCAAGGTTTAGCATATTGCAATATAATGTTATTAAAATTTTTAATCTTACAAATATTAAAAAGATTTTATTTTTACAGAATATATATATATATATATATATATATATATATATATATATATATATATATATCTTCTAACAATTGCAGTATAGCACTATTACTTCTGCAAACTTAAACAATAAAATCAAATTATAAAATGCAAAACTTTCTTTTGGAATGAAATAAGTATCTATATTTTTTATTCAATTTTATGGTTCAAGTTTGCAGAAACATTAGTGCTAAGCTACGACAATGCAATTGTTAACAGATATATAATATATATATGTTTTGTAAATATAAAATATTTTTAATATCTGTACAATAAAAAATTTTTATAACATTGCGTTGCAATATGCTACGATAATATTATTATAATACAATCTATATAAATTTAAATAAAGTGTATTTTTAAGAGTGTAAAAAGTAATTTTAAAAATATATATAATACTATTATCAAATCATTTTGTAGATTTGCGTTATGATTGTAAATTTCATATTTTGCTTTGTATCGATACAAATATGAAAATTATTATTACACAAGAGTTTCTATGCATTTACACATCATTGTAAATTTAATATGTGAAATTGTACAAATACATATACAAAATGTATTATTACAAAAACATTTCTAGAAATCTACTTTTAATATGTAAATTTACTTGTACAAGTTGCTTACTTACCATATAAGATAATAATTTTACCTACGAGATATAAATTTACTGATGTATGCAAATATACACCTTTAATAGTTGGTCTCAATATTACCCACTATAATAGTTGTAATATTACATGAAAATTTTTTACAGTGTATGTCTTTTAGCATCAGAAGTATCAGCTGAGCGAGAGAAACGGAGTCATGCAGCGAGCGGCAAGCGACACCGCGCCGAAAAATAATTATCACGCATCGAGTGACGAGCGATGTCACCGCGTCGGAAAATAATTATTTTCTCGAATTGTTTTTTCGATGGCAAGACAATGATGCGCTATCATTTCCACATCACCTTGCGGTAGATAGCTTGGTGCGCTTTTTTATAGTAGTTTCCTCTGTAGGCCCAATCCACTCTCAATATTTAATGTAAAAATTCGAAATGTCGTCCTCCTTCTCGTATGCAAAGTTCGGCCCTTGGAATAATGTTGCGCGTAGCACGGTGCTCCATATCCGGCATAATGGTATTAAAGGCCGCAACAATCGCTTCACGTACCTCGATTTCTCTATCATTACGCCGGTGCTCGATTAGACTTTTTATGTATCCCCATACAAAAAAGTATAATACATTCATGTCTGGCGACCGTGCCGGCCAGGTAATTGGACCACCACGACCTATCCACCTATCTGGATAACGGGCGTTTAATAAATCGCCTACTTCTCTCCGAAAATAAGCCGGAACTCCGTCGTGCTGAAAAATCAGCTGCGCCCGCACGCGAAGCGGTACATTCGCGAGAAGGCCTGGCAACTCGTTCTCGAGAAAATTTTGATATATTGCGCCAGTTAAACGATATGGTAAAAAATACGGACCAATCTGGAAATTACGAAAAATGTTTCACTTTGACAGAAAAAAATTTTTTCCCTTTATTTATACTTACCACTTGATTCCCGATTATTCCCGCCCATACGTTTATCGACCAACGATATTGGAACGTGCCTTCACGGACGACATGCGAATTTTCTTGTGCCCAATTTAAAAAATTTCGGGAATTGAACACGCCATTCGGTGTAAATGTCGCTTCGTCGGTCCATAAAATATTGTCCGGGAAAAACAAATTCCGGCGACATTGCGCGAGCAACCCTGCACATTTTTTCCCGACGGTTATTATATGTTCTTAAATTATCGCAAATATAAAAAATCAATGACGACAATACCTTCGCAAAAGTATATCCGTGGTTGTAGGTCCCTCGGTAAAAGCTGTTGCACACGTTGAAAATGATACGGATGCAGTAAATTCATACGTAAAATCCGATGCACCTCGTACCGCGACAAACCGAATTTGTGTGCCGCACGACGCACGCTAATCCCTGGATTTTCGTAAAATTCATAAAGTATTCTTTCTTCGTCTCGTACACGACGACGCACTGGTGCACCAGCATTTCTATTGTGCACGAGACACCCTCTTTTACGCATTTTTTGCACAATACGTAAAATTGTCCGTTTTGTCGGATAATGTGCACGCTCGGGAAATCGTTCCGCATATATCCGAGCTGCGAGACGCGTATTTTCACCTGCTAACCCGTAGGCTATCACCATATCAGTATATTCTTCCGGAGTAAATCGCATTGTTGCTGTCGAGAACACGAGACTTGTACGCGACTGCACAAGAGGACGTATGCAGAAACAATTAATTATCGGCGATTGTTAACATAAGACGAACGTAGTCTCAGCTGGCTGAGCTCTCGGGAGCATTGACCAGTGCAGTCGCGCAAAACTCTTGTGTTCGCGTGGTGCGATTGACAATAAAATTTATTCTGCAAGATTATACAAATGTGATATTTGCTTACCGGCTAGCGGAGAAAAATATGTTTATCGCGGATTTATGCATAACGATTTCGCGGGTGTGCACATTATCCGACAAAACGGATAATTTAAAGTGTTATGCAAGAAATACGTGAAACAGGGTGTCTCGTGCACAAATAAAATGCTAGTGCATCAGTGCGTCGTCGTGTACAAGACGAAGAGAGAGTACTGGATGCATTTTATAAAAATCCCGGGACTAGCATACGTCGTACGGCATACGAATTTGGTTTCTCGCGGTACGAGGTGCATCGCATTTTACGTGTAAACGACCTGTATCCTTATCATTATCAATGTGTGCAACAGCTTTTACCGAAGGACTTACAACCACGGATATACTTTTGCGAAGATATTGTTTACGATTTTTTATATTCGCGATAATTTGAGAGTATAATAACCGTCGGGAAAACATGTGCAGAGTTCCTCGCATATTGTCGGCGGAATTTGTCTTTTCCGGACAATAGTTTATGGACCGACGAAGCGACATTCGTACCGAACGGTGTTCAATTCTCGATATTTTTTACATTGGGCAGAGGAAAACCTGTCGTCCGTGAAGGCGCGTTCCAATATCGTTGGTCCATAAACGTATGGGCGGGGAATAATCGGGAATTAAGTGATAAGTGTAAATAAAAAGAGAGATCTTCTTAAAGTAAAATATTTTTGTTCGGAATGTCCAGATCGGTCCGTATTTTTTACCATATCGTTTAACTGACGCAATATATCAAAATTTTCTCGAGAACGAGTTGCCAGGCCTTCTCGCGAATGTACCGGTTCGCGTGCGGGGGCAGCTGATTTTGCAGCACGACGGAGTTCCGGCTTATTTTCGGAGAGAAGTACGCGATTTATTAAACGCCCGTTATCCAGATAGATGGATAGGTCGTGGTGGTCCGATCACCTGGCCGGCACGGTCGCCAGACATGAATGTATTAGACTTCTTTGTATGGGGATACATAAAAAGTCTAATCGAGCACCGGCGTAATGATAGAGAAATCGAGGTACGTGGAGCTATTGTTGCGGCCTTTAATACCATTTCGCTGGATATGGAGCACCGTGCTACGCGCAATATTATTCCAAGGGTCGAACTTTGCATACGAGAAGGAGGACGACATTTTGAATTTTTACATTAAATATTGAGAGTGGATTGGGCCTACAGAGGAAACTATTATAAAGTGCACCAAGCTATCTATCGCAAGGTGATGTGGAAATGATAGCGCATCATTGTCTTGCCATCGAAAAAACAATTCGAGAAAATAATTATTTTCTGGCGCGGTGACATCGCTCGTCACTCGATGCGTGATAATTATTTTTCGGCGCGGTGTCGCTCGCCGCTCGCTGCGTGACTCCGCCTGTCTCGCTCAGCTGATACTTCCGATGCTAAGAGGCATAAATAAGTAAGCCATTTTACATTTCTATCGATTCCGGCCTACCGCTTCCCACGCGCTCATTGGCTCAGACATTTTAATTAATAACAATAATTATTGCGAATTTAGCAGAATGGTATAGGACTTTTCGCTTCAGGTTGACCCGATCTATCCACACTTTTCGTTTGGCTACTTACATGTCGGACACCCTGTATAAAAAATTATTGAATAATGCCAATTTTATAATATTCGAATCAGATATGTTAACCATTTCGAATTGTTGTGCTCCTCGGTGGAGGCACAGGGTTTTTTCTGGAATCGTTGGCCACTAGAAGCTAAGGAACTCAGGATCGAGCAGGATTGCCTCGCCGTCTTAATAATTATGTAGTTTTAGTAGAAATAAAGTCATTTATTCAGATACATCAGCTTTAAATCTTCTTTCCTTTCTCGCTCTTCAACTCGGCTTATCGCGGTATACAGGGTGATTCAAAACAACCTTCTGTCCTTACAATGTCATATACTTGACAATATTCTAAGAAGATTTTTCCTTTGCCAAAATTTTTTCCGAGGCTTAGTTTTTGAATTATAAGACAAAATACAATAGTTAACGAATTACAGGCCGCGTACGCGAGGCAGGCAAGGGCGGCACAACTCACCGTCCGATGCTGGTGATTACGTGAGGCGCTCGCTGAGATCAACTGTTTGCTACATGCGATGGGGTGTATGTGTGAGAGAGAACGTATACGCGTATACACACATACACATTATCTCTCTCTTTCTCTTTTACACCCATCGCATGTAGCAAACAGCTGATCGCACACACGCACTCTTTCTCTCTGTCTCTGTCTTTCTCTTTTACACCCATCGCGTGTAGCAAACAGCTGATCACACAGGGAGTGGTGCACTTGGACACAGTATAATTGGACACGGTGCAAATGGACACGTTACAAATAGACACGAGATTTTGCACACGGTTCAATTGGACACAGTGCATTTGGACACAGTAATTTTGGATACAGTAGCTTTTGGACACATAAGAAAATACGCATCGTTTACTTGGACACCGCTCAATTGGACACTGTTCATTTGGACACCGTTCGTTTGGACACAGAAAGATGCGCACCGTTCATTTGGACACCGTTCGTTTGGACACCGTTCATTTGCCCACCGTTCGTTTGGATACCGTTCATTTGCCCACTGTTCGTTTGGACACCGTTCATTTGCCCACCGTTCGTTTGGACACCGTTCATTTGCCCACCGTTTGTTTGGATACCGTTCGTTTGGACACCAAAATTTGATTTAAGTTATACGACGTAATCCACACCAAATTTTTGTTTTAAATAAGAAATAGGTTTGGGTTAGGTTATATCTTCCGGAAGTGAAGCCCCCCGCAGGGAGGGCGGAACCCACTGTATCCATGCATGACATCCAAATATGCGAAAGGTTAAACAAAGTGCTAAAAGCAATGTAAAATTAATGACATCAGTATCAGAGATATATAAGTATGAATATATTTTATTTTGACAGATATTATAACCTTCAAATGTATCTCCTTTTCACGATTTCATATTTTACATAGATTTACCAGTATAAAGTGTTATAAGAATACTGATTATATTTTCCCAAAATGATTTTTATTTCTCTCCATCTGTTACATATTCAAACAAACAGTGCGCATGTTTCTGTGTACAAATGAACGGTGGGCAAATGAACGGTGTCCAAACGAACGGTGGGCAAATGAACGGTGTCCAAACGAACAGTGGGCAAATGAACGGTGTCCAAACGAACGGTGGGCAAATGAACGACGTCCAAACGAACGGTGGGCAAATAACGGTGTCCAAACGAACGGTGTCCAAATGAACAGTGTCCAATTGAGCGGTGTCCAAGTAAACGATGCGTATTTTCTTATGTGTCCAAAAGCTACTGTATCCAAAATTACTGTGTCCAAATGCACTGTGTCCAATTGAACCGTGTGCACAATCTCGTGTCCATTTGCACCGTGTCCAATTGTACTGTGTCCAAGTGAAGGCCACTCGATCACACACACGCACTCTCTCTCTCTCTCTCTCTCTCTCTCTCTCTCTCTCTCTCTCTCTCTCTTCTCTCTCTCTCTCTCTCTCTCTCACTTACTGACTCTTACCTTGTATGTAGAGATTCGTTGCCCTCATGCGACTCAAGAAGTAATATTTTTGTATGATACAACGAATAACTAACAAACTTTTTTCACTCACGAATTGTACCACTTATCGAACTTTTACGAATTAATCCACGCACTTTATCGATAAACTGAATTTATTAATGATTATAACGGTTAATCACAACTACCGATTACTACCGATTAATTATTAAAATAACTCGAAGAAAGAAACGCATTATTCGATGCGGAGACTGCGCGACTACAACAAGCAGGTTATGTTAGTACTTGCGTTGTCAGCTGCCGACTGCCGAACGACTGAATGTATCACATTACGCGTGATCGACGCGGACGCTATCATGTGTCCTGTGATCGGCTAAAGCCTCCGACATTGTAAATTCGATAGTTTCGAAAATATGAAACAATAAAATATGAAAATATAATGACGTATAATAACATCATTTTTTTTTAATAATTTAATTTATTACTCGTTTTGCCTTTTTGCGCAAGCGAGACATGAGAAAAATTATTTTTATGTCTCTGCGAATACAAGGTGTTCCACGTAGAAATGTGTTGGTCGCTCTGAAAAGAGCGGATTGAAGCAGTGGTATCAACGCAGAGTACTCGGATTGGTTTAAAGTCGAAAACATTTTATAAAAGGTGCTCAAAATGACCGTCATCCATCCAACGTAAGCTCTCAGCGTTTAATAAATTTTTCTGACGTTTTCCATTATTTCTTCGTCGATATTCCAAATTGCATGTCGCAATCTTGTATGTAGATCATCGATATCCTCGGGAAGCGTTTTGTAAATGACTTCCTTGCAATATCCCCATAAAAAAAAATCTAATGGTTTGAGATCCGGTGATCTTGCAGGCCAACGTATTGTGCCATACCGACCCATCCAACGTCCAGGAAACTGCTCGTTTAAATAATTTGTAAGGATCCTGGCGTTGTGTGGCCCAGCACCATCTTGTTGAAACACGATCTTGTTCCTCTCTAATAATGATACTTCTTCTAAAAAATCTGGCAAATTTTCTTCCAAAAATTCCAGATATGTTTGGCCAGTTAAAATATCTGGAAGAATAACTGGACCAAGTATTTCGGTTCCCATTATCCCAGCCCACACATTTATCTTCCAGCGAGTTTGGAAGTTTCTTAATCGCGTGACTCTGGGATTTTCTTCGCTCCAAAAATGCATGTTATGCGAATTGAAAATTCCCTCTCGTGTGAATAACGATTCATCGCTGAATATCACACGAGAAGAGTATCTTGGATTTCGATTTACTTTCCTCAGAAAATTTTCGCAAAATGTACGTCTCGCTTGAAAATCTTCTGGTCGCAAATCTTGCACGCGTGTGTAGTGATATGCGTGCAAATTTTCTTCTTTCAATATTCTTTGCACAGTTGCATAAGGTAAATCGTGTTCTGGAGCAACCACCCGAATACTCGTTTCGGGTTTATGCTCGAAAGCACGTATAATTTGCTCCGCGTTCTGCAAATTTCTTGCATCGCGATTTCTCCCAGTGTCGTGTTTATTTGCAAGGACACTGCCAGTCTCGTATAGCCTCTAAGCTGCTGCAAGTATGACATGAGCCGATGGATGTCTTTCTCGATTTGGATATAATTCGGCATATCGTCTTGCAGCTAGATAATGCTGTCCTTGACATTCGCCAAGTGCCATCAGCATATCGTAATATTCTTCGTTTGTGTATGCTGCCATTTCGTCCTCTCAACGTTTCTAATAATCGAAGGATTATTGATTCTATTTTATCTTATTTATACGATCCTCGCGGGGGGTCGATACCCCCTCCGCGCCTCCCGCAACGAATAGCGCAATTCGGGTAATGACACGCGACACACGACACGCGACATGCAATTTGGAATATCGACGAAGAAATAATGGAAAACGTCGAAAAAAATTTATTAAAACGCATGAGAGCTTACGTTGGGATGGATGACGGTCATTTTGAGCACCTTTTATAAAATGTTTTCGACTTTAAACCAATCCGCCCTTTTCAGAGCGACCAAAGACAATCCGCTCTTTTCAGAGCGACCAACACATTTCTACGTGGAACACCTTGTATTCGCAGAGACATAAAAATAATTTTTCTCATGTCTCGCTTGCGCAAAAAGGCAAAACGAGTAATAAATTAAATTATTAAAAAAAAATGATGTTATTATACGTCATTATATTTTCATATTTTATTGTTTCATATTTTCGAAACTATCGAATTTACAATGTCGGAGGCTTTAGCCGATCACAGGACACATGATAGCGTCCGCGTCGATCACGCGTAATGTGATACATTCAGTCGTTCGGCAGCCGGCAGCTGACAACGCTAGTACTAACATAACCTGCTTGTTGTAGTCGCGCAGTCTCCGCATCGAATAACGCGTTTCTTTCTTCGAGTTATTTTAATAATTAATCAGTAGTAATCGGTAGTTGTGATTAACCGTTATAATCATTAATAAATTCAGTTTATCGATAAAGTGCGTGGATTAATTTGTAAAAGTTCGATAAGTGGTACAATTCGTGAGTGAAAAAAGTTTGTTAGTTATTTGTTATATCATACAAAAATATTACTTCTTGAGTCGTGTGAGGGCAACGAATCTCTACATACAAGGTAAGAGTCAGTGAGTGAGAGAGAGAGAGAGAGAGAGAGAGAGAGAGAGAGAGAGAGAGTGCGTGTGTGCGATCAGCTGTTTGCTACACGCGATGGGTGTAAAAGAGAAAGACAGAGAGAATGTGTATGTGTGTATACGCGTATACGTTCTCTCTCACACATACACCCCATCGCATGTAGCAAACAGTTGATCTCAGCGAGCGCCTCACGTAATCACCAGCATCGGACGGTAAATTGCGCCGCCCCTGCCTGCCTCGCGTACGCGGCCTGTAATTCGTTAACTATTGTATTTTGTCTTATAATTTAAAAACTAAGCCTCGGAAAAAATTTTGGCAAAGGAAAAATCTTCTTAGAATAGTGTCAAGTATATGACATTGTAAGGACAGAAGGTTATTTTGAATCACCCTGTAGAGTTGCTTCGCATGCCTGATATCGCGACTGCCATTGCGAGATCAGTTGGAACGTTCTTTATTATTAAACCGTTTACATTTGTCTGTTTCGTGGTTGCTATTGTTAATCTATTCGCACTATATAATTGTATGATTATAACTGCTTCGTGTGATTTTACGATTAAGACTGCCTGCCGTTCGTTCGAAGCGAGTAGTTTTATCACCTTCTGTTTGATTAGTTTTCGGAGGGAATAGCTTGGCGACAGAACCATAAGTGGACGTGTCGCTCGTCTTCGGATGGAAAAACCCAGATGCAAGCTACGTAAATTCTTTGCTTGCATTTCCGGTGCGTCGTTCTTAAAGTCTCGCGCGTGGCCTCCGCGCGTGGCTCGCTTCGTCAGCGATTGCGCTCGTAACTTTATACGTCTTCTTCGGCTTCGAGTTATAATCGGAAGACGTTCATAAATGTTTAATGATTAATAATTATATTAATTTGGTTATAGCCGTTTTGGGCTATAACATAATGTTAAATCCCGAATGCGTAATGGGGTTTCAATCGATTGTAGAAGTCTCGTTCAATGTCCGCACATTTCTGTATTAATGATTTCCAGATTTCAAAAGGAAATATTTGATTGTCTCGATTGTTGCCGAGAATCAATTCCAAGATACAGCTCCAATGTACAAATATTTATATATTCCAATGTACAAATATTTGTATGATGTCGGGGTTAAGACGTATCGTTTTCCAAGTATATGAACCGCACGGCGAAGTTCGGATGAGATGTTAGGGAGTAAATATTATTTAGAAAATATTTAAAAAGGAAAAAATTATTTAAGTTAATTAAAACTTGCTTATTACATTTCTTCTAATTATACGAGGAAGTTTCATCGTCGTGAATCGGAACGTAATAATTCATGCGGCTTCCTTCAGTGGGATACATTTTGATATGAATCTTTCACACTGGTAGTCGTTGCAGTATTGAACGTATTAAACAAATTTAAAATATGTATTAGTGTTGCAAAATTGTAATGTTGTTGGAGATTACTGTTGACACAATATTTTTTTCAATTTTTCTATTCAAGCGCCGATGTACGACTGCTTCGCGATGACATTACCCCCAGGTGGAGATTTAGCTGAATGCATAAAAAATTATAAATTTTTAAAGCAACGACGTGCAGTTGCTTCGCGACGATATCTAAAACGCGTGTGTCAAAATTGCGAAATATAAGAATAATTACTAAGGTTAAATTGTGTTAATATGCAAGTAATTTAAAACTTTTGTGATGTCCCAGGGTTGAGATGATATCACCTCCAGATGTAAGATGTAGTCGAATATGCGTAATATAATTTTTCGAAGCGCCGATGTGTAGCTGCTTCGCGACGACATCACACCTTCTAAGTGTCAAAATATGCGAGATCGTGAAATATAAGGATAATCCTCAAGATTAAATTGCACTAATATACTCGGACAACTGCATGTAATTAAAAACTTTTGCGACCTACCCGAGATTTGACATCCTGTCTAGACGACAAAAAATGAAACAATCGACATTAGTCAAAATGTACGTGACAAACCGCGAAATAGAGATTTAGTGGAAATATGATACACATGATATAAAGAAACATCAAGATAGAATATAAAATTATGGTAAAGAGGCATACCCGTCAGTATTTTCGTCAGAGATTCTGAGACAACAACCATTTTTAATAATTTCAATATAAGTTTGGAAATATAGCGGAAAGCAGTGCAGAACGAAATCTGGGTGAGCAATCTGAAAGGGTGAATTCGATAGAGCAGTACGTTGCGTGGGAGCAACGATGCGATGAATATATCGAATCATTGGAAAAACAAAGTCGATTCAAACGTCCACGATTATCAATCGGGATTCGACAATCGCTTATTGCAGGAATCGCACGACTTGAGGGATTGAAGAACTCGTTACGCAAGCGTTTTGCATATGCGGGTGTAGGATGCAGCACGCGGTAATATGGATTGATATGGTGGGAGGTCGATACAGCGTTTGAGAGTTGCATATTGACTGGTGCGGTTATAAATCATAATCACATCGAGCCTCGTCAATTTTTCGAGGATGCCAAAGACATTGTGCTCGAACACGTGCAAAACGTGTTGAAAAAACACTTTAATGTGAAAATTAATACAATGTTTAATGGTGAATTTGTGACGGATGATAAACGCGTAAATAAAAGTATCAATACGAGAAACTATAAACTCTTTCGCACATCCGATTTACGCGAATGGTACGAGCGGCGCATTGTCGAGCTCACTTTAGCATCGCTTGAAGAATTTCAGGAACGCGACGTGCAGGTGGGCATTGTCGCGAATACTCGATTTAATTATAAATATAAATAAATATAATCTTTTGCGCGCGGGATGTCACATAAAATTACCGCGGGCGATAATAATGAAAAGAGCGGTAATCAACGTGCAATCTAAAGACAATGCGTGTTTCGCGTGGTCTGCGGTCGCCGCTTTACATCTAGTTGAAAAAAATACGGAACGGGAATCTTTGTGTCTACATTATACAGCTGTATTGAATCTCCAAAACATTGAGTTTCTAGTTAATGTGAATCAAATACAAAAATTCAAACTTGCCAACGATATCTCTATAAATATATATGCAATATTATCAAGAAAGAAAATATTGTCCCGATACGCCTGAGCGAGCTAAAGAAAAATAAACACGTCAATTTGCTGTACGTGGAAGACAACGTTGGACATTTCGCGTGGATCAAGAATCTATCCAGGCTTGTGAGCTCGCAATTAAGCAAAAAAGATCACAAGAAATATATCTGCGATTGGTATGTATATTTTTAATAAAATACGTTGTAAAAATAATTGAACAAAAATTAAAAAATTATTTTTTTTGTAGATGTTTGCACTACTTTGGATCAGACGACAAGTTGCAATCACATACGGTGGACTGTCGAAAAATGAACGAGTGCGCTATTCGATTACCGAGCGATAAGGACAAGTGGCTCACGTTCAACAACTATAATCGGAAGGAGCGGCTTCCTTTCATTGTATACGTCGACTTGGAGTGCGTTTTGGAGAAAACGGAGGAAGAAAGAAATTCACGACGTCATAAAGTATTTAGTATTGCTATTATATACACTGCTCGTACGATGATTCATAATCCGCGTATTATTCTCGTTGCAGTACCGATTGCAAGTCATGGTTCGTCGAAAAACTAAAAAATTTTACGCAACATGTAAAAACAATTTTATCCACTAATATCCCCATGGTAAATTTAACATACAATGAATGAAAAAAGTTTCATAGCGCGACGTATTGCCACATAAGCGAAAAACCAATCGTCCAAGATGATACATGCGTAAGCGATCATTGCCATGTAATAGGGCGATACAGAGATCTCGCGCATTCAAATTGCAATTTAAATTATAAAGATTCTTTTCGCGTTCCAATAGTTTTTCATAATTTATTCGGTTAAAACGCGCATTTCATTATCAAGGAAACAGCTACAGCGTTCGAAGGAGAAATCGAGTTATTTCCAATAACAAAGGAATAATATACATCATTTATGAAAAATGTTAAACTTGCCAAAGAGAAATCGAAAAATCATATTAAATTGCGTTTTATTGATTCGTATAAGTTTCTTACAGCCAGTCTCGGTAAATTGGCATTATTCTTGAATAAAGACAAATTCAAAATTTTACAATCTGAATTTCAAAACATATCAAATAATAATTTTAATTTATTAACACGGAAGGGCGTCTTTCCGTACGAATATATAGACTGTGTCGACAGGTTGCAAGATACACGTTCACCACCGCGCGAATCATTTTAGAGTTCCTTAACAGCTGACACGAGATCCGAAAGCGATTACGCGCACGCCGAGAACGTCTAGAAGCAGTTCTCTCTTTGAACATTAGGCCAATATAGCGACTTGTATCTCAAAATTAATGTCTTGTTATTAGCAGATAATTTTGAAAATTTCCGCGGAAGTTGTATCGAAAGTCATAGGCTCAACCCCGCGTATTACTACACTTTTCCAGAATACACGTGAGATGCTATGTAGAAGCATATGAATATTACATTCAAATTGCTTACAGATATCGACATGGTTATGTTTATCAAACGTGGAATACGCGGTGGTCTCAGTCAATGTTCCAACAGGTACATACATGTTAATAACAAATACATACAGTCGTACGATCCATCGAAACCTTCATCGTATCTCATGTACATTGTGAATAATTTGTATAGATGGGCAATATGTCAACCTTTGTCCTATGCAGATTTTCGATAAGTCGACGACGTATTCAATTTTGAAACATCATTGCTCAATTCGCCTTTATTTATTCGTACTTTATCGTAGCATTCCCTCTGTTCTCGCTGTTGCTGACTAATATGTGCTTTAATGTCGGAACGCAATTTGTCTAAGTCTAACCGGTGCACCACATCTTGAATTTGAAACAGGAGTGAGGCCTCGACTGCACTCCTTGTTTCGCAACCAATAAGGGCCTTCATTGGTGTCGTGTTAATCCCCTTATTGTGAGTGATATTTAGTGCACCTTGCACCTGCTTTATCACCGTGTCTCAATGACAGGGATTTCGTCCGATCATCGTAGTAGTTAGAGCCTGCACGATAGTTTTATTATATCTTTCGCACTGGCCATTTGCTTGGGGGGTGGCCACCACGTTCAACACATGTTTAATCCCATAGTTATCACATAACATGCGGAACGTCTGGGATGTGTAAGCTGTGCCCCTGTCGCTTATAATCCTGTGGGGCACTCCAAACAAGTGGATTAGGTTAGTTAGGATCTTTACAATGTACCACGTTTTCTGGCTTTTTAGCGGTTCAATGATTATAAATTTAGTGAACGACGCGTTCACTAAATTTATGGTAGACGCTACCAATACAAAAAGGAATTTATTCTTCTTACTACTGGTTTCAAAGGGGCCAATGTGATCGACGTATACCGTGTGAAATGGTATCGGTACTTTCTCGATTGTTTAGTTTGCACTGCCGCTTACCAATCGTACGCTTGTAATACGCGCAATTTAAGCATGCCGCTATATATTTTGTTATAAACCGTCTCATGTTGGCAAACCAATAGTTCTGCTTAATGCGTTCCAACATCTTTTCGGTACCAAGATGTCCTGCGTCGTCATGGCATAGTCTGCAGATTTGCATCCGTATATCTCGTGGTACCACCCATGCCGTTGTTCCGTTCTCTAATCGTCGATGTACTTTATTATCCTTGATTATGTACTCATCGAAATAATACTTCGTCTCGTGTGTCGACTTTCCTTCCAGCAGGATCGTTCGAATTCGCACCAGCTGTTCATCTTGTAGCTGAGCCGTCAATGACTAGTCGCCTTCGGTTACATCTACCTGTGCTACCTCCAACGGGAATTGTATGGGATTGTAGCTGAGCACGTCTGCGTGCGCCATTTTGGACTTTGCGCGATATTCAATATCGAAAGTGAACTCTTGCACTTTGAGCTACCACCGTCCAACCTGAGGTAATAAGTCTCGTTTCACGAAAGTCGGTCGTACGCATTGCAGTCCGTCACAATTTTAAATTTCATACCTAAGAAGTACACCCTGAAATATCTTAAAGCCTCGGAAAAAATTTTGGCAAAGGAAAAATCGTCTTAGAATTGAGTCAAGTATATGACATTGTAAGGACAAAAGGTTGTTTTGAATCACCCTGTATATATGTATATATTGTAATATATCTTTAATATTGTTGCATCCGCGGATCGAAATCGATATTATTCGAATACGCGCGACACAACCGGCACTCGCGTCGTAAATAAAGGACACGTATTAAAAAGAACAAGAGGAACTTTGCATAGAATACAGAACAGAAAGCACAGAACAGATAATCTCGTAATCCGTCAATCCGTCCGCTCGGAATCACTACAGACTGATTGCGCACATTACCGATCGGACACGACACTATTTCCCGATCGGACACAGACCCGATCGGACACGGATCCAATCGGACACAATTCCGATCGGACACATATGGTTGCAATCGGACACAGGCTCGATCGGACACAGACCCAATCGGACACAGCCTAACCTAACCTGTTTAATAGGATTGGAATCCTTTATGTTGATGACATGCCTTAAAACTTCACAGTTTCCTGCAATTAAATCTCCCAAAAACACATCCTGAAATTCGTTTAAGAATTTAGCAAAAACATCCCTTTGAGAAATATTTAGATTTTTAGAGTTTTCTTCAAAAAAAGACTCCAAGAAGCAAGGAACTTTCTTTTCAAAAATCACTTGCGAACATGAAAACTCAATATCTTTATGATACTCAAAATTCCCGAATTCTGACTCAAAAGCTTTGCCCAAACCAACCATTTCAAGAAAATCAATTCCTAATATGCAATCATCCGAAATATTAGCAACTAGCATCGGAACATCCAAAGAATATTTTCCTAATTCTATTCCAACAATAACTTTATAATTCACTGAAACAGTTTCTCCCGTTGGATATTTTAAACTACATCCATCTATTTCATATTGTTGCTTTGGCCCCCTGACCAAGCTTTCATTTAAAATTGAAACATCGGAGCCCGTATCTATTTTAAATATACAATTTCTACCATCTAACATTCCCTTGTAACAAAAAGAATTTTTCTTAATTCTATTTTATTTGTGAAAACGATTATACAGTCTTTCCGGGGCATTTATTTTATCAGCCGAACTTGCCCCGCAGAGTTCGGGAGTGGTGCACTTGGACACAGTATAATTGGACACGGTGCAAATGGACACGTTACAAATGGACACGAGATTTTGCACACGGTTCAATTGGACACAGTGCATTTGGACACAGTAATTTTGGATACAGTAGCTTTTGGACACATAAGAAAATACGCATCGTTTACTTGGACACCGCTCAATTGGACACTGTTCATTTGGACACCGTTCGTTTGGACACAGAAAGATGCGCACCGTTCATTTGGACACCGTTCGTTTGGACACCGTTATTTGCCCACCGTTCGTTTGACACCGTTCATTTGCCCACCGTTCGTTTGGACACCGTTCATTTGCCTACTGTTCGTTTGGACACCGTTCATTTGCCTACTGTTCGTTTGGACACCGTTCATTTGCCCACCGTTCGTTTGGACACCGTTCATTTGCCCACCGTTCGTTTGGACACCGTTCGTTTGGACACCAAAATTTGATTTAAGTTATACGACGTAATCCACATCAAATTTTTGTTTTAAATAAGAAATAGGTTTGGGTTAGGTTATATCTTCCGGAAGTGGAGCCCCCCGCAGGGGGGGGCGGAACCCACTGTATCCATGCATGACATCCAAATATGCGAAAGGCTAAACAAAGTGCTAAAAGCAATGTAAAATTAATGACATCAGTATCAGAGATATATAAGTATGAATATATTTTATTTTGACAGATATTATAACTTTCAAATGTATCTCCTTTTCACGATTTCATATTTTACATAGATTTACCAGTATAAAGTGTTATAAGAATACTGATTATATTTTCCCAAAATGATTTTTATTTCTCTCCATCTGTTACATATTCAAACAAACAGTGCGCATGTTTCTGTGTACAAATGAACGGTGTCCAAACGAACGGTGGGCAAATGAACGGTGTCCAAACGAACGGTGGGCAAATGAACGGTGTCCAAACGAACAGTGGGCAAATGAACGGTGTCCAAACGAACGGTGGGCAAATGAACGGTGTCCACACGAACGGTGGGCAAATAACGGTGTCCAAACGAACGGTGTCCAAATGAACGGTGCGCATCTTTCTGTGTCCAAACGAAAGGTGTCCAAATGAACAGTGTCCAACTGAGCGGTGTCCAAGTAAACGATGCGTATTTTCTTATGTGTCCAAAAGCTACTGTATCCAAAATTACTGTGTCTAAATGCACTGTGTCCAATTGAACCGTGTGCACAATCTCGTGTCCATTTGTAACGTGTCCATTTGCACCGTGTCCAATTGTACTGTGTCCAAGTGAAGGCCACTCGCAGAGTTCGACTAATGCTTGTTTTCCGTTAAAGACGGGTATTCTGAGCGGAAGTGCCCCTGAACACCACATTGCCAACATTTTTTCTTCATCTGGAAGAATTTATTTTTTTGATCCTTATAATTGAATTTACTTTGTTTTACGGAGTTTCCCTTCTCAAAATCTTTTTCCCGTTTCCCATTTTCTTGCTTGAAATTAAATTTATAAAATTTATTATTTCCCTGTTGACTAAATTTATTTTTAACAAAACTATTTTCTTGTATGACTTTAACAGCCATTCCTCTCTCTACAGATGATTTTAAAGAAGAAACACTCTTCAGCTATAAAGTCCGTTTCACAAATCCGTCCGATAGCGCGGCGATAAACTGCGTGCAAAGCAATTTTATCTCTCATGTGAGCATTCAGGATAAGCCAAACGAGACAATCTCTCTAAATCCGCGCCTAAGGTTGCTAAATCTTCCGAATATTTCTGTTTCCTATTTGTAAATTGGGTGTAATATGTCTGAGCTAAATGCCCTTCCCCAAAACGAAATTCTAATTTCGATTTCAACTCCTCGAATCGTAAATTTCCAATTTCAAAAATTCCATCTAAAACCGAACGTGCTTTTCCCATCAAACATGATACTAATGCTACTATTTTAAAAGAATCATTCCACGAATTGGCCCGCGCTATCAAATCAAACTGTGTCATAAATTCGCGTAAAGGGACACTTCCATCATAATTATCGGGTTTCAATTTATATCCAAGCTCATTTTCTCTAAAAGAATTTTGGCTTCGAGCTACCGAATCTCTATTATTAGATGGACTTAGCTGTGTTTGCCGTTGTCGGAAAATCTCTCCTATACGACGAAGCTCACTGTCCAACTCACGTAGTTGCGATTCAAATTCAGCTCGCATCCGCAATCGGTCTTCGCGAAGCTCCCGAATTTCCCGCATTGCAGATTGCAGAGTAATTGCCTCCAACGTCGGCCCCGATGTCGCATCCTTAAGCGTCGTCGAAGTATGAACCCTTTTTTCGTGTGGAAACTCCTGTTATTGAATCATGTTGCTCCATTGTCATAGCTCACGCTCGCCTTTCTTTTAAAATACACAAAACGGTCCGCCGTATTCCGGACGAGCCCCCAAAATGTTGCATCCGCGGATCGAAATCGATATTACTCGAATACGCGCGACACAACCGGCACTCGCGTACCGCGACGTAAATAATGGACACGTATTAAAAAGAACAAGAGAAACTTTAACAGCTTAGAATACATAACAGAAAGCACAGAACAGATAATCTTGTAATCCGTCAATCCGTCCGCTCGGAATCACTACCGACACGAGACTCAAGATGGCCGATCTCTCCAGATGTCCGCCGTTGTTTAACAACAACCCTTAGCAACGTGTTTGGGAATGTTCAGTCGGAGACGGGTACAGCAGATTCAGGAATAACCGCCACAGACGATTCGCAGGGACGCAACAATATTATGTATTATTGCTAACATTTATAATATATTATTTTTATGTATCCAAGAGTTGTATGTTGTATCAAATCCCAGCCACTTCACATAAACCTCGTCATCTTTTTTGCGTATCACTTTTCCTATAAAATATACGTTGGGATTAGATATGCAATGTAACTTGTATTTGTAAATTCCGCCGGCGACGGGATTTCTACGCGAATCTTCGAGCACATAGGTCACGGGACTAGTTTTCTGCACTTCAACAATTTTAAACACTTTGGTCGTCCAATTTGGCGTGAAACCTTTGTCAAAGATGGTCTTGAATTTACTCACACGTACCGGATCGCCTACTTTGAATCTTGCTTGTGCCGCAATCTTTACGTTGCTGTAAGTAGTGATACTATGCGGGTTCTAAGCCATGGTCCTCTGAGGGGGGAGGGGGTACCGGCGCGGGGGTATGACGTCACGGAGTGGGGTATGATGTCACGGGGGGTATAACGTCACGGGGGGGGTATGACGTCACGGGGGGTATGGCGTCACGGGGGGGGAATGACGTCACGCGGGGTGCCGCGGAGAGGGGGAGGGGGATCGCGGCAAAAACGGTTAGCGCGGGGTCTGCGGTGAGGGGGAGGAAGACCGCGGCGGAACGGTAGGCGCGGGGGCCGCAGAGAGGGGGAGGGGGATCGCGGCGAAAACGGTTAACGCGGGGTCCGCGGAGAGGGAGAGGGGGACCGCGGCGGAACGGTAGGCGCGGGGGCTGCGGGGAAGAGGAAACGCGAAGGTACGATGCCGCGAGTAGGTGTGACAGAGATAGCGCGAGGCGTCCGCAATGTGTAAGAGAGGGATAGCGCGAGGCGGTGCGAGAGAGAGAGCATACGGGAGGCGTTGCGAGAAGGATAGCGCGAGGCGATCACAGGCACGAGGGAGAAGGATAGCGTCCGCATTGGTGTTGGAAAAGGATGACGTTTGCGGGAGAAAGAGATAAAGAGAGAGATAGCGCGAGGCATGCATGTACCGATGAGATAGCGCGAGACATGCATGTAGGAAAAGGAAAGAAGAAGGTGCAGAAATAATCGATACTTTAATTATAATAATAATAATAATACGTTTATTTAATAATTGTGTATATTACAATGTGTGTGTCTGTGTGTGTGTGTGTGTATGTGTTAAAATAATAATAAAAATAAAAATAATAATAATAATAAAAATATATATATATTGAGGGCGCTCCTTCTGAAACAGAAAAACATTATATTAATATAAATTTAATTTTTAATATTTAATATTTTTTAAAATAGATACTTACATTATCCTCCTGGAGCCGCAAGCTCTTCCTCCCAATCCTCCTCCCATTCTTCCTCCTCCTCCTCCTCCTCCTCCCAATTTTCATTTACCTCCTCCAACATTTCTTCTTCCGGCTCCCAATTCTCCTCTTCTTCAAACGGTTCGAGGCCGAAAAGAGGTCGCAAAAAAATGTCTTCGTATTGCGTTGAGTGCACACATGCACACTCGCGGGCTTCGCGAGTATCACCCCACAAGCTTGCGTGCGCCCAACGCAAATTTCCTCTCATCCACCGCATGTATCGGCGGTGGATGACATCAATTTGCACGAACTAAAATATATTATTGATTAATAAATATCACACATAATGTCGCACACACATGTCAAAACACTGAACATTACTTACCAGATTAAGACGAAACATTTTTATTCACCGTTCTTTACCACAAACTTTTCGTCACTTACTTCCAACTGACTGTCAAACACTGTGACGAACATAACGGGATAGACATTGTCTCAAACATTTTAGAGTAGGAGATATATCACTTACGAAGAACGCTTATTCTCAGCTCTTGATAAGGAAACAAAAGTTAGCATGTTTCCACGAGCAAATATCTAAAGTCTTTTAAATATGAATAATATATTATTATAATATGTAAACCACTATCGAACGGCAATCGAACGGCTATTGAACAGCTTTGAACGATTATCGAACGGCTATTGAACGGCTTTGAACGATTATCGAACAGATATTGAACGGCTTTGAACGACTATCGAACGGCTTTGAACGACTATTGAACGGCTTTGAACGGTTATCGAACGGCTTTGAACGGTTATCGAACGGCAATCGAATGGTTATAAACAACTATTGAACGACTATTGAACGGCTAACGAACGACAATTAAACGACAAAACAATTATTTATACACCATTCAAATATTTAAAGTCTATGTGCATGTACTGAAATGTAACATCTGTAGCCTGATAAGGTGGCTGACGCCGCTATCTATCGTCACGTACTGAAATTTAATACTCGCATACTGGGATAAGAAAGAGGAAAAGGGAAGAATAAAAGAGAATAAAATATATTTTAACAATAGTTTATTCTAAATAATGTTTGGGTGAATCTTTATGATGATTCGTCCACCAATTGAATATTTTAAATACATTTTGTAAAGCGCAATTTTTCAAATGTTTTTCACAGCGCATAGTATTAGTAACATCTAGCTTATTTAACGAAATGATATCTTCATAGTCCGCATCCAAGGTCTCAATAATAACGTCGTTTTCGCATCATCGTCAAGTATATCGACCAGCCATTCTCGTTTTTCGCATCCTTTAACGTACACGATAGGAGATGCTCCATCTTTTTCTTCCGTCACACCCATCACAGCTCTCGTAATCAAACGCCTAGCGAAGCTGTATGGAACGTTTCCATCCTCCCATTGATGTCCATGGTGATGTCCGATTAGCCATGAAGCTTGGCATCTCTCAGATTTTGTAAGCGCACGCCATGGTACGGGACTTGCAAAAAAGTAATGAGAGAGAACAGATCCATTTCTCAATATCGCTACTTCCTTCACGACAAAGTTTCTCCCGATAATGAATCCCTGCAGATCTACAAACGTTGGCACAATCATGCTGATAATATTACCGTACAATTGCAAGAACGATGTACGACTGTTGCCGATTGTCAAAATCTCAATCTTTATATATTTTGACATTGGAGGGGATATTTGCTGATTTAGGTAATTTTACGAACTACGTTGGTCAATGCGCAATATTCGACAACGCGATCGTGTAAGATGAGACAATAGGCGGTAGTATTTGTCGATATATCCTCCTTGCACTCAAACTCTACTCACGTCCACGGTGGAATTTTTGACAGACTCGTTTTGTCGCGAGCAATCGATAACCGCGAGAGGACCGCAATGTAGAAATTTTGAAATGTTTAACAGCACATCATCATTATCACATCCGTAATAAGATTTGCGAAAACGGGAGTACATATCGAACAAGAGGGCGAATCTATTTTTATCGAAATCTAAATTCAAATCATCGTAGGGATAAAATTCCGAGTTTAGATAGAGTTTAACGTTGGTCAATTTGCAGTCGTCGAATGTAGTAATATCTTTTGACACAGCATTTTTTCTGCCAGTCTGCAGCACAAAGATCGCGTATTGCGGCTTCTCCAGCTAAGAGGCGGCTTTCACGGTCCACGAATGCTTGGTCGTATTATGCAATAGAGGAAATTCGTATAGATCCCAAGAGCGAAAATTGATATTCAAGTATCGCCCGCTTTCCAACGCGCGCAGCAAGGATAGTTTATTGACCTCGCTCAATATTACATGTGGCATACGCCATTGTATCTTGAATAATTCGATAACAGCTTCAGCTGAAGCATGTCCAAATATGCAATTGTTGTCGTTGCACGAACGTATCAGAATTAATTCGTGACGAGCGTTGATCACAATTCGATTATAATTTTCGCCAAAACCCAATAGTATGTTTAGCGGCACGCAAAAATTGAAGTAAGATTCAACAGCATTATGTGACATATTCCACGCAACATTCCCCAAGATTTTACCTTTCTCGGTTGTTAAAGAGATATAGTTTTTAATCGTGGAAGTTATTCCAACGTTTCTGTTGCGGTCAATCTCCACACCGTCGAGTTCATATCGAAGTGCATCAAACATAAACGCGACACAATTGTTTCGCAATACCACTCTTCCCTCTTCAGCAACTTTACGCACTATCAACTTTCCTTCGACGTATAGAAAACTTTCACATGGTAACGTGTACAAATCTTGATGTTGTATCGGTATCCGTATCTTGTCGCTATATCCAAGCGTTGTGTTGGCGTATGGATTGTACGTATGAGTCTCAATCTTGACGATACGGTCGTCAAAGATCGGCTCACCTCCGATATTCAAGATGTCAATCATATTGTTAAGTATTTCGTACGACGAATCCCAATGATTTTAAAAACTCGCGATTCAACGCGCTCAGCTTCTTTTTAGCGTAACCAGATATCTGATTATTGTCACCCGATACAGCAGTCACTCGCCTTCTCGCAAAAATATTGTCCCTTGCAAAGATATTGTCTCTCGCGTGCTCCGTGCTTCTGTTCAACACAAGCATTTCATTTGTCTAACGCTTTATTTTTGCCGCCGTCGTATATGCAATCTTACGGTAATTTCCTCTCCTCCAAAATCGAGCAAATGTCCTTCTTGATCAACAATGCGTATCGTTAAATCAGTAATGCTCCGTGCGACGATCGGTAGATAAATGATCTGTGCTGGAGTTTCCGATATTTTATATCCTGGCGACACGCTCGGTGAAAATTCATGTATCGTGTGTACGCGCTTGTCATTGCTGTATGCGCCAGTGGTTACGCTGCATTTTATACGAATAATATTTACGCTAATAATATTTATTGGTACATCCGATTCGTGCCATTTCCGAAGCTGTAATATACGATTCGACGAGAATCCCAACAACGATCCAACGTTGCCCGGTTTACTAAAATTTATCCTATAGACACATTTGATTTCACTTTTTAGCGTATTATGAGCGCGAAGCGTTATTGGATATTCATCGTGTTCTTCGTCATCAACAATATCGTTGGAATCAACTACGCGTCGATGTCGTAAAATTGCATGTCGGAGATATTCGTTTATAGCGTGTAATTCGTACGATCCCTCGGGAATCGTAATTTCCTTATCGTCGTTATCAAAATAAAATTTATTATTCCAAGAATTCACGTTCGATATCGTATGATACGTTTCAAAGTCCGTTAAACCAAGCTCGTAATCGCCATCGTCTAAATCTATAGCCGGAAAGTAACTTACAGCAAGCGCGCTACTCTTGCCGGTCAACGTAAGTGTAAGTGACATGCTGGAAAACTGTCAAACGAATACTGAGTCGCGATGGTGAATTGTCAGGCTTTAAATTCATATCGATCATCGACCGTTTGAAGAAATCCAAGACACAATTGTCCACAAATACTTTGATTATAATTTTGATAGGCCGTGTGATTGTATTCTATATTTGCAACATTCTGTCCAAAATATCGCACTAATTCCTTGGGCGGTCGCAGATTTCCAAAACTATCGAAATATACTACACGATCTCCCCTCTTTGCATACGCAATACAATGAGTACCGGAACCATCGACGTCATCCAAATTGACGATACCGTTCTCATTTCGTCGTACACCGTTTATCGGTAAATTATTGCGCATGAAAACACCTCTAAAAAGTTGTATACGCATACGTCTTGCAAGCTGTTCCAATTGTACATTGGTTGTTACACCGGCAGGCATTTTTATTTTGACATTTTTTTTCTTGGCTGCTGTTGAGAACCCTCGTCCACGCTTGTATGGAGCGGGATAAAGTCCGTGACCTTCCATGGCGCGATTATGACGTTGCATTTCTTCGAGCTGACGTTGCGTCGCCTTGCTATCGTTCACCGCCTTCGCGATTCCCGCTGCTCCGCCAGCCAACGAACCGAGAACTCCCAATAATGGTAAAATTGGTAAGATACCACCGCGCTTCGTTATAAGAAATATTTGTTTTTTCGCAGTCTTTTTCTTCATCGATGATTTTTTTGTTTTCAGCCTCATACCGAATTTTGTCTTTGCCTTCATAGCCGCCCAAACAGCTGTAGCGGCTGCTCTTTCGCCAAGAGTCGAATCTTTCGCGTTAATACGCGTTCGCGCTTTCGTGGCGAGTATATTATCCGCAACGTGTCGTTGACCGAGATCGTTGCTTCGGGAATAAGCTATGTCGTGCTCGCGACACGCCGCATCCAATGGATTGATACCTCGATCGCCTTTAGCCAATCGTGTTTCTAAATGAGTTCCCGGTCCGCAAAACTGATAGCCTGCAATATGTAATTCGATAGGAAGTGCGTTTATCGCACGATTTAACAAACCGCTACCTCTTATAATTTTTGCTGACATTTGTCATAATTTTTTATTAACAGTGTTGGACCGTCAAAATGTGTTTGCTGCCACGACAAATTATAATGTCGCGTGCATCGACGATACTGCTGAACCTCTGAGTCAGCTTTTATATGTTCGGGAAGCTTGTCCCATAATTGTTCCACGTAGCTACCAAAGTCTCGCAGTAAAACAATCTTGGAGATAATCTGTAACTGCTCGGTGGTAAGCTCGAGAATATCGCTGTCAACCGATAGAAGAAGAAACATTTTTGAGACTGAGCAGTTTCGATTCGGTGCGCCTCTATAAATAGGGTCCCGGTGACTCATTTTCCAAAATCTGATTTGAGATTCGCGAGAGCAAACATGCGGTTCGCGCGACAAGCGACGATAATCAAAGTGATAAATTTTGATGATAAAACACGAGTAATGTCCGAGAAAGAAATACGCAAGCATGGAAACATGCTCCCGACTACTATACGCGGTATCATTTGCGGTCCTTCGAATTGCGGTAAGACTAACGTGTTGATAAGTTTGATAGAAAGTCCACACGGTGTACATTTCGAGAATGTGTACGTATACTCGAAATCACTTCAACAACCGAAATATCGATACTTGGAATATTTGCTATTATCGATCGATGAAATTGGTTATTTTACATTTTCTAATAATAGTGACGTAATTCCACCGAGCGAGGCGCTTCCGAATTCCATTTTTATCTTTGACGACGTGGTGTGCGATAAGCAAGATACGATAAGAGAGTACTTTGCAATGGATCGACACTCGAGCGTCGACTATTTTTATCTTTGTCAAACGTATGCCAAGATACTCAAGCATCTTATACGGGACATACGTGTCAAGCTTTTGGAAGACAGACAGGAAGAACTTGAGAAAAAAATAATCACGCTCGAGACGAATGTGCAAACGCTGCAAATAATGATGGATGAGATGCAGAAAATGCTTCGGTATGCAACTCACGCGCAGACTACATCTAATTCAGCGCAGGAGAAGAAAGATATATAAAGAATATATGTGGAGGAATTATTTCATTATTGCAAATTATGCCTCGATCAAATATGTCGCAAAAGACCTCTGAAAAACAGCTGCTTGTGGAAGAATTGCATGCTCCAGCGAGAAAAAATTTCCCACGTAGACGTGTCATAGTACGCGGATATGACGATCCGTGGCAGGCGTGGTCGAGATGCATCCATATGCACGATTCAACAAAGGCAACAACTACATACTCACAGTTATCGATGTGTTGAGCAAGTATGCGTGGGCTGTACCGCTCAAGAGTAAGAGTGGAAACGAGACGGCTGAGATAATTCGAGACGATGGAAGATGTCCGAAAAATTTTCAAACCGACAGTGGAAAAGAATTTTACAACGCAAATGTACAGAAACTCGTGAAGAAAGACAGCATTAATCATTATTCGACGTACTCTACCATGAAAGCCTCGGTCGTGGAACGATTCAACCGAATGTTAAAGAGCAATATGTAGAAAATGTTTACGTTTAATGGAAATTACAAGTGGATCGACGCGTTGTCCCGGCTCGTTAGAGAGTACAATGTGCGAAAACATCGCACTATCGGCATGAGACCTATCGATGTTACCCCCGCGATCGCCGATAAACTTTTAAATAAGGTATACAACAACGTAAAGATTGCGGCACCGGCAAGATTCAAAGTAAGCGATCCGGTACGCGTGAGTAAATTCAAGACCATTTTTGACAAAGGTTACACACCAAATTGGTCGATCGAAGTGTTTAAGATCGTTAAAGTGCAGAAAACTTATCCCGTGACCTACGTACTCAAAGATTCGCGCGGAAATCCCGTCGCCGGCGGATTTTACGAATACGAGTTACAACGCGTTGCCAATCCCGACATACATCTCGTGGAAAAGGTAATACGCAAAAAGGGCGACGAGGTTTATGTGAAATGGCTGGGATTTGATGCAACGCACAATTCTTGGATACATAAAAATAATATATTATAAATATGTTAACAATAATACATAATATTAAAAATATTTTACAAATATATAAACAAAATTGTACACTTTATAAAATATACATATAATTTACAATAAATATACATATAATTTTAATTTACAATAAATATACGTAATTTTTTATTTACAATAAATATACATGATTTTTATTTACAACGGTATTTTGTAATGTCCCCACGGTAGCGTGTCGGTGGTTTCGGGTACGATATACCGCTTGTCATCGTACGGACTTAGAGCAATTTTTGTCTCGCGAATAGTGTATACTTCGTGTAATTTAGATCTTATACAAGACTGCTGACGCGTCATTTCAATCTCTTCGTTCAAACACCGCGTGTATTCGTTGAACGTTATCGTTCTCGCGACGACGTTATTTTTGACGCCTTTTACCTTTTTTATGTCTTTCTTACCATCTACTCGCAACACGTACATTTTTACCCTAAGCCCGACGAATTCGGTCATGATGGCGCCATTATTTTCATCCTTCATTAAACCCGGTATCTTTTTATTCGCGAGCGGTATACCGTACACATTGTCCACCGCATAATCGCTGGTATCGAATCTGTCGACGTTGCGCTTTATATTCTCATATACATCTTCACACTCGATGTGATATATGAGACTGTCGGTGTCGGTGTACATGACTTTACATTTCTATCGATACATAGGTATCATATAATCGTGGTGAAACTCGTACAAACATGTCTTGGATATGTCGAGTATACACATACCCACGTAGATTGGTTTATTAAATTTCACCTCGAGATTGCGAAATTCAACGGCGATCAGATTCTCCGAAAACACGCTTCTACTATGAAAATTTGGTTTTGCGATCATCGCCTCTGCACCATATCTTCCATCCCAATGTGTCACGAGCTTAATATTAACGTGATTGCGCACATTTTCCATCGTTTTGCCAAATACCGCATTATTCATTAATTTATATAAATTTTTTTCAAAATCATTTTTCGCGAGTGTTCGGAATTGTGTATTGAGTTCGATATAACTGCGAAGCCATGGAGATTGCGAAAACTGTAATATTCGATGTATTTTTGTAACGCGAAATCCGTGTCGCATGCATTGCTGCAGATTGCGGTAATGTATTACGTAACGCTTCTTATCGTATAAGGTTGCGAGCAGCTTATCCTGCCGCTTACCAGGTGGTTTGTCGCGTGTCGGGCAAAACGGTAAGTCAGTGTGCGCATCGTGAACACGTTGCGGATACTCGAGATCGACTTCAAGGATGTAGCCTATCGAACGCGATCGATGATGTATCAAAATCGGATACGTCGTCGACCCATCGAAAATCTGCATAGAGCAAGGGTTGACACATTGCCCATCCGTACAAATTATTTACATCAAAGTACGTGAGATACGTTGAAGGTTTCGATGGGTCGTACGACTGCATATACTTGTTATTAGCATGTGCGTATCTGTTGGAACATTGACTCAAACCGCCGCGTATTCCGCGTTCGATAAATAAAACCATGTCTATATCCGTAAGCAATTCGAATGTAATATTTGTATGCTTCAACATGGCGTCCCACGTGTATCCGGGAAGAGTATAGTAATACGCGGGGTCGAGCCCCTTACTTTTAATACAACTCTCGCGGAAATTTTCAAAAATATCTGCTAATAACAAGACATCAATTTTGAGATACAAGTCGCTATATTCGCCCAGCGTTCGAATGGAGAACCGCTTCCACACGTTCTCGGCGTGCGCGTAATCGCTCTCGGATATCGTGTCATCGGTCAAGGAACTGTAAAATGATTCGCGCAGTGGTAAACACATATCTTGCAAGCTGTCGACGCAGTCAATATATTCGTACGGAAAGACGCCCTTCCGTGTTAATAAATTGAAATCGTCGTTTGGTAAATTTTGAAAATCAGATTTTAAAATTGTGAGTTTGTCTTTATTCAAGAATGATGCCAATTTATCGAGACTGGTTGTAAGAAATTTATACGAATCGATAAAATGCAATTTAATATTATTTTTCGATTTCTCTTCGGTAAGTTTAACATTTTTCGTAAATGATATATATTTTTCCTTTGTTATCGGAAGTAACTCGATTCCCCCTTCAAACGCTGTAGCTATTTACTTGATAATGAAGTGTGCGTCGTAACCGGATAAATTATGAAAAACTATTGGAATGCAAAAAGAATCTTTATAATTTAAATTGCAATTTGAATGCGCGGGACTTCTGTATCGCCCGGTCAGATGGCAATGATCGTGTACGCGTGTATCGTCTTGTACGAATGGTTTCTCGCAAATGTGACATTGTGTCGCGCTATGAAAATTTTCACATTCATCAGATGTTAAATTTACCATGGGGACATTAGCTGATAAAATAATTTTTACACGTTGCGCTAAATTTTTTAGTTCTTCGACGAACCATGATATGCAATCTATATCGCGACGGGAATGATACGCGGATAACGAATTATCGTACGAACAATGTACATAATATGCTATGCTAAATACTTTATGATGTTGGTAGTTTCTCTTTTCCTCCGTCTTCTCTAAAACGCACTCCAGATCGGCATACATGACGAAAGGAAGCCGCTCTTTCCGATTATAGTTGTTGAACGCGAGTCACTTGTCCTTATCGCTCGGTAATCGAATAGCGCACTCGTTTATCTCTCGACAGTCCACCGTATGTGATTGTAACTTGTCGTTCGAGCCAAAGTAGTGCAAACATCTGTAAAAGAAATAATTTTTAATTTTTGTTCAAAGATTTCTGTAATATAATTTATTAAATATATACGTACCGATCGCAGATATATTTCTTGTGTTCTTTTTTGCTCAATTGCGAGCTCACGAGGCGGGATAGATTCTTGATCCACGCGAAATGTCCAACGTTGTTGTCTTCCACGTACAACAGGTTGACGTGTTTGTCTTTTTTCAGCTCACTCAGACGTATCGGGACAATGTTCTTTTCCTCGATACTATATACATTGATTGAGATATCGTTGGCAAGTTCGAATTTTTTAGTTTGGTTCACAGTCACTGGAAACTCAATGTCCTGGAGATTCAGCACTGTTGTGTAATGTGGGTACGAAGATTCCCGATCCACGTTTCTTTCGGCTCGATATAGAGCGGCGACCACAGATCACGCGAAACATGCATTGTCATTAGATTGCACGTTGATTACCGCTCTCTTCATCGTTATTTCTCGCGGTAATTTAATGTGGCACCCCGCGCGCAATGGATTATATTTATTTATATTTACATTTAAATCGAGTATTCGCGATAATGCCCACCCGCTATCGCGTTCCTGAAATTCTTCGAGCGATGCTAGAGTGGGCTCGACAACGCGCCGCTCGTATCATTCGCGTAAATCGCATGTGCGAAAGAGTTCATAGTTTATCGTATTGATACTTTTATTTGCGCGTTTATCACCCGTCACAAATTCACCATTGAACACTGTATTAATTTTCACATTAAAGTGTTTTTTCAGCACGGTTTGCACGTGTTCGAGCACAATGTCTTTAGCATCCTCGAAAAATTGACGAGGCTCGATGTGATTATGATTTATAACCGCACCAGTCAATATGCGGCTCTCGAACGCCGTATCGATCTCTCGCCAAATCAATCCGTGTTGCCACGTGCTGCATCCTGCACCCGCGTGTACAAAACGCGTGCGTAACGAGTGCTTCAATGCCTCGAGTCGTGCGATTCGAAAAATCAGCGATTGTCGAATCCCAATCGATAATCGTGGACATTTGATTCGACTTTGCTCTTCCAATGATTCGATATATTTGTCGCATCGTTGCTCCCACGCAATGTACTCCTCTATCGAATTCACCCTTGCAGATTGCTCGCGCAGAATTCGTTCGGCACTGTTTTTCGCCATATTTCTAAATTTATGCCAAAAATTTTTGCTAACAAGATGCGCTTATTAATAACTCTTGTCTCGGAACTCTTGGCGAAAATACTGACAGGGTGTGCCTCTTTACCATGATTTTATATTCTATCACGATATCTCTTTCCATCATGTGTATCTATCTAAATTTTTATTTCGCGGTTTGTCACGTATGTCGTAATCCAAAATCGAATAACGTAATTACGACCTATAAAAGTAAAAAAGGAGCACAGCGCAAATTCAGCACTTTGTAAGCTGTTCCGCTCCCAAAACCGCGATTAAATGCAAGATATGCAATTCGTTGCAATATGCAATTAAGACATCGCGACCTAATACCGAAAAACCACCTACTTTCGGACCATAAAAAGAGAGGTAACGAGTACCTCGAGGCCGTATTCCGAAACTAAGTGGTGACGCGTGTACTTGAGAAAACTGTGAGATTCTGCAAGCACCGACACTGTTACATCGCCGAAGCATCACCGAACCGAACTCTACGATACGTAAGCTGTACAAATAAATCTCTTTGCACGGTATCTTTGCCTCGTGTTTCTCGACACTCGGAGTCCCTACTCCTAAGACGAGCCGAACCCTTGGATCATCCCCAAAATTCCCGTTGTACCCGGAGAGGCACAACACATTTTGACTAATGTCGATTATTGCCTTTTTGTCGATTATTGCATTTTTGTCGTCTAGAGATGATGTCGAATCCCAAGTGCATTGCAAAAGTTTCAAATTACATGCAGCTGTCCAATGTTAGTGCAATTTAACCACGAGGATTATCCTTATATTTTAGGATTTTGTCATGTTTTGACACGCGCGTTTGAAATCTGATATCTATGGGTGATGTCATCGCGAAGCAGTCGCACATCAGCACTTGAAAATTTTATATTATATTGCATCTTTGCGCATTTGGCTAAATCTCACACCTGGTGATGATGTCATCGCGAAGCAGCCGTATATCGGCGCTTGAATAGAAAAATTGAAAAATATATTGCGTCATCAATAATCCCCACTACATTGCAATTTTGCAACGCTAATACATATTTTAAATATGTTCAATACGTTCAGTATTGCATCGACCATTTGTGTGAAAGGTTCATATAAAAATGTATCCCACTGAAGGAAGCCGCATGAATTATTACGTTCCGATTCAAGATGCTGATGAAACTTCACCGCGTAAGAAGAAGAAATGTAACAAGTAAGTTTTAATTAACTTAATGAATTTTATACTTTATAATTATTTTTTTACGTCTTTTAAATATTTATATAAATAATATTGTTTTTACTCCCTAGCATTTCATCCGAGCCTCGTCGCGCGGTTCGTATACTCGGAAGATGATACGCCTTAACCCCGACGTCATACAAATATTTGGACATTGGAATAAACATTGGAGCTGTATCTTGCATGGAATTGGTTCTCGGCGATAATCGGGGCAATCAAATAATATTGCCTTTTGAAACGTGGAAATCGCTAATGCAGAAACGTGCGGACATTGAACGGCTTCTACAATCGACTGAAATCCCATTGCAGATTCGAGATTTGACATTCGAAGTGGTTAAAATATCTGATTCGAATTTTATAAAAATTGGATTATCCAATAATTCTTTATATATAAAACCGCCAACTCTATTCTATTTATTCGATTTTGAAAAATGCATAGATCATATGTATTTCTGGTTATGCGAAAATACGCATATTGTAAATGAAAAATTCAAACAATTTGTAACTGTTTTACAACAGAATAATATCGCTAATGTATGCGACACTGCAGAAACGATACATGAAAGTGATATGTTTAACAACGAATCGCTCATAGATTGCGAGTTATTGACATGTGCTGTAAATGATATTCTTCACGAAGCTTGTAATAAATAAGTTATTATACTAGATATCTGTGAATTTAATTATTTATCCCATCCTTTATGTATGAATAAAACGATGTAATAGATATGCACAGTCTGCAAAATTTAACTTGCGGACTCTATCCTTCTCCTACACGCGTGCATGCCCCGTGCTACCTCTCTCACGCCGCCTTGCGAACGCCGCATCATCCACGTGCATGCTTCGCGCTATCTCTCTCTCTTTCTCTCCCAAGTGCATGCCTCGCGCTATCCCTCTCCCACACATTGCGAACGCCTCGCGCCATCCTTTTCCAATGTGCATGCAAACGCTATCCTTTTCTTACGCTTATATGGATGCCTCGCGCTATCCTTCTCCCACGCCCATAGAATATCATTAGTGCTATACCTCTCCCACACATTGCAGACGCCTCGTGCTATCTCTCTCGCACCTACTCGCGGACGCGTGCGTTCCCTCTTCCCCGCGGGTCCCTCGCTTACCGATTTCGTGCGGTCCCCCTTCCCCTCTCCGCGGCCCCCGCGCCTACCGTTTTGCCGCGGTCCCCCCGCATGACGTCATACCCCCGCGGCGGTTTCCCCTCGCCCCTCACCCTCCCTCAGAGGACCGGAGTTAGAACCCGCATAGATACACTACTATTTTCCTTATATAAATCAAACTCAAGCTATCGATTAAGCCTATGAAGAATTCAATCGGTTCAGCCGTTATTCAGATCTGATAATCTAAGGCAGTGCTCGGAATTAGATGCCCTTTTCGGGCCGATATCTAAGACGCCGCCTACGGCTCCCCCACTACCGTTCGAGGCTCAACGGCCGAGCCACCGATCGCGCGTGCAACGCTATGCCTCAGGAGCGTCTCTATATAAAAAATATGATGAGATACCTTCTGTCAAATCGTCATTTAAATTTGCCTTGCTAGATAATTTTTATAAATTTCTATTATTAATATATTATATTAATTTCTATTATTAATATATTATATTAATTTCTATTATTAATATATTATATTAATTTCTATTATTAATATATTATATATATAATCTATTACGCACATATATATTATGTTATGTTACGTCCAGACTCGAAAAAGGATGAGTCAACGGAAGAGCGTAACAACTATCTCTTAATTATCCCGAAATCAGACGCTTTGCGGCGTAAGAATCGGGTCGAACGAACTCTTAGGTCTGAAAGCCAGGTAAACGACCGTTCGGGTCGCTATTACGCTGTTTATTCAGACGTTCGCTCGGTGGTCCCTTTTCGGTCAGGGAATTTAGTCCCTTTTACGCGGGATGGGACCTAGTGCGATCTTTGTACTGGAAACGAGAGAGGGATTTAAGAATTGTTTAATTAGTTAAATAAAATATAATTTTATTCATTAGAAAAATAAAAGGTTCGAATACATGATATATATATTTATAGAAAGTGATAACATTTATCGTGTGAGTGTGAGTGTTTGTGTGTGGTTGAGCTTATCGCTCCGCGGGTGTTACAATGGTTCGGGGGACATCAGCCAGACTGAGTTGGAAAAGGCTCTATCGTTAAGATTAGAATTCTGATTGGTAAATACACACACAATATTTTCTATTATCTTTCAAAAAAATAAAATCATAGTGTAAAAGTAGGTCAGTGAGGAAATGGGTTATTGGACGAAGGAGATATGGAGATCTTTAAATTATGTTAATCTTGGTAGGACGATGCTGCTTCCAAGTCAGGAAGCTCATCGATAAATTCTTGGATTGCTTTGTCTATGTAATCCAATTCAGGAGACTGAGGAGAGGGAGGGAGAGAATTATCGAGGATCACTGTTGAAAGTGAAGAGAATGATCGCGGGGAGGGGGGTAGATTTGGAGAAGGCAAGGAAGAATATTCAGGGGAGTAGGAAGAAGGGGGAAAAATAGGGAGGAGAATTTGGAGTAACGAGGTCGCTAGAATGTCTGTAGGTGTGTGTGTAATCGTAATCGTGGTTGTTAATTCTATTAATTATTCTAACAATTCCATTTACTTTGATTAAATTGCTGTTGATTTTAGCGATATATTGGTTAGCTATCCTAATCGTTTTTGAGTCAGCTTGCGCTAACGCCCTCCGAGTCCTGCGATAAACTCGATGCACGTACTTGGTTCGCGAACGAAGTCGCTTGATTGAAATACGCAAAGTGATCTTTTTCACTATGGAAAATTATAAGTGATGATTCCTGGTTGGAATTCGCGTAAGGGCAAAATTGCTCGGTAGCGACTTATTCTTTTTAAGTAGAGGACGGGCGGGCAGCGTAACTCGTAGATCGTCGTTCGTGGTCGAGAGAGATGCTGTTGAACAAGACGGGCCGGACTGATTTGTTAACCGGGTGACTCTGATAAAAACTGAGAGAACGGAGTCTCGCGGGCTCCCTTTATATAGTTCGTCGATTGGTCGAAGGTGAACATTTTCCGATGGACCTTTGCACACGTGATTTTGAGGTGAATAGCAAAGGTCTATGATTTCTATCGATGATGATGCGGTTATTTTGTTAGATATTTCGTAAGATGTTTTCATCGTCTCTTCGCTGTTTATTTGTTCTTTCGCTGGAAAGTTTATATATGGAATATCTATTGATCGGCTTAAGGGAATCCAATATTACCGACAGAACGCGAATATTCTTTATTTTGCAAAATCTTTTTGTTGATTATAGATATCAACAAATCCTTTTCCACAATTAAGGTACACATAATAACGGAGTGCGGAGTTTAACATTTCATATGAAAAGTTAAAAAAAATGAGAAAATTACAGTTTTGTTATCGGCTTCTGCGTCAACATTTACTTAATATAACAAATTTGTAATCTACACGTGCCTAATCAGTAAACTCCGCACTCGGCATTTCATCAAAGAGTATAAGTGAACTTAGAGAAGTGAGTTTAGAAGCTTTATAAAAAAGATTTTGCAAAATAAAATTTTCGTGCATATGTGTGTGTGCGAGATGGAGGCTCAAGAGTAAAACAGAGCAGAAGATTAGTTGCGTGATGTCGCGATAGACGGAGCTGTAATCTTACACGACAAGGACAGACATAATCGTACTACCTTTGTCTCTTTCATGCGTGTAGAGTAATATACATGTACGCACTAACATTATTGCAGTATCTTTTTTCTCTCGATCATACGCTCTGTCTCTTTCTAATCGCTCGCTCGCTATGTATTACGTATCGCTTAGCTTCATGCTCCTCGCATATTCACTTACGCGTTCACTCGCGCTTCTCTCTCTCTCTCTCTCTCTCTCTCTCTGTCTGTCTGTCTGTCTATCTGTCTGTCTGTCTGTCTGTCTCTCTCTCTCTCTCTCTCTCTGCTCGTTCATTATTGTATATTGTAGTCTTTTATTGCCATTATTATATTCTTTTATTTGCTTAATTTTTATTCTTTCTATTCTCGTGTCCCTACATGAAAATAAATAAATTTATTTATTTATGTTTATTTGATACATCATAAATGAGATACACAAGTTATTTTATTTGTCTATTTAATTATAGTTAAATACAACACATGTACATACAAAAATGCACATAATTAAATACTTTTTCTATTTATGACATATACAATATCTCATTTATGTTGTATAAAATAAAGACGAATAAATTAATGTATTATTATGTAGGAAGACGAGAATATAGAAAGAATAAAAGTCGAAGAAATAAAAGAATATAATAATGGGGATGAAAGAATACAATAAAGACCGAGGAGCAAGCGAGATGACAAACATCAAACAGTTCCGAAGTTTCGTTCGCGAGGCTCTCTTTATCTATAATATCTCGGGTTACATATCGTTCGTAAAATTTCTGTTTTTCGTATTTTATCGATATCAAAATAATTTTAATAGATTAAGGAGATTCTTGCGATTAAAATAATACTAAACATGACATAAATCGGATAATTTTTAATCAGTTATGTTATTAAAATTATGATTACTTATTTCATTTAAAATAATCAGATTTATATCGTATTTGGTGTCATTTTAATCGCAAAAATGTAATTAATCCATTACAATTATTTTCAGATATATAAAATGCGAAATACAAAAGTGTTATTTTCTATAGTAAGATGACATATGTACGTGAAAGATTACAGATAAAAGGAGTCACGCGAGCGAGGCTTCGGAACTCTTTCATGTTTGTCATCTCACTTACTCCTTCATTCTTTCTCGCTCTCGCTTTTGTCGACTCTTCAGCGTCGGGGATCTTTCCTTATCTACAAAATATAAACATCTTCTATATAAAAAGTGAAACTTGTATTTTCCATTTCATCTGTATAAAAATAATTATAATGGATTAATGAGATTCTTGCAATTAAAATGACACGAAACATGACATAAATCGGATTATTTATAATCAATTATGTTATTAAAATTATGATTACTTATTTCATTTAAAATTATCCGATTTATGTCATATTTGGTGTTATTTTAATCGCAAAAATCTCATTAATCCATTATAATTATTTTTATACTAATAAAATACAATATGAAAGTTTCAGTTTTTATTTTATAAGATGTTTATATAAGGAAAGATCCCCGCGCGATGCTGGAGAGTCGACAAAAGCAATAGCGAGAAAGAATGAAGGAGCAAGCGAGACGACAAATATCGAAGAGTTCCGAAGTCTCGCTCGTAAGGCTCCCTTTATCTATAATCTTTCACGTTAAATTAATATATATAAATTATTATAAAATTTATATATATATATACAGGGTGTCCGGCGTCAATCGCATCACCGGTCGTGTGCAGGTAGAGCAGATGAAATCGAGAAGAAAAGTCCTTTACCTTTTTTTTCTATAACACTTAATAAAAGAGTTATTATTGAGTAAAGTCTGGCCAATCAGCGCCGACCTTTAGCCGGGCGCACGTCAGTGAGCCGCGCGCTGTAAAGTGTGCAGCGGCGTGCACTATCAAGCGCGCGGTTCACCGACATGCGCTCGGCTAAAGATCGGCGCTGATTGGCCAGACTTTACTCAATAATAACTCTTTGATTAAGTGTTATATAAAAAATTGGTACAGGACTTTTCTTCTCGGTTTCACCTGCTCTACTTGCACATGACCGGTGATGCGGTTGATGCCGGACACCCTGTATAAATATGTCATGTTACTATAGAAAATCAAATGTCTGTATTTCGCATTTTATATATCTGAAAATAATTTAAATGTATTAATTACATTATTGTGATTAAAATGACACGTAAAATATTAATAAATAATGTTTTTATGTATTGAATCAATTTTAATCAATATGAAAATAACTTTTTATTCGGTTACAGAATATTCGTTTATAAAGATGCGCATTTGTTTTTATTATTACGCGATATTTGTAGCATGCATGTATCTAAGTATGTATGTACGTATCGGGGAATAAGGCGACTGTACTATTCACACGCACACAGCCAGGCATATGCGATATCAGTACTCAGTCTCAGTCTCAGTCGCGCGTGTTGTGTACATACGCGTAACGAGAGATAACCGCAAAAATGTGCTCATATAATGGGGCGAAAATGTAATGAGAAACGCTTGCCTCGCTTTGCCCGTAGACTTTCTTTAAAAAGAATAAGGGTCAAAAGGTTAGTATATTTATATACCATAATTCTAGAAGGAATTGTTTTAATGTATACTATATACTAATATGTCGCTAGATATAATTGAATTTTTTTTCCGTTCAGTTTACACACAAACATAAGTATGATAATGTAATATTATATTATATAAAAATGTAATATTTCAAGTTTCTTTTTTTATTTTTTGATTATATCTTTAAAGCAATTCCTAAATAGAAAACAACATAAAGACATTTGTATAAAAAAATTGTAACATAAAATTAATCTTTAAATAGAATTTAGAATTACTACAATACATGAACATACACATTATATGTATATGATGCACATAGTATTTAGTACTCATATAGTATTTTTGTTATAAAGAAATGGACAGACATGAACAAAAACAAGAGAGAGAGAGAGAGAGAGAGAGAGAATAGAAATGAGTAAGCGAGGAAATGGCTGTACAACGATATATCGATTAATAATTCACATCAGTCGCTAAATATTAGTGAGCATAAAGTATTGCTACGGAGAAATATCCAACTATTTCCTTTTTTTTTCTTACTTTTGGCACTTGTATAGACACTTGCTCATTTACACTCATATCCTCTTTCTCTTTGCCCATTCTTCTCTGTCCGCCTCTTTCTGATCCGAGCATACTATATGTGTGTTATATATTATCTATATGCGATCTTTCCGTGAACTGGTTGTAAATATTTCATACCAGATGCGGTTTGCATGAGCGTTCTGGTTAAAAATATATCCCAGAGGCGATTTACGTGTGCTGGTTATTGTAAAAAATATTCCAGAGGTGATTTACGTGTGCTAGTTATTGTAAAAAATATTCCAGAGGCGATTTACGTGTGCTGGTTATTGTAAAAAATATTCCAGAGGCGATTTATGTGTGCTGGTTATTGTAAAAAATATCCCAGAGACGATTTCCGTGTGCTGGTTATTGTAAAAAATATCCCAGAGGCGATTTACGTGTGCTGGTTATTGTAAAAAATATCCCAGAGGCGATTTACGTGTGCTGGTTATTGTAAAAAGTATCCCAGAGGCGATTTACGTGTTCTGGTTATTGTAAAAAATATCCCAGAGGCGATTTACGTGTGCTGGTTATTGTAAAAAATATCCCAGAGGCGATTTACGTGTGCTGGTTATGGTAAAAAATATTCCAGAGGCGATTTACGTGTGCTGGTTATTGTAAAAAATATCCCAGAGGCGATTTACGTGTGCTGGTTATTGTAAAAAATATCCCAGAGGCGATTTACGTGTGCTGGTTATTGTAAAAAATATCCCAGAGGCGATTTACGTGTGCTGGTTATTGTAAAAAATATTTTAGAGGCGATTTACGTGTTCTGGTTATTGTAAAAAATATCCCAGAGACGATTTACGTGTTCTGGTTATTGTAAAAAATATCCCAGAGGCGATTTACGTGTGCTGGTTATTGTACAAAATATCCCAGAGGCGATTAACGTGTGCTGGTTATTGTAAAAAATATCCCAGAGGCGATTTACGTGTGCTGGTTATTGTAAAAAATATCCCAGAGGCGATTTACGTGTGCTGGTTATTGTAAAAAATATCCCAGAGGCGATTTACGTGTGCTGGTTATTGTAAAAAGTATTCCAGAGGCAATATACATGTGCTGGTTGCTTTACAATATTTTGAACCGGATGCGATAGTTATGTAAGATTAGCAATATAACCGTTATTATATATTATAATACATATATATGTATTGTGCCATTGTATGTATGTATGTATGTATTAAGTAATGTGTGCAATTGTGTTCAAATATGCAATAAAGGCAGACACGTGTCTATGTTATACTGTTATCTATACGCTTAGATACGCTTAGATATGCGTGCGAGGCAATAGAGCAGTAGAAATACACGATGTTGTCCGATTTCATCATATTGAACACAATTCTCTTTCAAATATGCATAAAACATGCAAAAATATTATCGGTAACAGCGGAACTAAAATTATTGATATTATCGATAATTTCGGTCGGTATTATCGATAATTTTAGTTACGCTTAAATGAGGGCGCTAACCCGTCGGAGTTCGCTCATCACTGTTGGATCCCCTTAATTTCTTTTTGTTTTTCTCGTGGTTACTCATAGATATATTTACTGATAAGTGATGAAATGTTTAAAGTTTAAAACGTTATGTGGTGCAGGATGTTCTATTTACCGAAAGACTTATTTTTATTGTCAATCGACGATCCTTGCCGCAATTTCGCGGAAGGAAGGAATCGTGGAGTCGGCAGGACGTAATAGTTATAATAATATATTTTAGAGACATTATTATATATATATATATATATATATATATATATATATATATATACAATATATAATTACAATTTTGATAATAGCTTTCTACATCACCCATGAGGTACTATTGTCGATGCGTTTTTTTTAAGTGGTTTCCCCAGCAGGCCTATTCCACTAAAAGATAATAAAGATAATAAAATAGGAATAGGATAATGAAATAGGCCTACTGGGAAAACCACTTTAAAAAAACGCATCGACAATAGTACCTCATGGGTGATGTGGAAAGCTATTATCAAAATTGTAATTATTATATATATATCCTGTCTCTAAAATATATTAATATAACATATAATATATATGTGCGTAATAGATTACATATATAATATATTAATAATAGAAATTTATAAAAATTATCTAGCAAGGCAAATTTAAATGACGATTTGACAGAAGATACGATCTCAGCATATTTTTTATATAGGGACGCTCTTGAGGCATAGTGTTGCACGTGCGATCGGCGGCTCGGCCGTCGAGCTTCGGACGATAGTGGGGGAGCCGTAGGCGGCGTCTTAGATATCGGCCCGAAAAGGGCATCTAATTCCGAGCACTGATCTAAAGTACTCTCAACTCGTGTATAGATATCCGGAGTGTTTCACAACTTCGCATGAAATTAGCGCGAGACACTACCGTATCTCTTAATATGCGTGGATGCAATCGGTTTCGCACGGGAGGGGTTCCGCTTCTAGAAGATATAATCCAAACCTATTTCTAATTTAAAATTAAAATTTGGTTTAATCCCAAAGTCCTCACCCATACAATTACTTAAATATATAATTAATAACTTAAATATATAACTGAATACTTAAATATACAGTCAGTCTAGTAAGAGCGTGTTCGGGTTAATTCGTAAAAAAATTTATTGAACAAAATTTTCAAATACGTGGGTGCATTATACTCGATCAGAACAAAGATGCAATTGTATTAATAATGTGTCCAGTCATCACCGGCTTCGATAATTGTCTGGCATCTCCGAGGCATGCTTTTGACTGGCGTATTCATGCGGCAAGGACCTCCAAATGCGATGAATTTCTCTAGGTAACTGCTTCAAAGTGAATATTTTCCTTTCATGAAGCTTCTGCTTGATATATACCCACACATTCTCAATTGGATTTGCATCGCGTCCGTAAAAATTACATTGCTCCAATCTTGGTCGATATTGTCCTTCGCCCAAGCGAGTCGCTTCGTCACGTGTTTTTTACTTAACAAAGGTTTTTACACTGCGCCATTTAATATCATAAGCATGGAGATTGGTTCGAATAGCTTCGTATGATATATCAAAATCTTTCTGCTTCAATTTTACTGCTCCTTGATGCAGTGTTAAGCCAGGATTCCGCGAAAAGGGAGTGGTGCACTTGGACACAGTATAATTGGACACGGTGCAAATGGACACGTTACAAATGGACACGAGATTTTGTACACGGTTCAATTGGACACAGTGCATTTGGACACAGTAATTTTGGATACAGTAGCTTTTGGACACATAAGAAAATACGCATCGTTTACTTGGACACCGCTCAATTGGACACTGTTCATTTGGACACCGTTCGTTTGGACACAGAAAGATGCGCACCGTTCATTTGGACACCGTTCATTTGCCCACCGTTCGTTTGGATACCGTTCATTTGCCCACTGTTCGTTTGGACACCGTTCATTTGCCCACCGTTCGTTTGGACACCGTTCATTTGCCCACCGTTCGTTTGGACACCGTTCGTTTGGACACCAAAATTTGATTTAAGTTATACGACGTAATCCACACCAAATTTTTGTTTTAAATAAGAAATAGGTTTGGGTTAGGTTATATCTTCCGGAAGTGGAGCCCCCCCGCAGGGGGGGCGGAACCCACTGTATCCATGCATGACATCCAAATATGCGAAAGGCTAAACAAAGTGCTAAAAGCAATGTAAAATTAATGACATCAGTATCAGAGATATATAAGTATGAATATATTTTATTTTGACAGATATTATAACCTTCAAATGTATCTCCTTTTCACGATTTCATATTTTACATAGATTTACCAGTATAAAGTGTTATAAGAATACTGATTATATTTTCCCAAAATGATTTTTATTTCTCTCCATCTGTTACATATTCAAACAAACAGTGCGCATGTTTCTGTGTACAAATGAACGGTGTCCAAACGAACGGTGGGCAAATGAACGGTGTCCAAACGAACGGTGGGCAAATGAACGGTGTCCAAACGAACGGTGGGCAAATGAACGGTGTCCAAACGAACGGTGGGCAAATGAACGGTGTCCAAACGAACGGTGGGCAAATAACGGTGTCCAAACGAACGGTGTCTAAATGAACGGTGCGCATCTTTCTGTGTCCAAACGAACGGTGTCCAAATGAACAGTGTCCAATTGAGCGATGTCCAAGTAAACGATGCGTATTTTCTTATGTGTCCAAAAGCTACTGTATCCAAAATTACTGTGTCCAAATGCACTGTGTCCAATTGAACCGTGTGCACAATCTCGTGTCCATTTGTAACGTGTCCATTTGCACCGTGTCCAATTGTACTGTGTCCAAGTGAAGGCCACTCCCGCGAAAACAAGTACATTATCTGTTCAGAAAATCTCGCGACTTTTGTGCAATCTCCTCAACATTATCTCACTCACTCTGGTCCTTCTCTTTAATGTTCTCTCTCTCTTCCTTTTCTCTCTTGTACGTGACCTTAACCCAATCCCAAAGCCTGTCCTATCAATCTAACCGGCATCGTGCCATGCTATCACCCAATCACAAGCACGCTCTCAGGACCTTATCCGCGCTTTTGCGTCGATATCGACCCTTCCGGAGATTCTCGATCATTCCGTGAATACCCGTCTCTAGCAACAAGTGGCTGTTCACACCGGCCTACGTCTCGGATTAATTAGTGGTTCTTTGTTCGGATCAATTATATAATTCATCGGTTCGGTTCTTAGCGTGATTCATTATTGTTAATCATCATCAATCTGCATCGGGAATTTCTCATTTGGTAATGAACGAATATTATCAGTAACAAGGACAAATAATTTGTTATTGGTGCGGGTCACTGGTTCGAATACTAACGGTCTTTCTCTCTTCGAAAAGCTAGTATCACTCTCGGATTTATCTTATCTATCTGTGAGTACCAGTCTTTCGTAACGCACGTCGCCTTTAGAAAAGTCTACAAAAGCTCTCGGAATTCGGTTTTGCTACTAGGATCGGATCTAGTGAACAATCTCCCGGTTTTCTCAAGGTTCTTGGTATCAATAAGGACTTTATCAATCGGATATAAAACGTCGAAATACGTTTCCGCGAGGAACATCGGTGAAGTGCGGCTCGGAACAGAGTGAGTGTGAGTGAATCTAACTGTTCTTCGATATACCCTCCAAAACCAGAAACTTCTCGGGTCATTTATCAAACATTATCAGTTTATTGACTTTAGGGAACATTTTGCCTATCGAGCCACATTCCGGCAAGTCATCGACAGTTTTTGTCTCCTTATAACGCTGCACCCACTTACTGACGAATGATTTCGATTTCCCCATGTACTTAGCAGCCGCTGCATGAAATATTTTCGGACCTTTCGGGTGGGTACAGAGGAACACAGCCTCGTAGCGCGACGCGTACACGGCACTCATGGGCTCATGGCGCTTTACGTTTCTCTGACAAAAATTCAATATCAACTAAATCTTTCTTGTTAACGCATCAAGGGCAAATGCTCCCTCTATCTACTCACGAAAGAATTAGGGAGATATTTTTTACCAACTGCTAGTTATGCCGAATACGCTCTTACTTTACTGACTATAACACTTATGCATGGAAAAATTCAGATTATCGTATTTAATACGTGTTCTTATCATATCATTTAATTGTTAATAACTTTGTAATAAACAACGAGCGATGGCTAAAATTTTTGCAAGTTATTTAGAGTCATGTCCTTGATAACATATCAAGGCCATTGAAATCGGTGAAGTCGACGCTAATATCAAGGTTTATCAGATATTCTGCCTAAAACCACTCAGAGTAACATGGTATACAAGATAAACTGTAATAATTTCGATGCATCGTATGTAGGCCAAATTAGCAGACAATTGAATATCTGAACATCGGAACCGTATTAGAAGAAACAACTAATCGCTTAGTAATCAGCGATCACAGATTAGAACTCAATCATAAATTTAATTGGAACAAGATTGAGATTTTGAATAGCTTTTTTAACAAATAACTAATTTTAGAAATGATATTTATTAAGCGACAGAAAACAATCTGAATTTGCAAAGGGATATGAAATTGTTACCAAAAATTTATATGCCAATTATTAATAAACTGTCGAAACTTTAAACATCGCGCCGAATGTTTATATTTTACCATTATTAGAACAACACAGGCGCGCGCTGCGCGCGTGCTTTTATTTATGGATATTTTCTAACTTTTTAAACTTTTCTTTCCTAACTTTAATTTTTTCTTTCACAAATTGTTAAACTGTCAAAATTCGCATGATTTGACAGTTGCAAATAACACGAATGAAGCAACTTGCAGCGCACAAACGAGATAGCCAATCAGCATCGCGGAAAAGAGGCTTTAACGCTTTGATATATTCGAGTTCGAGGTTTCATGCCTTTTTTAGAAAGGGATCTATGTTTTCACACCTCATCTTGTCACAGTCAAAGAAATATGTTAGTGCCTCCCGAAATGTCACTGAATTAAAATCGTTATGATGACACACATGTCAATTATAATATATCGTGGAATTCATAATTTCAATGTGATAGGGTGGGGCACTGCATAGTATCTGCGGTATTCACTCGGGCAATGCAAGTAAGTCACACTGGTTGTATTTTCCGCCGCCGTATCCGCTGAGGATGATAAAAATACAACTTACTATTAAAAGAAATAACGCTGCATTATTGTTTCAGTAGTAGAATGTTCGTCTCACATATCTTATGTTCTTTCAATATCAGAACAATTCAAGAACCTTACTAAAGACTTAAATGTGAAACTTTTATATTGCAATAAAATGAATAAATTTATTAAGATGAATAAAGACTCTTGTCCCAAGTCTGCTCATAATAACGTTGTTTATGAAATTAACTGTAATAACTGCGATGCTTCTTATGTAGAATAGACGAGAAGACGGTTACATACTCGAATTTCCGAGCATCAAAATCATATTCGGAGAAATACGATCAATCATTCTGCTATAACCGATCACAGAATAGGTTTTAACCATAATTTTAACTGGAACAAGTCGAAATATTGGATAATGAATTACATTTACATAAGCGATTGATTTTTGAAACTTTACACATTAAAAGACAAAAGAATAGTTTAAATTTGCAGACAGATACTAATGTCTCCCTAACACATATGGTATATTACCGTATTTGACAAACTTTTTAAAATTTGACTTGTATATATTTCATATTTTATATTTTATTTATTTTTATTTGTTTTATATTTTGTATTTTATAATTTATATTATTTTTTGTATATTTATATTATATGTTACTGTACTGGACAAACTCTAAAATTTGATTTTTGTATATATTAATTGTATATATTTATCTTTATTGACTATACTTGTTTTCTCATTTCACTTTGCTATGTTCAACGATTTATGTCATTGTTTGTTCGAAAGCCAGTCAGTCAAGTTCTTTCTTATTTAGTATATTTCTGTTCTACCTTTAGTGTCATATTTGTATACTAAGCGTTACTTCTTTTATTTGTAACTTGCATTTCCGTCATTTAAAAATTTTTTTTATTCTCTCACATCATTCTCCTACATAAACAGCTTTGCTTATTTTACAGGCATATTTGAAATTGTAACATGCCCTCATGACTATACATATTTTGGATTTTCTAATTTCCAGTCTGCCAATCGATATGGAAAAATCGAAAATTATACTAACTTCATTACTGCGATGATGTGAGAGATCTCAGTTTTGATTTTTATATCTGTGAGCACGCTTCTTATTATGTATAACCGGCTAGGACTCTGCAACTTTTAACTTACGCTTAAACTAATTTTTTTTTGCGCTGAAGGTGAGGTCGAAACATCGGGAGCGGTGTACTTGGACACAGTACAATTGGACACAATACAAATAGACACGTTGCAAATGGACACGAAACTTTGCACACAGCTCAATTGGACACAATAATTTTGGACACAGTAGCTTTTGAACACAGAAGAAAGTTCATTTGGACATCGTTCAGTAACACGCCGGTCAGTTGCACACCGTTCAGTTGCACACATAAAAATGCACACCGTTCAGTTGCACACATAAAAATGCATACCGTTCAGTTGCACACCGCTCAGTTGCACACCGCTCAGTTGCACATCGTTCAGTTGCATACCGTGTCAAATAAAATGCATTTTAATTTTATGAAAAGAATCTGCCTATAACATTTCTATAAATACAAGTTTGATTTTATGACAAATACTATTTCAAATTACAAATCCTCACAAACTAAATTACTTGTAAATACTTAGCTAGTTAACCATTAATTTCATATTTAATTTTAATTTTTTATTTCTTAGTAGTTTTTTTATTTTTGCAGAAAAAAATTTTTTTAGTTATTTTTTTCAGATATGTACTTGGCGTTTTTTTACCTGTGTCAGGTTTTTTTAATAGGATTGTTTATATCTCTGAAACGATCAAGTTTTTGACCTATGTTTACTAAAACTTTTCTATTCAGTATTGTGTGTACTATCTACCACATGAATGCTTTTTTTAATACACCTTGTATATAATATTTATATTGTATGTGATTCATTTAAAAGATTGAATATATTCTTTACTAACTAACTATTAAAATAATTATGAAAATTTTCATAAGAACCTGCAGTATATCTACAAATAATTTTTTTTGACATTGTTTTTATTTTTAATTATACATTGTTTTTAATTTTTTCAGTGTGGTTTTCATTGTCAGCAAAATATAATCAAGCAAAAAACAGATGAACTCTACTTACCAATTAGAACTGAAATGCCAGAAATAAGAACTTCCTCTAAAAAGAGTAATTTTGTACTACACAAGCCAATCAGAGGTAATACATAATAATAATACAAATAAATAATTTTTTTAGAACTTTGCATCCATTAATTTATAATTTTATACAGAAATTATTTAATTAGAATTTGTTTGTAAGTTTTCGAAATAACAATATTTAAGTTATTGACTAAATGCAGAAAAATAAAGAGTAACATTAAAGTAAAAGAGAAAGAAAAAAATAATGGCAGTTTACGTGATATAATTGCTCCTCCCTTTTTTTCTCCTTTTTTTCCTCTTTTTTTCTTTGTGACCTACTACCGTTTTGCGTTTAATAACATATAATTCAAACAGTCAAATAATACACCTTTATCTCATAGATTTATTTATTCCGTAAGTAATGATAAAAGGGGACCCAGCCCCAATGACCTTGGCATATGTTATCAAGGTCATTGCCCTGAGTAATTCCCAAAAGTCGTCGCTCGTTGTTTATTAAAAAGTTATAAAAAAAAAACACATATTGTGTAAGTTGTGGGGGAAGGATGGAGTCTTTACTACATATGCCAAAGGATAATTTTTTGTGGAAATTTTTTTATTAATAAGTTTTCAACAATAAGTGCCGGCTGAAATCTCCACAATATTATGCAAGGTGATGATTGATAACCTTGACCATATTTCAAAATTATCGCAATCGGGGACGGCTCCCTATATCCGCATAACTACTAAATTTATATTATAAAGTTGAATTCATACTTTCATATTGTCAATTTTATTTGTTAATAACTTTTTAGTAAACAACGAGCGACGGTTAGAATCTTTTGAAGGTTACTTAGGAAGGTAACCTCTGTAATATATCAAGGTCAAGATTATTGGAGCTAAGTCCCCTTTTGTCAATATTTACCTACAAATTATTTTAATATTATTATTATTTCATATTATTATTATTTTTAATTATTATTTTTTAATCAAGAGATATACGCCTTTCAATTCATATCAAATTAATTCTAAATTGAGGAGGGCTCATAACATTACAAGCATTGATTGCGCGATGATAGCGCTGACGCAGCGAGTCACACGCGAAGAAATTCCGGAAATGCAAAATAAGTTTAAATTTGTTTTGCTTGCACTTTGACCTCATTGTCACGAAGCGACACGATCATATATATATATATATATATATAGTCACAAGAGATTCCCTCCGAAAAGCTGATTGAAGGAAAGACAATAAAAATCACCCACCGCGAACGGGCGGTGGGCAGTCGTAATTATTAAATTATAAACTGAACGAAATGAATAGACAGTCGAAATCATCCAAAACCCCGATATAAACGCGAAATTTATTGTTAGTCCAGAGAAAGGATTATAAGAAACTACTATACAGGCTGATTCAAAACAACCTTCTGTCCTTACAATGTCATATACTTGACACTATTCTAAGACAATTTTTCCTTTGCCAAAATTTTTTCCGAAGCTTAGTTTTTAAATCATAAGCTAAAATAGTTAACGAATTACGGGCCGCGTACACAAGGCAGGCAGGAGCGGGGCAACTCACCGTCCCATACGAGTGATTACGTGAGGCACTCGCTGCAATTAACTATTTGCTACATGCGATGGAGTGTATGTGTGAGAGAGAACGTATACACACAAATACACATTCTCTCTTTCTCTCTTTTTCTCTCTCACTCACTGACTCTTACCTTGTATGTATGGTAGAGATTCATTGCCCTCATACGACTCAATAAGTAATATTTCCGTGTGATACGAGTAACTAGCAAACTTTTTTTCACTCACAAATTGTACCACTTATCGAACTTTTACGAATTAATACACGCACTTTATCGATAAACTGAATTTATTTAAAAAAACGATGTTATTATACGTCATTATATTTTCATATTTTATAGTTTCATGTTTTCGAAACTATCGAATTTACAATGTCGGAGGCTTTAGCCGATCACAGGACACATGATAGCGTCCGCGTCGATCACGCGTAATGTGATACATTCAGTTGTTCGGCAGCCGGCAGCCGGCAACGCTAGTACCGGTATAACTTGCTTGTTGTCGTCGCGCAGTTTCCGCATCGAATAATGTTAATTTCTTTCTTTGAGATATTTTAATAATTAATAGGTAATAATCGGTAGATTGTGAATAACCGTTATAATCGTTATTAATTTAATTTATCGATAAAGTGCGTAGATTAATTCGTAAAAGTTCGATAAGTGGTACAAGTTATGAGTGAAAAAAGTTTGCTAGTTACTCGTTGTATCATACAGAAGTATTACTTATTGAGTCGTATGAGGGCAACGAATTACTACATAAAAGGTAAGAATCAGTGTGTGAGAGAGAGAAAGAGAGAGTGCGTGTGTGTGTGCGATCAACTGTTTGCTACACGCGATGGGTGTAAAAGAGAAAGACAGAGAGAGAGAAAAAGAGAGTGCGTGTGTGCGATTAGCTGTTTGCTACATGCGATGGGTGTAAAAGAGACAGAGAGAGAGAAAGGGAGAGGGAGAGAGAGAGAGAGAGAGAGAGAGAGAGAGAGAGAGAGAGAGAGAGAATGTGTATGTGTGTGTATACGCGTATACATTCTCTCTCACACATACACTCCATCGTATGTAGCAAACAGTTGATCGCAGCGAGCGCCTCACGTAATCACTAGCAGCGTACGGTGAGTTGCGCCACCCCTGCCTGCCTCGCGTACGCGGCCCGTAATTCGTTAACTATTTTGGCTTATAATTTAAAAACTAAGCCTCGGCAAAAATTTTGGCAAAGGAAAAATCGTCTTAGAATAGTGTCAAGTATATGACATTGTAAGGACAGAAGGTTGTTTTGAATCACCCTGTATAATTGAAGTCAATTAATAAAACTGTATTCTAAGTACGGATAAACTTCCGAAAATGACCCACGCTCGATTGTCATGAATTTTTGTAGAAACACTCTAAATGATGTCAAATGAATGGTCTGTTTTACCGATAAAAATGCGAATATTAATTAATTTGCAAAATCTTTTTATTGATTATAGATATCAACAAATCCTTTTCCATAATTAAAGTATACATAATAATGGAATGCGGAATTTGCGATTTCATATGAAAAGTGAAAAGAAAATGAGAAAATTACAGTTTTGTTATCGGCTTCTGTCGTCAACATTTATTTAATATAACAAATTTGTAATCTGCACGTGCCTAATCAGTAAACTCCGCATTCGACATTTCATCAAAAAGTATAAGTGAACTTAGAGAAGTGAGTTTAGAAGCTTTATAAAAAAAATTTTACGATGCAATACTTTCGTGCATATGTGTGTGTGTGCGAGATCAAGGCTCAAAAGTAAAACAGAGCAGTAGATTAGTTGCGTGATGTCGCAATAGACGCAGCTGCAATCTTACATGACAAGGACAGACATAATCGTACTATCTTTGTCTGTTTCATGGATGGGAGAGTAATATACCTGTACGCACTAACATTATTGCAGTATCTTTTCTCTCTCGATCATACGCTCTGTCTCTTTCTAATCACTCGCTCGCTATGTACTACGTATCGCTTAGCTTCAGGCTCCTCGCGTATTCACTTACGCGTTCACTCGCGCTTCTCTCTCTCTCTCTCTCTCTCTGCTCGTTCATTATTGTATTTTTTTATTCCCATTATTATATTCTTTTATTTGCTCAACTTTTATTCTTTTTATTCTTGTTTCCCTATATAAAAATAAATAAATATTTTTATATAGCATAAATGAGATATACAATACAAGTTATTTTCTTTTTTTATTTCACTATATAGCTAATACAATACATGATTACGTTTCACTGTAGTTAAATACAACACATGCACATACAAAAATACACACGCACACATACATAATACTTTTTTTATTTATAAAATATACAATATCTTATTTATGCTTCATAAAATAAAGATGAATAAATTAATTTATTATCATGTAGAAAAACAAGAATAGAAAGAATAAAAGTCGAATAAAAGAGTCGAAATAAAAGATTATAATAATGGGAATGAAAGAATACAATAAAGAACAAGCAAAGAAAGAGAAAGAGAGAACGAATGACGAGCAAGCGAGATAGCTAATATGAAAGACTTCCGAGGCTCGCTTTATCCATAATCTCACGCGTTATATATCGTTATTGTAAAATTTTTGTTTTTTGCGCTTATTAATCCGAAAATACTTACAATGAATTAATGATATTTTACCGATTAAAATGATACCAAACACGAAATCGGATAATTTTTAATCAATTATGTAAGTAAAATTATGATTACTTATTTCATTAAAAATAATCCGATTTATGTCATATTTAGCGCCATTTTAATCGCAAAAATGTAATTAAGCCATTACAATTATTTTCAGATTAATAAGCGCAAAAAACAAAAATTTTACAGTAACGATATACAGGGTGTTTCAGAACAACCTTCCATCCTTAAAATGACGTATTCCTGATACGATTCTAAGACGATTTTTCCTTTACCAAAATTTGAATTGAAGCGTAATTTTTGAGTTATAAGCAAAAATAGTTAGCAAATCACGCGTCGAGTACAGAAGGCAGGCAGGAGCGGCACAACGCGCCGCAGCTGACCGTCCGACGCGTGACTACCACCGCATGAGTCGCTAATTATTTTATCTTATAACATAAAATTATGCTTTATATAGATTTTTGATAAAGAAGAAAATGTCTTAGAATTACGTCAGGAATACGTATTTCTTAAAATAACGTCACTGTAACGAAAATTGTTCCGGATCGCCGTTCGTCGGACGCTGCAATCAGCTGATTGCTACACGCGATGTGTGTATGGCAGAGTGTGTGCGTAAAAAAAAGAAAGAGACAGGTAGAGAGAGAGAGAGAGAGAGAGAGAGAGAGAGAGAGAGAGAGAGAGAGAGAGAGAGAGAGAGAGAGAGAGAGAGGAGGGAGAGGAAGAGGAAGCGAAGGAGGGAATGAGGGTGAGACGTTTATACACACTCACGCACGTACGCACTTTTTTTCTCGCTCTCTTTCTCTCTTTTACACAACACTCATACACTCTCTCATTCGGTCACTCATTCACGCACTCACTCACTCACCTGCTCACTCACAGCGTAGCGAATCTTCATACTACGTATTGTCGTTAATTGCTGTACGATTATTATTTAGCGATGAACCGCGAAACCTGCGCGATCACATTGTTACATTGCCTAGCGATGTGAGAAACGCGACATGTACCGTGCAAGTTGCGACGTGCGTGTGGCGCGTGGCGCATGATTGACGCGAGATAAGACGAACGATCTTCTAAAACCTTCGCATTACGAATGCGATAGAAAACATGAAACGTATAATGACATACTTAAAAAAATTATTTATTTATCATAATTAATAACTATTTCTAAATAATTATTATTTTAAAAAGCATATATTTTACGTTATTACGTTTTCGAAATTATTGCATTCACGATGCGAAAGTTTCAGTCAATCTAAAGTCCGCGACCTCGATTGATATGAGGCGGCGGCGCGTCCACAGGCACTTCTGGCACAAACGCAACGTCACGATCGACCACCAAATCTGGAAGACCCAGCAAGTCGACCTCGCGAACAAGCGCGGGCGCCGAGAGTTGGTTGCAAAAGGAACGGGCAAAATGGTCCGACACGTCTGGCACCTCCACTAAAGGATATGGATCCCTAACAGAAGCCTGAGCAGCGCTAAAGAACAGCTCGTGGCAGTTAGGAGCCACAACACAAAAAAAAGAACTGCACAACATTAATCGTATACAATACTCGTAAAGACGACAAGACGACGTCGGAAGACAGACTGAATGGAAGAGCGAATAAATAGCCTGGAAAGGGCTAGGTAAAAACAAAAGTAGCTGCACATGCATCCAGAGAAGAAAGGAAATGCACCGCACGATTCTAAGAAAATATTATAATATAATGCAAAGCTTTCTATTACAGGAGTCTTATTGTATGGAGCACCTGCAAGGAAACCAAACCTGATACCCAAGGAGAAATAAAAGAATTTAAATATGGACCAGGTATCTATTTCGAAAAAATGGACTAGATAAACCAAATCGAATCCACATGGAAAATGGTGATAAAACTAGACATCGCCGCAATGGACCATCGACATGAATATATAATTGAGAAACTATATGGCACAGACGAGAGCTCTATGCTACGATAAACTATTGCAAATAAAAATGAAAGAAACCTGTCACAACCTGCTACAAATAGCAGAAAAAGACAGAGAACAAGCAGAAAAACTGCTGAAACATCTGAAAATCGCATACCAAGCATCCAGGAAGACAAAACGAGGGCTAATCTAAGAACGATAGCCGAAACACTCTTCGGCACAATGGACGCAGACGACGAAAAAATTATAAAGGAACAATTAAATCTTATGCAAAGAAATCAGCAAACGCTGCAATACGCGATGAAAAATCAAATTAAAATATTAAACGCAACAATTGCACAGGTGGATAACGTTGAGAAAATTCTGCAAGAAAATGAAGAACACTTTCTAAATATAACAGAAATGCGACAAGCCTGGATACAAGCAGAAGTCGGCTATGGACAACGAGAAGATCTCGACGAACACTTTATAATATTAAATACCATAATAAAAGACCTAACAAACGATCTTACGGACATTATCGCGCATCTGACTAACGCGAAAGGAGGAGTAATCCACATAAGACTACTACCTATAGAAAGCATCCTAGAGAACCTCAAGGAAACAACATCACAAATACCGCAGAGAACGCACTTCCCATTTCAAATATCCGCAGAAAATTGGAGAACAATCGAAAAGTTCTTAACAATTAGCGCCTATTACGATAATACAAATATATTTACGATTATAAAGATTCCGCTAATCACATACCCCGAGTATGAGATAATAAAGGCAATCCCACTACCTACGCACAAATATAACAATACATTTATATTTATAGAGGTAAATCAACCAATAATAGCGATAGACGTAAATAGCCGAACATATTTTACGCCTAACGAAAACGATCTAAATAAATGCGTGCGAAACAATGATCAATATGTTTGCGAACAGAATTATCCCGTACATCATTTAGACGAAGGAGCGCTATGCGAAGTACAAGTAAATGTACAATTAGAAACACACACAAACAATTGTAATATTCGACACATACACACGAATACAACAATATGGATAGCGCTGAGTAATGCGAACTCATGGTTGTACTCTACACGAACAAACCAACCGATCGAAATAACGTACAAAAACGACGCAACGCGAAAAATAGAAATAAAAGGAAGCGGGCAAATCACATTAAAAGAAAAATGTAAATTAACAACACAAGACGTCATAATACGGACAAAAAAGCCCGCGATAATAACGATCGTACAGACAAAGCTATCAGACTACAATCTTAGGATGACACACAACGAAAGAAACGAAAAAATATTGGACAAAATTAGACCGATAAAATTGCGAAAAGTCATTAGAAACCCGACAGAATTAAGGGACCTAAGCGAAAGACTTGACGAAACAAATGAAGACTTAAATAACAATTATTTCCCTACTAACGGACACATTATATATCCCGTAGCTTCAAGTTGCACAAGAATAATAATAATAATAATTACCATAATAGCAATTATTATATACGCTAAGAAAAAATGTAAGACGGAAAAGAGAAAATTATCAGAAACTAACATAAATCCGATGTGCAAACCGAAAATAATTCAAGAGCACATCTACGGCACCGCAAGCGGATCGAATAGAACAGCTGAGATAGAAACCGACACCGCGATAACTAACACTGCGATGTTATATTAAAATAAAATAAATAAACAATTGTAAAATGCGAAAAATGTATAGCGAAAAAATATGTAGACGAAAATTCACGTATAGTTAATTTTTTTTTCCAAAGGGGGAGGGATGTCGTAACCCGACCAATTTCTTAATATATTAAAGGATAAAACAATAACGTGAAACAGAAAAGAGTAAGAAAGAGCTGAATAAAACAGAGCATTAAAATTAGAAAAGAGATCAAGGAAAGATAATTAAGAAAGAGTAAAGTAATAAAAGAATATTAATAAAATAAAAGTAAGATACGTGACTAAAGAGAAGGAAGTCACGGTCAAGTTCTCGGAAGCTGAGTAAGCAGCTGACGACTCAGACTGACAAGCGGAGCACGAGACATGCTCCGGTCAGGAACACCACACTCCTCTCCAATCAACGACCTAATTTCTAATTAATTAAGATATATATAATAAGCGCGAGATGCACCGGCGGGGGGCTACTCGCTAGCTACTCGCTCGCTCAGTAATAGTATCGAAGTACCGTACGTATCGCGCCCGACTATTATAATCGCGAATAAGTGAAAGTGTATTAAATCTTGCAAAATATACTAAATTATACCTAACATCCGGGAGTGTTTTATTTCGAGCATGGATCCTAATCCTTTGGGCGTACAAATCCCGAAAAACCTCTTCCTTAGCGGCTAGAGGCACAACAATAACTCAAAAAGTACTTAATAAAAAAATACTTTAGTGTTTTGGGAAGCTCTCGACATAAGCTGTAAGAATATGTAATAAAAAATAGGGATTTCCATTTAAAAAATTAAAGGTGTCCTTGACTTGATCTTAACGATGCCATCCAAGATCAAACCAATGACACCATCTTATGTTCCCCTCACAACCATATAATTTTTGTTCAAAACGTTTTTCTCTAAAATGCTTAATTTTTGAAAGAAAAGGGGTGTACGGGTGGTCTAGGACACTCTGTATATGACATTTTTTAAATATAAAGTTTATTACAGTACTTTTTAATCACTTTAATTAAATATTTTTTTTTTATACGCAAGATGAAAAGATTAGTTTGAAATAATATATGTAGTTATAAAAATAAAAAATTATTTTTTAATGAGAAATTAGCAAAATAGAGAGAAACCATTGCACTATATTCGTCAACTGCATCGGATTTGTCGGATAATTGATACATTTCTCGTACAATAAAATTTATCGTGCAATATTGACAATTATTTTGGATTGCATAATACTATCCCTATCTTTTTTCTCTCCCTCTCTATATTCTTATTTATACCAGCATAATCCTATCATATTAATCATATAATTACAATCACATTAGCATTGTTTATATATTTATCAATTTTTCCTTTTGTTGTTTCCACATGGATATTCTTTTTTTCAAGTCATCAATTTGAGATGCATTCTATATGGATAAAAACTTTTAATAATTTATATACTTATCTTAACACACATCATAAATATATTATATAATATATTGTTGTGTCCGCGGATCGATATTTCTCGAACGCGCGCGACACAACCGGCACTCGCGTACCATGACGTAAATAATTAACACTCTTTTAAAAGGAACTTTAATAATAACACAGAACATAATTTAACAAGGAACACAGAATGGATAATATCGGTAATAGTAATCTCAAATATGTCTGCCCGAAATGATATCCGTCGCGAGACTCTAAGATTATCGCTCTTTCCCAAGATGTCTGCCGTTGTTTAGCAACAATCCTTAGTAGTATTTCGGGATGATCTTCCGGAGACGGGTACAGCAGATTCAGGAATAATCACCACAGACGACACGCAGGGACGCAACACTACTCCCCCTCTTCAAGATTGTCGTTCCGACAATTAATGGTAGAAAAGCTGTTCTAAATTGTATGGGTTGACCGTTGTTCTCTTCTTCCGAGGCGTTGACAGCAGGGTGCCCTAATGATTACCTGCTCTACCCTAAGCAGCTATTACAAATTACCGATCGCCATTATTTGCCGGCTTCAATCACACACCCTCCAGGAATATACAGGATATCAGCCATCGAACCTGCTTCATTGTCAAAAATATCGTCCAATGTCGACTCCAGGGTACTAAAACGGTTTCCTGCTCTACTCTGAGCTGCTGCTGCAGGTTACCGAGCACCGTCAATATCCAGAATTCAATCGACTTCGACAAATTTTGAAATTGCATTAGCCGTTCCCTGATCTTCGTCTTATTTTGGGAAATATCCAATGCAGCCGCATCTCAAAATAAGAGAGCCAATCTTCGGACAAAGGAGGGGTATCTACCGTGGACTCAACGTCTTCAAAAGAGAACTCCTCGAGCCTCTGCCTCGGCATTCGCCCTACGGCCCGATGGGAAAACCATGGCAAAACCGCGGGTGAGGCAGTCTTCTATCAAAAGAATTCTCTTCTTTCTTACAGTTTTGTCTCTTTCTGTAGAACTCTTCTTCTCTCTTCTCTTCTTTCATCTTCTCTCCAAGAAATTTTTCCCTAAATGTAAGTAAGGAAAACTAACACACGCAAGAATATTTACTTGAAATTGAAAATATAATTATCATTATTTAATTATCGAGTTTCAATCTATAACCGAGTTCATTTTCTCAAAAAGAATTTTGTCTTTGAGGTACCGAATCTCTATTATTAGATGGACTTAGCTGTGTTTGCCGTTGTCGGAAAATCAGCGAAGCACACTATCCCGACACGCAGGGACGCAGCAATATAATAAATATATAATATACGCTATGATATATTTCATACGAAAAGGCTGAAAAGAAAACATTTAACGCATACAGAGATCAAGAAGCGAGAAGAGAGAAGTGTCACGTCGTCTCATTGTCGGTTTGGTAAGAAGAAGAAAGACAGAAAACAGTATATCTGTCTTTTTCTGCTATCCGAAGCTAGCTGAAGCGCCGAGCTTATACGTACGCGGTTTGCGCTTGTGTGCGTTATCCCCTCCACTACTGTTGCGTGTTGTTAGCGTGGACATTCTGGCATCACTAGTGTAACCAGAGATCATTTGAATCGAAATTATGGCCAGAGATGAATAGAGCGTGGAGGTCCGGTTGCCTGGCCCCCAAGATCACCAGACATGATTCTATTTGATTTTTATCTACGGGGTCATATAAAGTCAATTGTTTACAGAAATGCGCCTAATAATATTGCTGACTTAAGACAAAGAATAACTCATGGATTCGAAGAAATAAGGAGGGATTTAAATGTTTTTCAAAGAGTTCGGAATTCCTTTGATAGAAGAATAAAGGCCTGCATTCGTGCTGAAAATGATCATTTTGATAATCTTATTTAATTCGATTTAAATACCAGTTTATGTTTATTCTTGATTTTAAAAATAATCTAATTGTACTTACAAATATCAAAAAATTAAAATCAAAAATTAAAAAAAATTTAAATTTTAAAAATTTAAATTTAAAAGTTTAAAAAAATTTTAAAAAGAAAGATGCCAAGCGGATTATAAATGACGATTTTTTTAACATAAAAATGTCTATAACTCGGAAACGACTTATTTCCGGACCTATGTTTATATAACTTTTTTCCCTTCTTTTTGGGTCCCGAATCACTTCCCGAAATACTACGAGTGATTTTCCGGACATCCTGTATAACGCGTTACATGAGTACGGGGATCTTCAATCAGAATGGTGCGGGAAACAATCTAATATTAAATTTATGGTTCTGATTGGTTTTACAATAATTCTTCGAAAAACAAAAAAATTATTTATAGCAAAAATAAAGGGAAGTTAAGGAATTTCTTCGAGATTGATGGAGGAAAGGGGAAATCTTCCAAAAGATTTCGATAGAGATGGCAACAGAAAATAAGCGCCCCAGGACAAACCACGGGATGATGGCGTTGGGGAGACCTTTCTCCAATGCTCCCTGCAATTCTTCGGACTCTATGCAAAAGATTCTTTCAGCAAGAGATTCGATTAAGGGAGGAAATCGATCCAAGACCCAAAGCCCAAACTGCTCTTCGATCAATCCTTGCTTATGAGCTCTTGATTCGTCTCCAAGGTGACACGATCCGTCCCTGAAATCGCGCGGTTCTCTCTCCGAATCGCTCAGGTTAAGATCAGGAAAATCCCGTTCCTTGGATCTGTCCTCGGTTTCGCTATCACATTGTCCGACAGGGCTTCCTGGTTCGTTTGGATAGAAAAGTCCTGAACGCAGAGGAGATGGAAGGGGGGGGGGGGGAATCACTGAGGATAATGGTCGAAGGAGTTGGGGATCTTGACTTTGAGGGGCCTTGAATAGGTTCGGGAGAGGAGGTCGATTCCGAGGAGAATTATCTGGTGTGCGTGTATTATGCGTTAATTTTATATTAATATTAGTTTTCTCTACGCCTTTAACAGTAATATTAATGGATTCAGCCTGAACCCGAGCCAATTCTTTTTATAGCCGCCTATTCCGACGATTCCGCGAACATTTGGTGACCGCTCGCGAAGATCGGTTTAATCTTTCCACTCAGGAAAGAGTAATAATAAATAATAATAAAGAAATCACGATAAAATTCTTAATTAGAGAAACAATTTTTGGAGTTTTTCTTTTATTGAATGAATCGATCTTAGGTCCAGAAGAAAAAAAAGAAAGATTTATATATTTATCTTTATAATATATATGTTCTATATATTGTTGGTTTGAGATTAATCAAAGCGCGCTATGCAATCGCTTTACATTTGCACACCGTGTCACTTCCGCACCCGAGCGAATAGAAGAACAGTCGTTTAAGAAATAAGAATATCTTTATTAGAACAACACAACAACGTAATAAACGGTAACCGAACGTAAAAGACGCTGTCCTAAGCATGGCCGTACTGCAAGACAGCTACACAAAGTCTGACATGACTGCCGTTGTTTATCATCATTCCATGACAACCTCTTGGATACGGTCCTCCTCTGTGATCTCGCTTCAGACGGATCGCCTTTAACTCTACGCAAGGACGTAATAATATAAATATTTTTATGGAATGAAATAGAAGACGGGGGATATGACAAATGAAATCACGAGTTGCTCTGTTAAATGCAGGTGACCCTTGGCGATGGAGGGAAAGTCACGAGTCGTTCTGTGAATTGGTGACCTTGGATGACAGACAAGGAATTGCGAATTACTTTGTAAAATATAGGTGACTTTTGGCAACAGGCAGGAAATCGCGAGTCGCTCTGTTAAATACAGGTGACCCTTGGATATAAAGGAAAGTAACGAGTCGCACTAAGTAATGCAGGTGATTTTTGGTGACGAAGGAAAGTCACGAGTCGCTCTATAAAATATAGATGACCCTTAGTGACGAAGGTAATATAAGAAAAGAACAGATTCAAGGTAATGTTCCAGAGAAAGGGTTAAAAGGACTAAAAGAGAGGAGATCGAATAGGAAAGTAAGTTAAGATTGAAGTGTAAATTATAAAAACGAGTTGCCGATTGATTTATTATAGTTAAGAATTCAAGAATTATTTCGAGATACAAAGATGTAAATAATAAAAAAGAAAACGGAATCGGGAACATTCAAGCCACTTACTATTTATTGATTATGTTGAAGAATCAAACAATGGAGGCTCCGAAGGGCGAGATGGATTCCGGTGAATCGGATTGAGCTCAAGCTGTCTGATTAGAATGCGGTTCGCAATAGTCGCAATTATACTTGGCACAAGATCTTTTGGATTTGCACTGGATAACTAGATTCTCTCTAACTTGCACCAAACAACGCAATTTCGAAACACTTTAAAAATTGTGTAAAGTGAAAATTAAAAACTGGAGATAAAGTCGAAGTGTACCAGGTATATAAATATGAAACCGGAATTTGCCCATAGATTGCCTTAGCTGTCAATGTAGTTACCGTCAAACCGCGTCTTTGGCGCCATTTTCTTGTTTTGACATCTGATAAAGATTTTCAACTCACAACAATACAAGTTTCATACAACAGCATAGTTTTTAATAGCGTTGAACATGTCGAATTTTGTGCCTGGAAACTACGATTTGCGGACAGCATTGATTTTCTGTTACTATTTGAAGAAAACTGCTGCAGAATCGCATCGAATGCTTGTCGAAGCTTACGGTGAGCATGCTCTTGGTAATTCACAGTGCTTTGAGTGGTTTAAAAAATTCAAAAGTGGCGATTTTGACGTGAGAAACGAAGAACGTGGAAGACCACCGAAAAAGTTTGAAGACAGCGAATTGCTGCTAAAACCTGGCGAAACCGTTAATACTGAACGCTACCGACAACAAATGATCGATTTGAATCAAGCTGTGCGTGAAAAACGACCAGAATATCAAAAAAGGCAACACAAAGTGATTTTGCCTCATGATAATGCACCATCACACACAGCAAGACCGGTCAAGGAAACGATTGAGGCGTTTAGTTGGGAAATACTTTCGCATGCGGCTTACTCACCAAACTTGGCTCCATCCGATTACTACTTATTTGCATCGATGGGACACGCACTTGCTGAGCAGCACTTCACTTCTTACGAAAATGTACGAAAATGGCTCGATGACTGGTTTGCCTCAAAGGAGCAACAGTTTTTTTGTGGCATCCACAAATTGTCAGAGAGATGGGAAAAATGTATAGCTAGCAATGGGCAATACTTCGAATAAAATATTTTTTATCATTTTCATACAATAAACGTGTATTTTCTATACAAAAATTCCGGTTTCATATTTATATACCTGGTATATTGAGAACTAGAGATGAAATTGAAGTATGTAAAATGAAAACTAGAGAAAGTCGAAAAATGAAGTGAAGTGTCCGCAAGGAATAGTTCAGAATATATTAAGCCATTTGCTCCTCCTCTCCATTCGCTTTGTTAATATTTTTTCACAAATTGAATTTTCTACACTCTCCGATTGCTGAGGGCGTTCCCTTTGGTACAAGAAATTTTAAAACCTTAGGAATTGGTGAAGGCTTTTGTTTATAGAACTAGGTTTTGCCCAATGGAGAGTTGTTGCAATCGAGTAAGACTTACACCTTTTATTATTTACTTGAGTTTATCTCAATGTAGAATTTGCATAAATGAAATCTGTCAGGCAAGCACAAGTGGTATCATTTTACCGTTCGTTTCGTTTTTCATTTGGATTCTTGGTACCGATTTTGTTTATTACGATATCTGTCAAGCATAATTTAGATTTCTTAAGAGAATTTGTCACCCAAGCGACCGTAGTCGAGGAGAGCGGCGAACACTCCGCTCTCGTTGAGTCGGTCGGATTTGTGTCAGGAGTTCGGAGACTGCACGGAAGCCGAGAATGCTCGGCGGAGGCTGCGAACACGTCAACCTCACGTTCCGTCGTTGCTACGACTTTCAGGATCGGTTCTGGTATCTCGGAGCGTACTGCTCGAGCGGATTCAGGAATCGTTCTGGTCCCGAGATGCCGAAACGCTGTCTTTTTATACCCGAGCGTCTATCGGTAATTGCGTCGTTCGCCCCCGGGTGGGGATAACGACGCGTTGTTTTCGGCGGGTAAATTACGGTAAACGCGTCGCTTCCCCTGGGCGAAACGACGCGGCGTTTCGGCGGGTGACGCTCGGGATCTTCCGGCAGCGCTCGGCTATGCTCGGTCTTCGGCGTAACGGCGGCCGTATAACGGCCGCATGGTTGTTTATCACAACCGCGGTGTTTGAGATATTAAAAAAGGGCGCTAGGCGCCTCTGCCACTGCCCGGCTGGTGTTCGCCGGGCGGCAGACTTCCGGCTGGCTACGTGCCGGGTAACGATGGGGGGTGCATCGTTACATCTTGGTATATATTTTTTTCTTTTAAAATAACAAAAATTTATTAGATTATCAAACTTTTCAGGCCGCATTGATAAATATCCACTTTTGTACCAACTATATTTAAATACTAGGGTGGATCAAATATAAACGAGACTTGTTCAAAAATTATTTGTTCAGTTAATACAATATATGTGAAAATTAACAAAATTATTTTTCTACATAACATCCACTAATGTTTACATTTTTGCCATCGCATTGGCAGTTTTTTTATTTCTGCTTCATAAAAAGTAGCAGGACGAATACGAAATCAATTGCGCACGAAGACTTCCACTTCATCGTCGTTAAGAAACTTGTTTCTCGCTAAGGCGTTTTTAGGAGGTTCAAACAAATCCATTATATGTGAGAATACATAAAAAATGCGTCTCCTTCTATTGCATGGTAATTCAAGAGCTTTTGAGAGATTTCGGCCCTTACGGCCTTCTGCATTCAAAATTCGAGGCACCCATCGTACAGTGTTTTTTCGAAATCGTAACTCATTCTCAATGATTGTTTGCACACTTCCATAAGTATGTTATACCAATCCCTTTATTAATTTTACGAACAGTTATTCGTCGATCGTCTGCAATAAAGTCGCGAATTTGTTGAATGTTCTCAGACGTAATGCTCATCCTTGGGCGACACGCATAAATCAAATTTGCAACTTCTTTACGACTTTCACAAAAAAACTTATGCCATTTGTATACTTGACACTTCAATAATATGTTCTTACCAAACTGTACGCGTAGTCTGTACAAAATTTTAGCTGATTTAATATGTTCGTGCATTAAAAATTTAATAATTATGCATTGCGCAACAGAGATAGACACTTTCTGTTCACTCATCGTACTTACTATTAAATAAACGTTTGTAGACACAAACGTGCAGCTTAGAATAAATCTAGACACGTCTACTATTAGTCCAATATTGTCACAATTACGAGTATTAAAGTATTCTGCTCCTATTCGAAAAGTTTCGTTGAGTTTATTTGTTCGACCTACGTACATTTTTAAATCTTGGAAAAAAAAGTTGATAATATGTTAAATTTGGTAATTTTATTATATTATTACGTTAATATAAATTTGTCATTATTATTTAAAATAATATTATCAAAAAAATATCGAACAAAATTTTTCCAAATTCTAAAACCAGAAATATCTACAGGTTGTACAAAAGCAATTATTTTTTTTTGGTATTGTTAAAATATTTACTTGTTTGTCTGCTTGTCTTGCTTGTCTTGCACGTATAAATTCTTTTAATTGTTCCAGAAAATTGTCTTGTCCATGAATTAAGCAGTAACAGACTTTTTTCTCCATTTCGTAAATATATTTCTTTAAACCAGTTTTTGAAATGTTAGTTTTCCGGATTTTGAAGCCGCAATATAAATATTAATAGGTCTAAAATGAGTTCTTTTTACTCGTAATCCAAATTTTCTACTAGATTCTTTTAGTACTATATACAGAGGTGAAAGAGAATCTCCATCTACAGATATAATGGACATAATGATATAGCTATGAGTCGTAGAAGATAAAGATTAAATAGTAAATTCGATTTATTTATTCCCACATTATTAATATTCTTCTAAAATATATTTCTAAAGTAAAACCGCTTTCATTTGTATTATAAATTTGATCGATTACATCAATATGTGGTTTAATCTGTCTCACAAATTCCTTTGCACTTTGACGTATTGTTACATCAGCTGCATGAGAAGTGTAATAGCCCGAGAACAGGCTATATACTATTCTCTTCTAGATATATACTATTCTAGATATATATCATTTTATATGATGGCATTACTCAACGTGTAACGCGAATACAGATCACGTTACGAGCGTTGACCGAACAAAGCGCTGACAACGCGAGCCACGCGCGAAGCCCGGGCGACCGCGCAACCATTTCGTTGCGAAATAAAAAAGAATAAAGAAATTGCGAAATTGCAAGCAAAGAAGTCCTACTTAGAACTTCTTAGCTTGGATCCGGATATTGCCAAAATCAAGCGACACACAGCCTTGTCGCTAAACGACCCCCTCCCGGGAAGCCAAGGGGAGTTAATAAAAAGGCCCACCGCTAACGAACGGCGGGCAGTCTTTACCATTAATATTACGCGGGCAGTCTTCATCATTAATTAATATTACGCGGGTAGTCACAGTACCTATCAAACGGGCAGTCTTGATTACTAATTACCACAACGCGCGCAACCTTTATTCTTAAACGCAGGTAAAATCGCGAGCAGTCGCGAGTGTCAAAGCGAGTGTCGATAATTATCGAATAGCCACGCAGTCGGCAGAAGAATATACGTAGAAGCAAGAAGTGAGTCTCGAGACCGAGACTCGACTCTAGACACGCGCACGTTGAGATATCCGCTATCGCGACACGCGACGCGAATTAATGTGCGGGAACATTGTAAATAAGCCAAGTCACAAATAAAGCTGATATTTATCTATTTATTTAACGTGGAAAGTGTCTGAATTATTTAACTAAAGTACGTGTAGTTCTCGGGCGGAGCCCGAATTCCTAAATTCCTTCCGGCAAACGATCCCAACTACCGTGCCTCTCCCGGAGGCACAACAAAAGGTTGGATTTTAAAACTTGTTATTTTACGTGATGCAATGCAATGTGCTTTTGTAAAATTCCATCAATTTCTTGTTTTAAATGAAGAAAAGTCTATTTGCTTTTTTCTTTGTAATGCTCATTTTCGCAAATCTATATCGTAAATGATAAATCCTCTATCAATAGCTTCCTGGAATTGTGTTAGTAAATATTCGGCAATAAATACAAGTTTGTCCCTGTTTGATCCTTTGCGCATTACATTTTCTTCCCATCTATGCAATTGCGAAACAGATTTTACCTAGAAGAAAAGTAATTTGATACTTAAAAAATCTAATTCAAGAATAAAAAACTAATAAATTAACGCAGATAAACGTAGATAAACGAACGCAAATATGTATAAGTAAGTCTGATACATCTTTCTGTTTCCGTTATCGTTTATTACCTACTATTTATACACGACGTACATCTACCTGTTCGTTCAGTTCATATTATTTTTCTTATGTTTGAATTAAATTTTGCCTTTCTAAAACGATTTTGTACAGCAGTAATAGATAAGTGTCCTTTTTTTCCAATTGTTATGCCTCTCCGGATACAACGGGATTTTAAGAGATAGTCCAAAACTTCGGTTCGTTTTAGAAGTTGAGATTCCAAGTGTCGAGAAACATAAGACAAAGTTTCCGTGGTATAATAATTTATTTGTACAGCTTCCGCGTCTTTACAGTTCAGCTTGGTAATGTATAATATTGGCGCTTGCGGTATCTCACTGTTTTTTCGCACTGTGTATACGCGTCACTACTTAGATTCGAAGTACGGCCCCGAGTACTCGTTGCTTTTCCATTTATGGTTCGAAAGTAGATGAATTTTTGATAATAGATTACTATATCATAATTGAATATTGCAACGAATTGCATGTCTTGCATTTAATCGCGGTTTTGGGATCGCACGGAATAGCTTATGAAGTGCTAATTTTGCACAATGCTCCTTTTTACTTTTTTAGGTTGTAATTACATTATTGAATTTATTTATGTTGAGTTACGACATCCCTCCCCGTTGGAGAACAAAACGGAAGAATAGTGATGTTTTCTACTTATGTGAGACTCTGTTTATGATTGTTTCTTTTCTATGCGTAATATATTTTGTTTATAATTTCTTTTGACTCGCCATAATATTATTACTATGATATTTATTATAAGTATTGCAACTCGTTAATTTGTTTAATTTCAATATTTAAAGAGACGCATAAAATGTAAAAAATGGTTTAGCATTTGAATACTTTTTTATAAATAGCGTAAATATGTTTACCTTTTAAATACATTTTTGTAAGCAAAATTATAGTACCATCTAACAAAGAACAATAATTATATGCAAGTTTCGTACTAAGATAAAAGTTTTCTTATTGGACCGATTTTATTTTCGTTTTGCTGTTTATAATACGTAATTAAGGTATTGGATAATCTTTTCTAAAAATTTGTTATATTCAAATTAACTTCTTCTATACAACAATTGAATAAACAATGACCGCCGGCTAAAATCTTTGGAATGTTGATCAGGGTCATGACCTTGACAACATATTTCAATATCACTATCCTGCGGGGTAGAGTCTTAATATGCATAATTATCAATTGTTCTAATGGTTGATGTGAAGATCTAATCTTTATTTTTACATATAATTTTAACTTAAATGCGCAAAATGTATCTAACAATGAACTGAATTATGCACAATTATGTTATGTGATATATGTTGATGACCATATAATACACCGTACTTTTTTTAACAAAATACAATAGTAAACTATGTGCCTAAGTAAGCAGTTGTGCAATATTCTTTCTTTATTACATAAAATTCAATAATCTTTTCATTATTCCCAATAGTACGAGATGCATGTAGTTTAAAGGAAACTGGGTTCCTATTTCAATGTTTAAATCTTCAAGATTTGAAGTCATTTTATGGTGTGTTCTTCTTGTTGTTTTATTTAATTGATTCATCTGACTTTACTATTGCATTAATTTCTGGATATTATTATATCAATTTTGTTGTGCCTTCTATGCTATTAGCGATCTGAAATAAAATAAGTGCTTGTTTGTTATGCTTTTTTTCTTTTAATGCTCTATAAAAGCTTTTAAGCGATTTACGGGTGTGCATATTACTTTTTGTCCTACTTTGTTGTTATAGTTAACATCAAAAATTTTATCAATAATTACGTTTAGTCCAGTCCATAGAGAGTCGAGTTACTTTGAACGGCCTCTCCGAACTGTTTTATCATGTAACAATACTTTGTCTTTTATCGTGATGTTTTTTTTTCACTTTTTTGTCGTATTGCTCTTTTACTTTAATTTTTTCCTGTTTTATGTACTCTTTAGCGATTTGATTTGTCGCTCGTATTCTTTCCTTTAATTCCTGGGCGTAAATATATGCCGTCGTAAATATACGTAGGTTTCGGTGGCGTTGTTAGCGTTGTTGGCAAGGTTGCTTGGTGTCCGTATATTAAAAATCCTATTCGAAAGAGTTGAATCCTGTTGCCGTATGGGGGATAGTATCGTATGTGAATATGGCATAAGGTATCCACTCGTCCCAGTCCACAGATGTCTATACTAAATTAGATTACTAACTTGTCACGATTACAATAGCGTGGCTTGTGTCCGATTCCGATATATGAGAGAAAAAACATCATGTGACGCATGACGCATACTAATCCTCTATTATTTTTTAAATCGACTAGTATTGTATATGTTCTCCAAAGAGCAGAGTCTGCTGCAACTCGCAATCGATCAGATCGTTGCGGTCGAAGTTCTCGTTCTCGCGTATCATCGCGGGAATAAGCGTCGGATCGTAAGCGCGTGCAGCGATATCGAGGAAATGAGTCAGCTTGTTATCCACATGTGCGGTTAAACCGCTTAAAGATGCGACGATGCGGTTGACGCAATGGCCCAGATTTAATATAGTTACGACGGTGCTCTTCGATACGGCCAGGCGAACCGTGGGCGTTTCAAGACGGAGTATTCGGAGATTGTTGAGTTTGACGAATCGCAGCGTCAACTGTGCGATATATATCGGCGCCGGAAGGCGCGTCTTGTCGCGCTCGTCGGAGCGAAAGTGCGACAAAAGCGTGGATCGTAGATCGAGCAGTTCTTCCACGTATCCTGCGTTAGCGAGATTTCCTTGCCGTGGCAATCTCAGAGGACGATCTCCACAAAGGAGGGTCGGCTGATGTTAACGCTGATCTCGAGATGTTTGTATGCGGTTTTGGTCAATGGATAGCGTCTTCCTAAGATTCTGAGCGGTCGCGTGATTGAGACGTCCGCGTCGCGCCTTGATGTCCGGTCGCGATCTCGCCTGAAAATGGACGCGTGCGATTAGAGAAACGGCGCTAGTGGATTATCAGTTTGAATAAACGTTTAATAGTGTTACCCATTGCCCTGTTTAGCTCTCTTAGCGTATCTCGCGCTATCCTAGCGGTTTCGCTCGTTTAGCCTCGATCAATCGTCGAACGAGTGCTGCTACGATTGGCCCCCCATCGTCGCGTACATCGTCGCTCGTTTTTTCTTGCTCGTAGGTTTCGGCGTCCTCCGTCAACAATCAAGCGTTTAACGGATGAACGGTCTTTATATACTCGCGTAAAGATCGCTTCTTCCTCTTTCGCGCGCGTCCTCTCTTATATTATATTTTTTAAGAATAATGGTGGGGTCGCTCTAGTCGTTTTCCTCGTCAATCTTCTCTCTCTCTCGGTCGCGTCGCCGAGACGATAGACCCGATTGAGGAGATCTCGCAATTGTCTTAACAGACCGTCCGTAGGACACTCGATACCGAACGCGTGTAGATCGAAAGGACCCGCCGAAATTACGATATTCGTGAATTCGTTGAAGGCGTAAAACTGATGTTTGGAAAAAATACAGATTGCCGTCGATGTATCAGAAGGCCGACGTTATCGCAGGCGGTATTCCGGGAAATATATCCTTTAACGGAGCGTGTCTAACGACTGTCATGCGACACTCGTCGATCTCCGCCACCTTGTCGTCGTCGTAGATCGTGTAGGTTCGTCCCGTGTGCGTTTATCGCTGCGTTGATTTTAACGTTTCGAGGAAGTCCGATATCGTGGAGATGTTTCGGCCAACCCGATTTTAGCTTAAGACTGGGATATTCCGCGAGGTAGATCGAGTCGCCCGCGAGATCGCTCGAGGGTCTTTGATACGCGGCGGATAGACGCGTGAATTCGCCGGGAGAAACGTAGCGTAATCTGTGAGCGTCATGGGTCTACCGTAGCGTCTCTCGGTCACGTCGACCGACCACACGTTGCGACGATTAGCTATGCATAATCGGTGATTCATTATCAACGCAGCGTCCACGCGTTTTAAAGCGCAAAGATCCGCGCGTTCGGGGTCGGTTGGTGCGACGCTCGTCGTCGCGGGCGCCGCCGTGGTCGCGGGACTCGCCGTCGGATAGTTTCCGTTGTCGTGAGATCCGTACAGATTCTGTATAGCTAGAACGTCCTCTACACTTAGCTTAACTGGAAATTGATTCTCTATGTTTGATATATACGGGAACGTCACCGAGTCGTTGCGCATGCTGTGCTGTAGACCCAGCCCGTGACCGATCTCGTGCGTTAACATTTGTAGAAGATGACACGTATCAGGAATATTTTTGTTTGATACACGTGTCACAGTTCCGCGTCGTCGATGTGTATCTCCGATGCGAAGTCGGTCGCTCCCGATGGAAAGAACGCGTGAGCTAGGGCTCTCCGGGACCGTAAAAGATCGTCGGGCAAATGCCCGCGTTTCGACGATTCGCGTAAGTATGTGCGCCCGTTCGATACGATATTAGTATATCAGGTCGCGCGCGAAGGTCAGCGACGAATTCGCCGCCCATAACTCGAACGCCGTTTTGGCCGTTTGCGAGAGTTTCTTGTTAGCCACCTGAAAGTTTCACGTGAGACGCGTTTTCGGCCATTTTCGCGCGACGGGGTTATACACGCGATCGGGAATATCCGCGAAACCGCATCGCGGTCTGCGCATAAGGCTAAGCGTAACGGCGTCTAACGCGCCGTTTCCCGACAATTGATAGTATTCCTGAAACAGCGACAGCGCGCGACGCAGAAACGTCGCGTTATCGGACGACAGCGATCCTCCGTCGTCCTTCAGAAAACCGTACGCGCGCAGGAAGGGAAGCGCCTCGGCCTTCTCCAAATCGACGGGCGCGGCGGCCGTTGCGGCGACGAGCGTTGTTGCTAGGGCGAGGAGAGCCGTCCTCGCGTTAATCATTGCGCGGAGCGGGGAAAAACGCGGGACAGACGCCTCCGTCGAAAGACGCCAGGCGTGATTGATTCGCGTGTTCGGTTAGACGCTTATTTTTATTATCGACGAATTCGACGCGGGCAGCAAAGGAAGAAATGCGTCGACGATTCGTTCGAGGGAGAGTCGCGGTCCGCCTCGATTAGAGGAACGCGTCCCTCTCAGCGACGAACGAACGCCGGTCGAGCGTCCGAGATGCGCGTTATTTAGCGGACACTCGAATTCCTTTCGGGTTTTTATTATTTCTAGTTTTATTATTCGTTTATCCCCTAAGAAGGATACTCGACGAACGATTAGAGAAACGTACCCCTTTCGGCGACGATAAACATTTGCCGAGTATCCGGGATACGCGTTATCTAGCGGGTGCGCGAATCTTTCTTATCGTTTTTATTTTCTATTATTTTTCTCTATCGCGATTTTTGATAAGGCGAAAAAAACACCTATCGAGGAAAGACGCGAAAATAGATAAATTTTACCGCGACATCCACGCGTTGATCTTTATAAGCGCGAGATCGTTTCGAGAAGCGTCAAAATATTCTCGCTTGCGCGAAGCAAGATAGCGAAGTGGTTAAACGCAAAACGACGAGGCGCGAAGTGACGATGTGCGAGATAGCGAGGATCGAGATCGGTCGCGAACATGAAACGGATTAAGGAGATAAGCGCGGCCGATTACATAAACGTGAACGGTGATTTAATCGCAATAAAATCATACGTTCTGGGAGAGGGATCGTCCCGATTGCGCACATTATCGATCGGACACAGACCCGATCGGACACATGTTTGATCGGAAACAGTCCCGATCGGACACAAACTCAATCGGACACAGACACAATTCCCATCGGACACATATTGTTGCAATCGGACACAGGCCCGATCGGACACAGACCCAATCGGACACAATTCCGATCGGACACATATGGTTGCAATCGGACACAGGCCCGATCGGAAACAGGCTCGATCGGACAGAAGCTCGATCGGACACAGGCTCGATCGGACACAAACCCAATCGGACACCATCCCTATCGGACACAGTATATCAGAAATATATAGGTTTGGGTTAAGTTATATCTTCCGGAAGTATAACCTCCCCGTAGGGGGGACGGAACATACTGCCTGCACGCATACACTTTTTAATGCGTAGTAAGGTTCCACATAGGTTTACAACTTTCCACGCGAAACGAAGTTCAACGCAAACATATGTGTCTAGTTTGTTGACAGTGGTGCCCCCCCCACCACAGGGAGGGGGGCAGAACCCACTGTGTCCACGCATACATTTTCCCATCCACAGAATGAATGTAGGATGGACCTAGCTTTGCGATGAGGACTATGTCCGATCGGAATTGTGTCCAATTAAGTCTGTATCCGATTGAACTTGTGTCTGATCGGGACTGTGTCCGACCAAGCCTGTGTCCGATTGGGTCTGTGTCCGATTGGGAAATATTGTCGTGTCCAATCGGTAATGTGCGCAATCGAGACTCACTCCTGGGAGACTTCGCTTCGGATCTGCGCGAGAAGGCGCGAGGCGTTATAGAGAACAATCCGGATTCGTTCAGACTCGCCTTCCAAGTGGACGGAGACGACGATATCGCGCGTTTAATGTGAGTGTTTGATCGAAAATTTTATAATATATTTATAATAATTTTTATAATAATTTTTAATTTTTTAATAACCCTTTTACTTTTTATTTTAGACAACAGATCGAGGACTGTATAAAAACGGCGCGAGAATCGTTCTACAATCTCGTGACGAGGACGAGGACTATGCTCGCGCAGGCGCAAAGCTTTCGCAGAGTGTTGCGCAAGGCTCGCGAGCGTGACGTCGCCGAGAGCGCCGCGTGAACCCCCGAGTTCGATTTGCATGTTAGCGACCTCGTCGTTTCTCGCGAAATGATTGACGAGCTTCGCAAGCGCGACGTCGACGTTAGGCGAGTCATCGCGCCGCCGATCGACAAGAAGCCGAGTCGCGGCTGATGGAGGACGAGGCCGAACCGCCGACGGGCGACGCGGGCGAGCGGCCTATGAGTCGTAAGCCCGAATCGCGACCGATCGACGATGAGGAGCGACTTTGCGCGTTAATAAAATTCGATCTTTGTTTGTACTTATATATTTCATGTATCGCGCGCATTTGTAAGATGCGGTTTTTTACGAATAAACGTTATGTGTTAAAGCGCTGATTTTTCCCGCTTCTCTTTCCTTCTTCGGTGTCCTTCCGCTCTCGCGCCGTCCTTCTCTTGCGCCTCTCGTAATAAGCGTCGACGCTCTCTTATCGCTGAAGGATACGCGCTCGCGATAGAAATAGTGTTTGTTTTAATGCGTGAAGATAAATTTATTTTAGAAAAATACATGTTTAATATAAAATATATTTAATATAAAATAAATTAAAAATAAATCTAAAATACGGCGACGCTCGATCTGAAACAAAACAATACGAGTCTTATTAGTAAAATAATTTAATTTTTAATATTTATTTTTTAATATTTAACGTATTGCGAATCTTAAAAAGATATTCACGATCAATCCCTAGATCTCTTGCTTGGAGGCTCATCCCACGGTTCTTCCACCGCGTCTTCCTCCTAGAGTTCGAGCCTGAATAATTTTCGTAGATCAAAAATATCCCAGTACATCCAAGACCAATTGACCGAATTGTACTCTCGAGCCTCCACAGTATCTTCCCATAATTCGTCCAATCCGTCTCGCGCATTCCGTCGCAACATTCGAATCATTCGCCGGTGTTCAAAATTCATAAAACCGGGAATCTCAATGTCGCTCGTAGACTGATACTATAAATTAAATTATTAACATATCACAAATAATTAATACGACATAAAATGCACAAATATTACTTACACTTTAAGATACCACCAGATTCAATAGAGATCTCAACAGTCCCATCGCCAAATCTTGCGCCCACCACGACGCGTTCAATCGTCCTCGTTATAGTACTAATTCTATTAACGATGGCATTTTTTAAAAATCACTTAATAACTGTTCTTTATCCGCTGTTAAACACTTTATGACGGATATCGGTATAAACATAGGAGATGCACGAGCTATTATGCGCGGGGAAGGATACGCGACCGCCATAAAGGAAAAACGCGGTTCATTCGTATACCATGTATTTTGTGACGGTATGACAAATACATTTATTAAAGTTTAAATGATTAAATTTATAGATTATATAATTAACTCGATACATTATATATAAGGCTTAAAATATATAATTAAATTTATAGATTATATAATCGATTCGATACATTATATAAAGCTTAAAATATAATTAAATTTATAGATTATATAATTGACTAGATACGTCATATAATATACAATTATGCGTAATGTATAATGATTCGATATAATACAAACGAGTACATATAGGATGTTTTACATAGATATAAAGTAGTATAATGTAAAATTAATCGCACATATCACGCCGACGATCGCGTCGCTCGAACCACTAATCGTGCAGTTTGCACGCGTTCTCCAACGCGCAATTCTTCGCGTGATATCCGCAGCAAAAGACTCGCGAAGCGTTCAAAGTTTCCAGACGTCTGACGTCTTCGTAATCGGCGTCGATGGAGTCTCGACGGAGACGGCTACGTCGCGATCGTCGGCGACGTTTCCCAAGATCTCGATCAGCCACTTCTTCTTCTCATGGCCTTTGATGTAGATTCGCGTCGTCGAATCGGGGCTAAATCCTCGACACATGGCGTCTCGAATGTGTCTTTTCATCGATCCGTAATTCACGTGTCCGTCGTTTCACTTTACTTGATGATAGTTCGACGTCAACCAACACGCCTGCGATTTTTCCGCTCTCGTTAGCAGATCCCAAGATATCGGTGGGCGAAAGATGTGACGCGTTAATACCACGCTATTTCTTAACACGTCTACCTCTTTCGCGACGAATCTCTCGTTGACTACGAAACCTAGCAAGATCGACGCGTCCATCGTCGTTGTTAGCGGTACTCGAAGTGTTCGCCCCTAGATTTCTTAAGCGCTTTATTTTCGCCTCATATTTTTTCGAATATTATAGCGCTTACATGATTTTGCGCACGACATTGGTGAGTGGATACTCTACCATTCGATCGTGAATGATAAAACAGTAGGCAGTGGTATTAGAGGGGATGTTTTTCTTGCAATCGAACTCTACGCGAACGTCCACGGTGGCATTCTTGATCGACTCGTTCTGTCGAGAACAGTCAATGACCACGAGCAGACCGTGGATTAAAAATTTATTCAGATTTAAGAGCCCTTCGTCGTCGTCGCATTTCGAGTACATTTCGTACAACACGGCGACTTTGCGCTTATCAAAATCCAGATTCATCATGTCGTCGTAAGGATAAAAATCGGAATTAAGATACAGTTTGACATTAGTCAGTTTGCATTCGTCGAATAGGGAATGCTCCATGGACAACATGTTCTTCTTTCCGGACTGTAGCGCGAAGATAACGTATCGCGATTTCTCGAGCTGCGTCGCCGCTTTGACGGCCCACGAGTGTTTGGTCGTGCTCTGTAGAAGCGGAAATTCGTAGAGATCCCACGAGCGAGAAGCGATGCTCAGGTATCGTCCGCTATCCAACATGCGCAATAATCTTAATTTATTAACATCGTTTAACACTATATGAGGCATTCGTCACTGTATTTTTAATAAAATGATTTTAGGTTCATCCGTTTCGCGTGATATGATACAATTGTTATCGTTGCGTGCTCATATCAGAATAAATTCGTGTCGCGCGTTGATCACAACGCGCTTGTAATCCTCGCAGAAACCTAATAACATGTTGAAAGGTACGCAAAAGTTGAAATCGCCGATCGACGAGTGAGTTATCGCTGATAAATCCCATCCGGCGTTCTTTAATATTTTGCTTCTCTCGACCGTCAGCGACGTGTAATTCTTGATCGTACTCGTTATCCCGATGTTTCTGCATCGATCTCCACGCCGTCGTGTTCGTATCGAATCTCCTCGAACGCAATTGTTACCCAGCCTTATTCGAAGGATAGCGCGTTTATCGCTCTGTTCAATAACCCGGCGCCGCCGATATCACTGATCACATCGTACCGCCGCTTCGCGAATTGCATTCGCCGCAATCTTTAACGAGCGGCGCCGGACCATCGATGTCCATTTGTTGCCAGGGACGATTGTAATGTTCCAGGCATCGACGGTAGCGCCGCACCTCCGGATCCACTCTTATATGTTCGGGCAGCTTCTCCCACAATCGTTCCACGTAGCGACCGAAGTACTTTAGCAAGATTACCTTCGGGATAAATCGCAACTGATCGGTGGTGAAATCGAGAATATCGTCGCCATCTACTAGTAGGATAAACATCTCGATACACCGCGCGCAATTCGCTACTGCACGATCGGCGGCGTTCTATTCGTATATAAAGAAAAAGCTCCGCTTTGCGCGAGTGTACTGCGCACACGCGCGGTGAGAGGAATGCGCTTCGTGCGGTAACCGATCGCGATAAGGGTGACGAACCTCGATGGTAGGGCGCGAATATCGGAGGAAGCGCGCAGTTTCTGTCATCTATTACCGAGCGCTATTTGCTGCGTCATTTTCGGCCCCTCTAGTTGCGGTAAGGCGAACGCGCTGATAAGTTTGCTAGAGAGTCCGCACGGCGTACGCTTCGAGAACGTTTACGTTTACTCGAAGTTTTTGCAGCAGCCTAAATATCAGTATTTAGAGATTTTATTGACGCCGATAGAAGATATAGGTTATTTCACATTTTCCAATAATTCCATCCATCAAAGTGCTCCCGAATTCGATATTCGTGTTCGACGACATAGCGTGCGACAAACAGGATACTATCAGGGAGTACTTCGCTATGGGCCGACACTCGAACATCGATTGTTTCTATCTGTGGCAAATGTACGCTAAAATACCAAAACACTTAATTCGAGATAACGCGGATCTGTTGATTCCTTTTAAACAGAACATTACTAATTTGCGTCACATATACAATGATCACGTGAACAGAGATATGTCGTACGAGAATTTTCACGCGCTGTGTCGCGCGTATTGGCGGTACAGGTACGGTTTCCTAGCAATAGACAAAGATAGTGCGCTTCGCGCCGGCAGATACAGACGAGGGTTTAACGACTTTGCCGTACCGTAGAGCTATCAGTCGTCGAACGCGTCGATCGCTCTCCTCGCGAGCTAGAAGAATCGATCCGTTAATCACGATGGCCGCGACGGATATCGGCGAACAAAAGAAGACGGCGAGAGAGATCGCTAAGACGTGCGCCTCGATTCGTAAAAAACATAGAGCGTTGAAGACCGGCAAAATGAAAAACGAGATCGCGATGGAAAACCGTTTCAAGCCGATCGCTGAACCGCTGCGGCGCATAGGCGAACGCGCCGAGCAAGACGACATCGAGAGAGACGAGATCAAATGCGAGACGATAAAGCGAGACGCGATCAACGCCTTGCCTGCGACGACGAGCGTCGAAAAAAAAATAGAAGGAGGAAGCGCTAACTCCCGCTTGGAAAAAACCTAAGGTGAAACGAATACGAGCGCGACGACGATTAAGCGCCGTATCTACTCCATTAAGCGAGTATCCCGCCGAGAGAGATCCATTCGCGCGGGACGAAACCGAGGAGGAAGCGTTCGAATCCGAGAATCTAGAGACGTCCTCGATGTTCGAAATGCCCGTTAGGCGAACTCCGCGAACTTCTCAAGGTCGCAAAATACCGCGCGGTCGGTTAGGACCGTTGGGGCAAAAGTACATGGGGGCTCTTCTCGGCGGGGAAAAGCCGAACGAGATCGATCATATCTATTTACGGGGTATACATCGACGCGAGAGGCGCGATGCTCGGCGATAAGCGATTCGACGTAGACGTGGACGATTCCATATTCATAGATGAGATTAGATACATCGATAATCCCGGTTTGTATGAATTGATCTTTATGAAAAATCCTGATATTCTCACGTACACGGAAAAGGATAAATTAACGTACAAGAGTATATTGTTAATAACGACCGCGAGGACCGGAAGACTACTTCTGACTATCGAGTCCCTGCGAAATTACGTGCGCAATAATGCGCTGTGTCTGAGTTTTTCAATCGAGTACGACGCGAAAGAGCGCAAGATAAAACGCCTGGCTCAGACGGAAGAGGACGCCAACGCGACGAGCAAAAGGTGCATCGACGGAATCACGTCGCGTTTGAGAAAACACGTGAACGAGGCGGGGCAGAGCGTCATCCTGCTGTTCACGAGACTCGCCCAGCTCGATAACGCTCTGAGTAAAAGAATAGACGCCGCGGAGAGTTTTGTTTCCAGAATCAAAACGCGCACCGGGTATTTTCTTCTTAGCGAAAGGCATACCGTACGCGTTGTCCGCCACGTAATCACTCGTCGAATCTATCGATGTCGCGCTTCATATCCTCGTATACATCCTCGCACTCGACGTAATAAATGAGACTATTCGTGTCGATGTACATTATTCTACACTTATCTCGATACAACGGTAACATATACTCTTAGTGAAATTCGTACAAGCAAATCTCGGACACGTCGAGAATGCACATACCCACGTAGATCGGTTTGTAAAACTTACTCTCGAGTTTGCACAATTCCGCGGCTACGAAATCCTCCGCGAAGACGCTTCTGCTGTGAAAATTCGGTTTCGCGATCATCGCTTCCGCGCCGTATCGCCCGTCCCATCGGGTCACGAGTCGGTCATCCGAATGATTGTGCATATTCTCCATGGTCTTGCCGAACACGTCGTTATTCATCAATTTGTACAGATTTTTCTCGAACTCGTTTTCGCGTTAATTCGTAGTCGCGTGTTCAGTTCGACGTATCCGCGCAACCACGGGGATTGCGCAAATCGCAATATTCTGTGTATCCTCGTAACGTGTAATCCGTGTCAAACGCATTGCTGCAAATTGCGATAATACGTTACGTAACGGCTTTTTCCGTACAGCGTGGGGAGTAGTTTCTCCTGTCGTTTTCCGAGCGACTTATCGCGCGTCGGGCAGAACGGCAAGTCCGCGTGAAAGTCGTGAAGGTCGAACGGATACGCAACGTCGACTTCTAGAATGTAACCGATAGGCGAGTTCGACGTTATGGACATTAAGTCGACGCTCGTAACATCGTCGACATTGAAAATCTTCGTAAGGCAACGATTGACACATCGCCCATCCGTACAGATTATTTATATCGAAGTACATGAGATAAGACGACGGTTCCGAGGGATCGTACGACTGTAAGTACTTGTTATTAGCGCGCGCATATCTATTGGAACATTGACTTAACCCACCGCGAATCCCGCGTTCCACGAACATCACCGTATGGATGTTGGTTAACAACTCGAATCGAACGCCCGTATGCTTTAACATAGCGTCCCACGTGTATCCAGGTAACGTGTAATAGTAAGCGGGATCTAAATTGTAACTCCTTATATACGCGTCGCTAAAATTTTTGAAAACATCGGCCAATAGAAAAATGTCGGTTTTTGAATACAGATCGCTATAGTCGCCCAACGTCTCGACGCAAAACCGTTCTCAGACTTTTATCGCGCGCGCATAATCGCTCTCGGATATCGCGTTAGCGAACTGTGGAAAGCTTTGCGCGGCGGTAAACAAGTCTCCAGCAATTTATCGCCGGCGTAGACGTACTCGTACGGAAACACGCCCTTTCGCGCGAGAAGCTCGAAATCGGCGTCGTTGAGATCGGAAAATTCCGAACACGCGATCCTCAGCTCGCTCTTGTCGAGATACGACGCCAATTTTTCGAGACTCGCGCTTAGAAACTTGAAAAAATCTACGAAGCGCAATTTCAGGCGTCTCCCAAACCATCCCTCGCTCGATGCGTCCTCGACGTTCTTCGTGAAAGAGATGTATGTCTCCTTCGTCAGTGGCGCGTCGTAGCCCGATAAATTGTGAAAGAATACGGGAATTACGTAAGTCTCCTTATAATTTAAATTACAATTCGAATGCTTTGGACCTCTATACCGTCCGGTCAGATGACAGTAATCGCGCACGCGAGCATCCTCCGGCTCGAACAGTCTCTCGCACACGCCACAGTGTGTTGCGCTCATGAATCTCTCCCACTCGTCCTGTGTAAGATCCATCATAGGCGCATCGGTGTCGAGAATAGTCCTCGCGCAAACTGCTAGATCGTACAGTTCGTGATACGCAATCCCGCGCTATAGACTTTGTGATCTGAACGACGGATGTGTTCGACGTTTTCCTCTCCTCTTTCTTCTCCAGCGCGCATTCGAGATCGGCGTACACTACGAACAAAAGTCGCTCCTTTCTACCGTGGTTGCGAAAATTTAGCTATTTATCGTCTTTGATAGGAAAGACTATAGCGCACTTGTCCATCCTTCCGCATAACACACATTTTTAAATCGCGTACATTATCCGCATCATGCGACAAATTTTTTTAGTTCGTACTCACTGATCTGCATATATGCGCTTTATTTCGCCTACCGCTCAGTTGCGAACCGATAAGTCGGGATAGATTCTTGATCCACGCGAAATGCGCCGCGTTATCTCGTTGCGTCGTACCGCTCAGATACAACAGATTAACGTGTCTGTCCTTCTTGTCACCGGTGAGACGCAGAGAAACGATACGGCAGCCGCCTATCCCGTCCTTCTTATCCAGAACTTATACACGTTGATAGATACTTCGTTAATACACTCGAATCTAGTAATTCTGTTCAAACTCATGGGAAACTCAATGTCCTCCAGATTCAACACCGTCGAATAGTGAGGATACCGTGAGCTTCTTCCCGTGTGTCTATCGACCGGATATAGAGCGGCGACTACCGCTCACGCGAAACACGCATTGTCCGTAGCTTGCACGTTGACCACCGCTTTCTTCAACATAACGTACATCCGCTATCGCGCTCCTGAAACTCCTCCAGTGAAGCTAGAGTAACGTCGACTACGCGCTTCTCGTACCACTCTCACAGGTTGGAAAGAGGTAGAAGCGGATAATTCTTCATGGCGATAGTCTTAACATCGATTTTGTCGCCCGAGACGAACTTACCGATGAATATGATATTGACCTTGACACTGTTATATCTATCCATAACATTGCGTATGCGATCGAACTCGGTATCTCTAGTGTCCTCGAGAAAACGTAGAAGTACGATATAATCGAAATTGATAACCGCGCCGATTAAAACGCGTCTAGAGAAAGCCGTCTCGATCTTGTACCTCGAGAATCCCTCGCACCTCTCGACGCCTTCTCCCGCGCGCTTGAAACGTCGACGCAGATCATCTCTCACGCCCGTCAATCAAACGATTTGAGCGATTAGAGAATTGATCGCTCCGGTGGATTTCCCCGGCGTTCGCCTCGATACTCCTCTCGTAGAGACTCGAGACGCTTGTTGCACCGTCGCGCCCACGCGCGATACGCGTCCTCCGTCGCGACACTCCGCGCGCTATCGAGAAGACCGCGCTCCTCCATCGTCTCTCGATCCGTCATTCGTCGTTCAACAAACGCCAAGATCTTTTACAGATAAACCACGTCTCTTCCCTGTCGAACTCTTCGATGTAGAACAAAGCTCTCGTTGCGCAGCCGCCGCACTAATTAGTCGATACGTCGAAGACCTCATCGATGAGATCGCAAGCGGGTATTATCTCGCAGTATACCGATTTTTTCACGTACGTCGATACGTTTCTCACGAAACTCGATCTATGCGTGCAATTCGCGCAATATCTCTCATCTTCTTCGAAATAATTTCCGTTCTTGAATCGGCAACTGAACGTGTAGAAGCAATGCACGACATGATTTAACTCCCACGAAAATTTTGAAACTCCGTATCGCCGCTTCCAGTTGCGATAAAGCAGATAGCCGTCGGCTCCGACGTTCGCAAAGGGCTCGTCGAATCGCAACTTACTCGCCTCTCGCACGAACTCTTCCGCGAACCCGATCTTTTCTCGACAGTCCTCTATATCTGACGATCTAATCTGGACGCGGTGTACGCGAAACGGTTTTACTATCTAAGGATGCGCCGTCCCAGCAACCAGGTAGCTCGGCATAACCACGGGTAGCCCGTGATCTGGTTTAACGCGGGATGTCAGGATGCGCCGTCCTAGCAGCCGAGTAGTCCGGCATAATCACGGGTAGCCCGTGACCTGGTTTAATGTGAGATATCGGAATGTGCCGTCCCAGCAACCGGGTAGCCCGGTATAACCACGGATAGCCCGTGACCTGGTGAGATAGTTTCGGATCTGGAGTTAACGAGAGGACTCAGGACAGTGTGACCAGAAACAGGTCCCGCGGCTCACGGCTCAGCAATGGAGGGGATAACGCACACAAGCGCGAACCGCGTACATGTGCGCTCTGCGCTTCGGTTAGTTTTGGAGAGTAGAGAAGAACAGACATATGTTTCCGTCTTCTTCTCACTTTCTACCGAGCTGGCAACGATGGTTGCGTTCCGATATTCACTGCCAGTACTGAAAATCTATAGTCCACGTCACGTGCACTATAGATTTTCAGTACTGGCAGTGAATATTGGAACGCAGCCGAAAGCAATGTTGATTGCTTGGCTTATTACATACGATAGCGTTAAATGTTTTTCTGACTCGTGAACTTTTTATTATGCATATATGTATATATATATATATATAAAATATTTTTTTGTTATGCTATATTAGTATAGCATTGGCTATAGTTTATAAGTTTTATTGTGATACAGTAAAAGTAATATATTTACATATAAGGACATATGCAATTTTTTAATTACTTTATATTACTTTAATAATTACTTTATTAATTATTTACACAAATATGTGTTTGTGTAAAATTATAAATATTACAGTAATATAAGAACAAAGAGTGAATGGACTTCCATACCACCCATGAGGTTCCACTAATGGCGCGTTAGATTTTTTTATTACATGGATCTTTGCCTGGAGCCCTATTGTACCACATTTTATTCATGTCTTATATAGAAATAATATATTTTACATATCTACTTTATCTTATATCTTATGTGATATCTTTTACGGACAAAATATATGGATGATAAAATTCAAAAAATAAATCTTTCATCAATTAAAATAAATTTTTCCTTTAGACTACCGATATTATTTTTAATGATATTTACCTGAAATATTGTCCAATATGTTCATTGTTTTTCTCGAGCAGATTTCTGCTTGTGTTTACAAATAAACGCACAGCCTGTCGTGTCCGCTCGTCTCGATATGCCCAAATCAGCTGACAAAGTATTTTTTTCTTGTTATTGTCTCCGAACAATTTCGTTGTTTTTAAACATGTAGAATAGGCTCTCGTCTCTTTTCTCGCCGAAACGTCGACTAGATAAGTAGTACGCGGGCAAAGAATCAATAAATTATATCAATTCAAATTTCATTTCAATAGATTATATCAATTCAAACTTATCTGGAATTCTTTACGCTGTTACCTTTCGTTTTAATAATTTTCTCTAAACAGTGCTCTTATATGAAATCTTAATGTTCAGAAAGTTTATTCATGTCCTTTATAGACATAATATATTTTACATATCTACTTTATCTTATACCTTATGTGATATCTTTTATGGACAAGATTCGCGGATGATAAAATTTATGGAACTATTCCAATTGTAAGTCTCAAATTTATTTATATTTTTATCTGTTATATTTATATATTTATATTACATTCTTCATTGTATTTATTCATTATATTTATTCATTATATTTATTCATTGTATTTATTCATTATATTTATTCATTATATCTATATATATATATATATATATTTCATTCTTAGAGTCTTTGTTGTTGATAATTCTATATAGAAATGTGTGATACATTAAAAAAAAACCTAAGCGAAGCTTTTCAGAAGCTTGGCTTAGTGATGATCGATTTAAATTTTGGATACGCAAAGATCATTTGACGATAGCCTTTTCCATTGCATTATATGTAATAAAAATTTTTCGTGCGGTTTATCGCACGTTATAAGACGTGCGGATTCTGCGTGTCATAAAGAAAATGCATCATTATTAAATAATAACAATATAAGTTCAAATACAATAATACGAAAACGTTTTAAACAACAATGGTTAGAGATCGATTTGTTTAAGCCATGGCTACGCGAAGTATCAGATGACGTTAATTCATTTTTCTGCGCGTTTTGTAATATATCTGTTATTGGTGGTTTGTCTCAAATCTATCGTCACGCAGAATCCAAGCAACATATTATAAAATGTAAAGAAAATGAAACAAACAAATCCAGTGAAGATATGAATGTGAACGAATCACTTTTGTCATTTGAAGAGCGAAAGAAATCAGCAGAAATTCGCTATGCCGCGTTAATTGCTGATAAAAATATTTCGCATCGAACGGCAAAAGATATTCTTACTCTTTTTCAAGAAATAGGAAAAGATTTTAATGTTTTGAAAAATATGAGAATGGGCCAAACAAAATGTACAAGTATAATTTCAAATGTGTTATGTCCGATTGAGACGGATCGTATAGTTAACAGCATTTAAAACACTAAATTTTCAATTTTTATTGATGAAACTTCTGATATTTCAAATGAAAAATGGATGACGTTTCTTGTTCGGTATGTTGATTCGAAAACATTAAACATTCGCTCGCAATTAGTAAAATTAATTAATATTGATGCGAGAGACTGCAGCGCAGAAAAATTGTTTAATGCTTTTAAAGCTGAAATGTGGAAATTGAATATTCCATTTTTAAATATTGTTGCTTTATCATGTGACAATGCATCCGTAATGACGGGAAAACATCTTTCATTTAAAAAAAAGCTGAAAGAGATGTGTAAAAATTTAATTATACTTCCATGTCCTTGTCATTCCACTGCATTAGTTGCGCATGCCGCATGCGCTAAAATACCGGATTATTGCGAGGAATTTTAAAAAAAAATCGTGAATTTTATTAACGGTAGTCCAAAAGGTTCGGCAATTTATCAAGAGTTCTGTGAATGTTTTCAGCAAACAAACCTAAAAATTTTAAAGTTGTCTGATACACGGTGGCTTTCTCATCATTCATGTGTTGAAAGACTTCTTGAGTCTTGGGATACTATCAAGTTATTTCTGAATGAAATTACCATAAGCGAAAGAACAAAGTCTGGAACATATTTATTATCTATGATGCAAAATCTAGATATAAAAGCCTATTTCTTATTTTTACAGCATATTTTAAATTTTTTTAATTCATTTAATGCATTTTTCCAAGCTGTGGAAACTAGAATACATTTATTGCAGCCAAAGTCAGTAGAACTTTTAACCACAGTTTGCAAACATTTTTTAAAGTCAGAGCATTTGAATAATTTATGTGATAATATTAAATTTGATGAAAAGGAGAATCAAAAATTGTTAGAAGAAGTTTCTTTAGGATCTGAATGTGAAGACTACCTCGATGAATTAATGAAGGAAGGACATGCAGATATAGTTGCAAATGTTCGAAAGAATTGTTTGCAATTTTATGTAACTGCCACCGAGGAAATTTATAAAAGATTACCAATTAATAATAAATTTTTATCAAAATTAAAAGTTTTCGAACATAACCTAGTATTATTAGATATTGATAGAGAAACATCATTCAATGATGTTTCTTTTATCGCTGAAACTCTTGGCGGGTTTGACGAAAACGGTTTGAAGAAAGAATGGCTTACTTTACATCTAGATTTTACAATAACAGAAAAGGAAAAGCTATTAAAATTAAGCTTTGATGATATGTGGAAACAAATTTTACAAAGTCAGTATTCCACTAATATTGATAAATATCCCAATCTCAAACATCTTTTGAATGCTGTTAGATCACTTCCAAATTCGAATGCCTATCCAGAAAAAATGTTTTCTGTTTTAACAGATTTAAAAACAAAAAAACGAAATAAACTTTCGTCTTCCTCTATAAATGCTATTTGTGTTTTGAAATCAGCATTGAAAGCAAGAAAAGAAACCATTCTAAACATGGAGATTGATGAGAAGCATTTATCTCTCATGTCGTCGGACAAATTATATAACACTCCTCCTAAAAAACAAAAAAGCAGTCTTACATTATATGCTGCAGATGTTTGTGATATTGCTGGTCCCTCAACATCTACCGATATGCAATAATAATGTTCAGAAGATAATGACTTATATTTTATGGCCATTATTATTCATATAATATAATATAATAAAAAAAGTTGCTTTACTTATTTTCTTGTAAAAATATCATGTCGGTAATAGATATTATGTCTCCAAAAGACACCATATTTGTAAAAGGCGCGTCTAAAAATTTTCATGTCTGTAATAGACATTATGTTTGCAAAAGACATAATAAAGTAAATATGTAAAAAAATATTATGTCTACAAGAGACATCAATAAAATGTGGTACAATAGGGCCCCAGGCGAAAATCCATATAATAAAAAAATCTAACGCGTCATTAGTGGAACCTCATAGGTGGTGTGGAAGTCCATTCACTCTTTGTTCTTATATTGTTGTAATATTTATAATTTTACACAAATATATATTTATGTAAATAATTAATAAAGTAATTATTAAAGTAAAGAAATAAGAAATCGCATATGTCCTTACACGTAAATATATCACTTTTACCATATCATAATAAATAATAAAATTTAATATAGCATAACGAAAAAATGTTTTATATAACTATGTATATATATACATATATATACATAATAAAAAGTTCACGAGTCGGAAAAGCATTTAACGCTGTCGTATGTAATAAGCCAAGCGATCAACATTGCCTTCGTTGCCAGCTCGGTAGAAAGTGAGAAGAAGACGGAAAACATATGTCTGTTCTTCTCTACTCTCCGAAACTAACCGAAGCGCAGAGCGCACATGTACGCGGTTCGCGCTTGTGTGCGTTATCCCCTCCATTGCTGAGCCGTGAGCTGCGGGACCTGTTTCTGGTCACACTGACTCAGGATCGGGAACTGGTAATGCTACGCTTGCCGTACTGCCTTATATACCGGCGGCCGGCCTCCCACTCACGCGAATCGGCTGTGGTGGGGTGGCTCCGCGGTGGGGCCGCGACCGGGTGTAGGTGCTTAGGGACGCCATAGGCGCCGAGCCTCAGGAAATACGGGCGGCTGGTCAGCCCGCTAGGCTGCTAGTAACGGCATCGTTACAAATTTTAATTAAAAAAATTTGGCGTTGCTAATTTTTAAAGTACTAGATCGACACAGGGGCGCGCTTTTATTTATGGACATTTTCCAATTTTTTTAACTTTTCTTTTCTAACTGTAACTTTTTCTTTCACAAATTGTCAAACTGTCAAAATTCGCATGATTTGAAGGTTGCAAATAACACGAATGAAACAAGTCGCAGCGCATAAGCGGGACAGCCAATTAGCATCGCGGAAAAAGGTTTCAACCCTTCGATATATCCGAGTTCGAGGTTTCATGCCTTTTTTAGAAAGAGATATATTAAAACCAACAAACAATAAATTTAATTTAGAATTATATTTAATTTAATTATATCACAATAATTGCAATGTAAATGTATTAAAAAATATATTAATTTTAACATATTGTTTGGTTTAACAAATTCAAGTTTTTTAATTAAAATTTAAAAAAATTTTTTTATTTGTATTGAACTCATTTTAAAAATTAGATTTCTGTTAATAAAAATAAAACATATTTTAATTTTATGGAGAGAATCTATGACATTTCTATAAATACAATTGTAAGTATAATTGTATAATTGATTTTATGACAAATATTATTTCAAATTACAAATTCTCACAACTGCTTCTGACAATAAATACTTGGTTAGTTAACTATTGATTTTATATTCAATTTTTATTTCTTATTTTTTAGAGATATTTTATTTTTCTAGAAGAAAATTTTTTATAATTTATTTTTTAGATATGTACTTGGCGTATTTTTTTACCTTTGTGAGGTTTATATACAGGGTGTACAAATAGTGTCGAAACCTCTTAATATCTCGGAAAATATGCATCTTCGAAAAAAATGTTTCATATAAAAGTTGTAGGGTTTTATGTGGCGCATTACATAGCAATATTATTATGAATAATGTTGTTAAGGTCATATGAAGGTCATTTTTAATTTCTTAAATGGCAACCTTTATTTTTTTGCATATTCTTGTAGCTTACCTCGAGAGCTTTTCAATACAGCTTTTCACACTATAATAAAATATTTTTTCATTAAGTATTTTTTGAGTTATTTTATATCTTAATCTGACATATTTAAAAAATAAAATATCTCGTAAAATAGTTCTCAATAATCTTTATTTTTATATACAAAATAATGAGACAAATCAATTGATGTAAAAAAATTGTAACGGCAGCGCTGTTACTAAAGCCTCGCGGACCGAACACGTCCGCAAGAAGGCTGGCGCATTGCGCCATCTTAAGAAACCCAAACATAATTTCAGCCGTTTCGCCATTGCGTAGCGACGGCCTCCCCACTACGCGATGCGAGAGAGCGCCAGCCGGATATATAAGCCAGCCCGGCACAGCACACGTTACCAGTCCCGGTCCCGATTCTCGGGATCCAAGAAATCTCAAAGCGCTCTCTGAATCTCTCCAGCTAACCGAATCCTGATACCGCTCCTTTCACCTGGTCTAGGGAGCGAGTGCTCTCGCACCTTGTAGAGTGCTCTCGACGGCCGATTCTGCTTGCAACTTGCGAGCGCTCTCCTCATTGCCTCCGCTCCCGGAACCCGCAATAGACCGCGATCGCGAGCCACCAGCCTGAGTTGTCAACCGACCGTTTGTAATTGCCAATTGAGTCTTGTCCGCCTAGTAAGTAAGCCGTATATCGTCCGGATAGCTTTTAAGAGCGTGTCCCGCTACAGCCGCACCATATCACTACGCGCTAATCCTTGTTAGGATAAGCCGCAGAAAGCGTGGCGCCTAGTCGTTCTCGGGATAAGACGCACAGGCAGTGGTGTTGAAAGTTGGAATCACCAAGCGACCACGCGACACTCCGTAGTAGCTAAGTCTTGTATGAATATATCTCAATATAATAAACATTATTTAGTTATTAAGAGGATGTCGGACTGTTCTGTTTTACCGACCAAAATGATTATTTATTTTAAAACTCAAATATTTTTATTGGTTCAACAGAATAATAAATGCTTTTCCATGATTAAAGTACACATACTAACAAAGTTCAGGCTGTCCAATTTTATAATGAAAACGCGCATAAATTAGAAAATTACAGTTTTTTTATCGGCTTCTGGCGTCAGGTCGTAACAATACTTGCTTAATATAAAAGTTTTGCAGTTTGTACGTACAAAATAAAAATAGTTGTAACTCGGAAATGCATGAAGGAGTATCATTGAACTTTCAGAAATGAATTTAGAAGCTTAGCAAAAAAGATTTGCGTCTAAAAAATTTTCGTGCATATGTGTGTGTGCAAAATCGAGACTCAAGAGTAAAATAGAGCAGTAGATTAGTTGCCGGGTAGCATGATTGATGGAGCTGTAATCTGTTTAATTGACAAGGACAGACAATAATATTATCTTTGTCTGTTTCATGCATGTGATAGTAATATATGGTACATGTACGCACTAATATTATTATAGTCTCTTGTATTTTCTTTCTCTCGATCGTACGCTCATTCTGTCTCTTTCTAATCGCTCTCTCACAATGTATCGTTCAGCTTCGTGCTGCTTTCGCATATTTGCTTACACATTCAATCTTTGCTCTCTCTCTCTCTCTCTCTCTCTCTCTCTCTCTGCTAGTTTATTATTATATTCTTTCATAGGCATTATTATATTCTTTTATTACTATAGCTTTTATTCTTTCTATTTTCGTCTCCTTACATAAAAATTAATTAATATATGTATTTACGTCTTATAACATACATGAAAAATGCAATAAGTGATTTTCTCTTTCTATTTTGCTATTTTCTATAAATATATTTATATAACATAATCTTTTTATAATCTTTTTTATAATATATATTTTTTATATTATCTATAATCTTTATGAAAATTGATAATTATTTGCAGCTATTTATTAATTTTTATAAATCCAAAAAGAAAATTTGATATATTTTATCTATTATGTTATTAAACATATAAAATAGCATACAAATAAAATATTTATTTCGATGTTTGAAAGATAAACATATACATATATACAACAGATAATAAATGTATATATTTATAAGCTTGATAATATAAATTGATAAAATATCTACCGACTTTTATTTTCGATTCGCAAATAAATGAATAGCTGTAAATTATGATCAATGATATGGCGTATTTAATAGCAAAACAAGAATAGAAAGTAATTTAATAATATATTTTATATAATAATATACTCTATGAAATGAAAGAATGTATATAAAAAATTAATTTATTTGTATAAAGAAGAGAGTAGAAAGCTATGTGAATGAAAGAATGAAGTAAACAAAAAGAAGAAAATGTTATCGCGAACGAACAGAGGTAATATGATACAGATCGCGAAAATGCTGCAAAAACCGACGCTATAATCAAACAATTTAGCGCTAATCCGTAAGAACAAAAAATTGATTAAGATATCGTGTCAGTTTTTTTTTGCGCGGTATTCTCATTATGTATAGAAACCATGAGCATGCAAAGATAAAAGTAATTGTGAATGAGATAGAAAAATAGAGAGAAGAGAGAGAGAGAGAGAGAGAGAGAGAGAGAGAGAGAGAGAGAAATAGAGATATAGAGTTAAGAAAGATAGAAGGATAAACATTTAAGTAAACAAAAATAAAAAGTAAAAAATAAAATTTAGAAACAGAAATAAAATAAATAAAATATTAATAAAAATAATAATAAACAATAATAAAATAGAAACCAAATATGAGAAGAAATAAACTACAAAAGGAATATATGAAATAAATAAATAAATAAATATAAAAATACAATTAAAAGTTTTATTTGTTGTGCAGATATGTTGTACATATATTTGTCAAAGGTATATTTGTAAAGATTCTGTTTGCCATATCCATTTGCATTATATGCATAATTATAAAATATTTTTTTATTTATATTCTAAATCATAATTATTGGCAATTCATATGCCATTCAAAAAAAAAATATTCTATATTACTAACATTTTTAAAAAATTAAAAATTTTAAAGAATTTTTATCAATATTTTCTATTAATGGGTGTTTTTCGGCAAGGTACACAGATGATACAGTGTAACATACAATATCACATAATTGGCTGTCAGATGAAGAAATTTAAAATTCTGTATTTGATATATATATATATATATATATATATATATATATATATATATATATATATAGAGAGAGAGAGAGAGAGAGAGAGAGAGAGCCAATCGTGTGATATTGTATGTTACACTATGTCATCTGTGTACCTTGCTAGAAAACATCCAATATTATGTATTAGTCTAATTAATAATTAAAAAAATAGTAAATTAATAAGTTATTATATTAATTAATAATTATATGTTGGAGCCGCGGGCATATACGCAGGTGTAGGACACATATGTTGGTGTAGGAGGCGCGTGCATATATGCAGGTATAGGAGGTGCGTGCATATATGCTAGTGTAAGAGGCGCGTGCACATATGCTGATGTAGGAGGCGCGTGCACATATGCTGGTGTAGGAGGCGCGTGCATATATGCAGGTAAAGGAGGTGCGTGCACATATGTAGGAGGCGCAGGCCCATATCTATATCTAGCCTCGTATCCGTATTCTGTTGGATTAGACATCTGTGTATAGTATCTGGGGATGTTCGCCGGGATGTTTCGGTGCCTCTTCCTCTCTCACTGGAATGCCCGTCGTACTGCTTCATTAATGCGCTAAAAAAAATTAAAATATTAGTATTTGTATGTACGTGCATGTGTGTGTGCGTACGCGCGCACGCATATATATGTTGTGCCTCCGGAGAGGCACGGTAGTTGGGATCGTTTGCCGAAAGGAATTTAGGAATTCGAGCGCCGCCCGAGAACTTCACTAACTTTCTTCCGTTGATTGTGGTTTCCGTCAGCTTACGTTTCACGTGTGCTGGCGTGCCTGTCCTGTTTACACTCTGAGTGCTTTGCAGGTCTTGGGGAAGGCTTAGCTGCTGCTTCCGTCCGTCAACTTCAATTGAATTGATTGTTGGCGTGCCCGCTTTTTAACACAACCGTGTCTTTTGCAGATCTTGCGTGAGTTCTGGCGATGCCCCGGCAGGTCCACCGCTGCCACCAAATAATGTTGTGCCTCCGGAGAGGCACGGTAGTTGGGATCGTTTGCCGGGAGGAATTTGGGAATTCGGGCTTCGCCTGAGTAGCTCACAGAGGTTATTGATGATAGAGATAGACACTTTTGTAATTGAAATAAATATATATATCTGCTTTCTAATTCTATTTCTAATTATAATAAATAATTATTATTTTAAAAAGCATATATTATATTATACATTATTACGTTTTCGAAATTATTGCATTCACGATGTGAAAGTTTCAGTCAATCGCAAGATCGCAAGAATAATGTAATTAATAAATTACACTTGGGAAAATTTATTTTTATTCTGCTCAAATTAGATGTTCTAACGTTAAAATGTATTGGTCGCTCTGAAAAGAGCGGATTGATTAAAATAAAATTTTAGAGCAGATGCTCGAAATGCCCGCCATCCATCCTAATTCAAGCTCTCATATGTTTTAATAAATTTCTTTGGACGTTCTCCATTACTTCTTCGTCAATATCCCAAATAGCATGTCGTAATCTTGTTTCAAGTTCTTCGGTATTTTCGGGAAGTGTTTTATAAATTACTTCCTTATAATATCCCCATAAAAAGAAATCCAGAGGATTGAGATCCGGAGATCTTGCGGGCCAACGTATCGGGCCGTACCGACCTATCCAGCGTCCGGAAAAATGCTCGTTTAAATAATTTGTAACGATCCTGGCGTTGTGTGGCCCAGCACCGTCTTGTTGAAAGACAGTCTCATTTTTTTCAAATAATGGCACATCTTCTAGAAAATCTGGAAGATTTTCTGTTAAAAAGTCGAAGTAGTTCTTCCAGATAAAGTATCTGGAAGAATAACTGGACCAAGTATTTCAGTGCCCATTATTCCAGCCCACACATTAATCTTCCAACGAAAAATTGAATCTTCAATTCAAATTTTGGTAAAGGAAAATCGTCTTAGAATCGTATCACGAATACGTCATTTTAAGGATGGAAGGTTGTTTTGAAACACCCTGTATATATATATATATATATATATATATATATATATATATATATACACAGAGCGTCCTAGACCACCCGTACACCCCTTTTCTTTCAAAAACTAAGCATTTTAGAGAAAAACGTTTTGGATAAAAATTGTATGGTTTTGAGGGGTAACATAAGATGGTATCATTGGTTTGATCTTGGATGGTATCGTTAAGGTCAAGTCAAGGACACCTTTAATTTCTTAAACGAACCTCCTATTTTTCATTACATATTCTTGTAGCTTATCTCGAGAGCTTTCCAAAACACTATAATAAAGTATTTTTTCATTAAGTACTTTTTGAGTTATTTTATATTTTAGTCTGACATATTTTGATATAAAAAATAAAATATTTCGTAAAATATTCAGTTTTCAATAATCTTACCGTAATACTTTTATGTATAGAATAGTGAGACAAATCAATTAGAGCCCAAAAAAAAACAAATAATTATTTAAAAAAATACATTGTAAATAATTTTCTTATAAACAATTATTTTTTTATGCTAATTGATTTGTCTCATTATTCTATACATAAAAGTATTACGGTAAGAGTATCGAAAACTAAATATTTTACGAAATATTTTATTTTTTATATCAAAATATGTCAGACTAAAATATAAAATAACTTAAAAAGTACTTAATGAAAAAATAATTAATTATAATGTTTTGGAAAGCTCTCAAAATGGGCTATAAGAATATGCAATAAGAAATATAGCATTTCTTTCAAAAAATTAAATGGCTCTTCAAGATCAAACCAATAGTATCATCTTATGGCCCCTTCGAAACCATACAACTTTTGTCTAAAACATTTTTGTCTTAAACTGCTAGATTTTAAGATATTTCAGTGGATACATTAAAATGGCCTACCCTATATATATCAGGGTGGGGCATTTATAGTGACGCGGACATATTTTTCGGAAACAAGATATCAAAAAATGTTTCTGACAAGTTGTAGGGTTCCAAGAGGGGCATAAGATAATATCATTGCTTTGACCTTGAGTGAACGTGCCATGGTCATATGAAGTTCAGCTTTGTTTTGTTTTAATAGAACTCCTTATTTTTCATTGAATATTCTTGTAGCTTATCTCGAAAGCTTTTCAAAACACTATATTAAGTACTTTTCGAATTATGAGACGAAATAATTTCTTAATTTTCCATAAACTATAAAATATCTCGTAAAATATTTAGTTTTTGCTAATGTTACCGTAATACTTTTATGTACAGAATAATGAAACAAATCAATCGGTATAAAAAGAAATAATTGTTTTTAAGAAAAAGTATGTAATTATTTACAATGTATTTTTTTGACAATTATTTGTTTTTTTACACTAATTGATTAATTTCATTATTCTGTACATAAAAGTATTGAAGTAAAATTATCGAAAACTAAATATTTTACGAGATATTTTATAATTTATGGAAAATATTATTTCAAGCCTCATAATTCAAAAAGTACAATAAAAAAATACTTTAATATAATGTTTTGAAAAGCTCTCGAAATAAGCTACAAGACTATGCAATGAAAAATAAGAGGTTCCATTATAAAAAAACAAAGTTGAACTTTATATGACCATGGCAGGTTCAGTCAAGGTCAAAGCAATTTATGCCCCCCTTGCAATTCTATTTTTATCTAAAACAGTTTTTGATATCTCACTTCGTTTCCGAAAAATATGCCCGCGTCACTATAAATACCTCACCCTGTATATATGTGCGTGCGTGCGTGCGTGCATGCGTGCATATGCACGTCATGATAAAATCAAAAGAGACAATATAAGCAACAAGTTAGAGTTGTGTTCAATATGTATGCGACACAGACATCTATGCTCTAAAATTGCTTATACGAGACGATCGAGCAGCAGAAATACAACATATTTTCTGCCTCTACATATTTAATACAATGCGAAAAACTTGGATTTTATTGTTCTGTCTAAAGTATGCAAATGTCCCTGATAATCATTCTAAGTAATACTGTCGGTAACATAACTATAAAGCGTTGGTAATATACCGACACTTTTAGTTACAATTAAATAAGGGCGCTAACCCGTCGGAGTTCGATTGCCACTCCGGTATCCTTTTAACTCGATGTGTGATTTGTGAGCCTGAATCTCCTCTTCTCTAGAACCCTGACACCGACGAGCCGATCCGTGGTGTCGAGAAAGGTGAACCGTTACAAAATAATTGTTTTTGAGAAAAAGTATGTATTTATTTACGATGTATTTTTTTAAACAAATATTTGTTTTTTTATACTAATTAATTTGTCTTATTATTTTGTACATAAAAATATTACGGTAAGATTATCGAAAACTAAATATTTTACGAGATATTTTATTTTTTATATCAAAATGTCAGATTAAAATATATAATAAAAAAGTACTTAATGGAAAAAATACTTTATTATAGTGTTTTAAAAAGCTCTCAAGGTAAGCTACAAAAATATGCAATAGAAAATGAAAGTTCCATTTAAAAAAACATCGATCACATTGACCTCACCTTGAAAAGGTCACTCAAGGTCAAGTCCATATTTTTATCATATGGCCCTCTCGAAACCATGCAACTATTGTCTGAAACATTTTTTCTAATCTGTTTTACTTTAAGAAATATTCAGCTGGTATCAAATTAAAATGATACATCCTGTATATGTACAGAGTGTTTCGGAACGAACGTTTGTCCTTAAAAGATCGTATTTCTGAATCAATTCTAAGACCATTTTTCCTTTACGAAAATTTTATATCTGAAGTTTAGTTCTTAAATTATAAAAAGGAAGTTAAGGGAATTACGGGACGAGGACAGAAGGTAGGCAGGGGCAATGCAAACTGTCCGAATCCCGAACAAACGTTTGTCCTTAAAAGGTCGTATTCCTGAATCAATTCTAGACAATTTTTCCTTTACGAAAATGTTGTCTAAAGCTTAGTTTTTAAACTACAAAAAGAAATAGTTAGAACGAATTACAGAACGAGTACAGAAGGTAGGCAGGAGTGACGCAACTCACTGTCCGATGCAGATGCTTACGTGAGGCGCTCGCTACGGTTGATCACTATTAGGTGCTGTTTGCTACACGCGATGGGTGTGTGTGTGCGTGCGTGTGTATGTGTGTAAGAGAGAGAGAGAGAGAGAGAGAACGTGTACGCGTAACACACACACACACACATACACACGCACGCACACACATACACACGCACGCACGCACACGCACACGCACTAAAAATCACTCTCTCTCTCTCTCTCTCATTTACTCACTCACTCACTCATTCGCTTATTCTTACCTTGTACAGATTCGATTTTTCATATTGTTCACAAATAATTGTTGCATGGCCGTGGATGGCATGAAAAATATTCCCATGTGAGATGTTCCAATGTGACACACGTAATAAGAAACACAAGCAATAAGCAAAGCTTTTTTCATTCATGAATTGTAGAGACACTTTTACACTTTTACTTACGCACTTAATCGATAAAATAAAAAAATTTAACGATTATAACGAATAATTACAATCGATCACTATCGATTAATTATAAAAAGAAGTAAAAAGAATTCATTTGCGTAAAAAACATTTCTCGTGTGCATCCACGATCGTGCAGCAATTATGATCTGTTTAAGGTAAGAAGTAAGTGACTGAGCAAGTGAGAAGACGAGCGAGAAAGAGAGAGAGAGAGAGTGTGTGTGTGTCTCGATCAGCTGTTTGCTATACGCGATGACTGTATGTGTGTGGGTGTGTATGTAATACGCGTATACGTTCTTACACACACACACACACACACATACACACTCGTCGCGTATAGTCAACAATTGATCGAGCGCAGTAGCGGGGTGATTTAGAACAATCGTTCGTTCTTAAGAGATCGTATTCTTAAATGATTTCTAAAAGAGATTTTTCCTTTACGAAATATTCATCTGAAACTTAGATTTCAAATTATAAAAGGAAATAGTGAGCGAATTACAGGACAGGTACGTGGTAGCGCTCGATCAGCTGTAGCGAACGCCTCGCGTAAGCGCCTGCAGCAGACGATGTGTTGCGTTGCCCCTGCCTACCTTTTGTACTCGTCCCGTAATTCGCTCATTAATTCCTTTTATAATTTAAAAATTAAGCTTCAGAAATTTTCGTAAAGGAAAAATCGTCTTAGAATTGATTAAGGAATACGATCCTTCAGGGACACTGTACTTGTTTCGGATCACTCTGTACATAAAACAATCCTTCCTTTATTTCTATTTTCAGCATCACATCTAATTATACTATAACCTGGTACGTTCCCTTCACTGTCTTCAATTTCAACGGTCAATCTTGTCTCTGATAACGCTATGAATGCCGGATTTATTTTTTTCATAATCTGATGCTGCATCTCATCTTTATGCGCCATCAAACTTTGCGCGTTTGTATAGAATATTATTTCCGCTTCCTTCTGTAGTTGCTATTTTGCATCTTCCCAGCTGTCTTCTCCTCCTTATCGCCCTTTTAAATGTTGGACATTCCGGGCTAAGGGCGTCGTGTTCATCACTTATCTTCAGATTGTATGTTTGAATTTTAAACATACAATTTACACATTTTTTTTGTGGCCGTACCTTCAATTGCTTTATGATTTCCTGTACATTTATGGCATATTTCATCTCGCGTACAATTTTTTGCAATATGATAGTATCCCCAGCATTTGAAACATCTTTTAACATTAATGTGATTGAATATAGAACATTTTCTCCATCCTACATTTAGTTTCTCTTTTTTCAACATCAATTCATGCATTTCTTCATCTACTTATTATCGAACCTTCTTCTTTTTCTCTTCTTTTAAGTTGATTATTATTATTTCTCTTTTCTTTGACAATTTTCACTATTCGCATTTGGAATCCATCATTTATTGCATCAATTCTATTCTGCTTCTTTATTGTAGTTATTAAATCAACATCATCCTCATTTTTTCTTCGCTGACATTGATAATTTCTATTTTGGACTTCATCTGCGGTGATTCTGTAACTTTAAAATTTTCTCCCAGTTTGTCCTGCACTATGGCTTTCAACTTTTTTATTTCTTCTCCAGTTTCACAACCCATGATCACTGTTTTCTTCCTTCTTTTTTTTAGCTTCGTTATTTCCATCACCATGTTTTTGATATCTACCTTTTCTTTTATCAATTTTTTTGTAACTTCACTCTCTTATTGAATCTTGGGTTTGATAATTATATTTTCTTTCTTTTTTTCTTTAACCGCTTCATTATAGCTCCTTTGTATTCCTCCTATTGAGCCACATACTTCTCCCTGTATCATTCTCCTCAATTCTTCTAGTAGTTCTTGCTTAACATTTCCCAATTCTTCTTAAATTAATTCCTTGACCATCATTTTAATTTCCTTTTTACATGCTGTTTCATCTTTTATTTCTTTTATAATTTTTACCAGCCAATCTATTTTTACGTCCATAGTCGATGATTCACTCGCTCCTGATATTCTATTTTCACTACTTGGCGTCGTAAACAAATCTATAGATCCTGTAGAACCTAGCTTGTCCCTGTTGCCCCTGGCCACTGCCAATGCCTTCTTCATACCTGCTTTACTTTCAATTGTAAATTTGTCAGGACTTGGTTAGAGGGCGTGTGAGCGAGTGAATGCGTATTGGGTATGTGAGATAGTTTTAGTTGTATTTAAGTGTAAAGCGGGTAAGTAGGAGCGTGTAAGTTAAGTAGGAAAAGAGAGCGGAAGGAAAGGAAGGGTAGCGAAGGAAGGGAAGCGTGGCAGTACAAGAGAAGGGAAGATCTTGGGAGGTAAAGAGTAGCGACGAAGTTTTGAGGTTAGGATGGCAAAGAGAACGGGCAACAGAGTTACGTTTAGGGAAGAAAAAGAGGAAGATAATATAGAGTTAGAATTAAGAAAATTAAAAGAATGGGTAAAAGAGGAAATTAATGGAATAAAGGAGAGTATAAAGGAGAGTTTAAAGGAAGGAATAAGAAATATGGAGAGGAAAGAGAAAGTCTGGGAGGATAGATTGAGCAATATCGAAGAAGGAATAGGAAGAATGGAAAGAGATGTGGAAGATCTAAAGCGGGAATACAATATTGCAGGTGAAGAGGGGGAGGTATCAGATAGTTATGTAGGAAAAAGTAGGGAAAGTAGAAGTAGGAGAAGCAGTTTCAGAGGTTCGGGGAGCTCAGCAATAAGTGAAGATAGATTGAGTAGTAAGGAAATAGAGAGGTTGAAAAGAATGGTGACAGAGAAAGAAAGGGCAGAGAGGAGGAACAATATAGTAATAAAAGGGATAGATGTAAAGGAATTAGATAAAGATAGGAGGGAATGGGCAAAAGATTTCCTGAAGAGCAGACTGGGAGTAGCGTGTGGAATAATAAGCGTGAGAATAAGTGGGCCTGTGATAATAGTCAAAATAGATAAAGAGGAGGACAAGAAATGGGTGATGAGAAATAAAAATAGGTTAAAAGGGGGAAAGATTTTTATAGAAAATGATTTAACGTGGGAGGAAAGGAAAAGACAAGAAAGGATAGGTAGATGGGTTAAAGAACAGAGAAGCAAAGGGGAGGACGTGAAAGCGGGATATGCTAGAGTTAGGATAAAGGGGGTGTGGAAAACGTGGGAGGATATAGAACGAGATTTGAATAAGGAGGATATGAGGGAAGGAGAAGGTGGGGTAGATGAGAGAGAGAAAGGAGATGTAAAGGATAATGAGAATTTTTCATAAGCCAAGGAGTGGAAAGGAATAAAAAGAGTAGTAGGATAGGTAATAGGGACAAAAGAGTCATATTTTGGAATGTCGCAGGAATAGGAAATAAGGGGGTAGATTTCTGGAGATACATTGGGGAGTATGATTTTATTAGTTTAAGTGAGACTTGGATAGATGAGGTGGGTTGGAGTAAGTGGAAAGATAGGCTGCCCAAGACACATGAATGGGGTTGTAAATACGCAGTTAAAGAAAAAAGAAAGGGAAGAGCGAAAGGAGGTTTTATAATAGGTAAGAGAAGGAAGTGGGGAAATAGAACCGATAGGATAATAGGTAAAGATGAAGAGGATTTGGTGGTTTCAGAAATTGAAGAAGGTAAGGATACACTATATATTATCTCTGTGTATAATAAGGAGAATTGGAAGATTTTAGAAGAGAAAATAGAGAAATGGATGGGAGGAAAGGAAAATGGGCAAATAATAGTAGGAGACGATTTTAATATTAGAATAGGAGAATTAGGAGGAGGAGAAGAAGAGGAAGGAGGAATAGAGAGGAAAAGTAAGGATAAGACGATAGGGAATGGAGGAAGGAATTTGATAGAATATATTAAAGAAAAGGGATGATATGTGTTGAATGGGTCAACGAAAGGAGATTGGGAAGGGGAATATACGTATGTAGGTGCGAGGGGCAATACAGTGATCGATTACGTGTTCAGTAGCGAAAGAGTGTACGAGAGAGTAGTAGATTTCAGGGTAGGCGACAGAGTGGACTCTGATCACATGCTAGTTATAGTAACGCTGGAAGATAAAGACAGAAGAGGAAGAAGAAGGGAACAAGAAGAGGAGGACAAGAAGGAAGGAGAGGAGAAATGGAGGATTTGTTGGGATGAAGAATCCATACAATGGTATAAAGAAAACCTGGAGATGGCACCATGGGAAGCAGACAGGCAGGATACAATTGAGGAAAAATGGGATAGACTTAAGTGTATGATACATGAAGCTATGATAAAGAAAAAGGTAACAACGAAAAGAAAAGAGTTGGGCCACAAAGACTGGTGGGATAAGCAATGCTCAAGGAAGAAGAGGGAGGTGCAAAGATGTTACAAGAGATGGAGGAAAGGAAGAGTAGCAAGAGAGAAATATCTGGAAGAAAAGAAGAGGCTGAGAGAGCTGACAGAAAAAAAGCAAAGGGAGAACAGAGAAAGGGAAGAGAAGGAGTTGAGGAAATTAAAGAATACAACGCAAGTTTGGAGTTTTATAAATAAAAGGAGGAAAAAGAAGGAATGGAAAGCAGCAGACATAAGTAAAGAAGCGTGGAGAAAGCATTTCATGAACTTGTTGGAGGGAGAGACAATAGGACAAGAGGATGAGCCCAGAATGTCTAGGGAAACTGAAGAGGAGACAATAACAGAAGAAGGAGAAGAGGAAAGCAGACAGAAGGACAGGTGGAGGAAGAGGAAATAAGGGATGCGATAAGGAAATTAAAAAAGAGGAAGGCAGTAGGCGTAGACGGGATACCTATGAAGGCTTGGAAATTTGGTGGTGACGGAGTGAGGAAAGGCTTGGTGGAACTTATGAGGCAGATTTGGAAGGAGGGGTACATACCTAAGGACTGGAGAATGTCGATAATAGTTCCATTATACAAGAGGGGAGATGCAAACATAGTAGGCAATTATAGAGGTATATCCTTGCTGTGCGCGGCATATAAGATCTACGCTGAGATTTTGAGAAACAGACTGGAGGAGGAAACAGAAAGGTTGGGTCTGCTACCGGAGAGTCAAGCAGGTTTCAGAAAAGGAAGAGCAACGATAGATAATGTGTTTGTGTTGAACCACATAGTTCAGAGGGAAAAGATGAAAGAAAGTAAGGAAAGAAGAATCTATGCCTTGTTCGTGGACTTAAAAGCAGCCTTCGATAATGTGGAGAGAGAACAGTTATGGAATGTACTAAAAGGAAAAGGGGTAGCGGCGGACCTTGTCTGGAGGATGGAAAGGATATATGAGGAAACAAAAATGGCGGTAAGAGTAAAGGAAGAGGTCACAGCGAAGTTTAGAACAACGAAGGGAGTACGTCAGGGATGTGTGATGAGTCCACTTTTGTCTAATCTGTATATAGCGGATATAGGTAAGGAGCTGGAAATGCGGAACGTAGGGGGTGTACGTATAGGTAATAAGAGATTATGGTCGTTAGAGTATGCGGATGATATGGTGTTTTTGGCAAAGAACAGGCAGGCATTATTAGATATGATGCAGACAGTGAAGAGGTTTTTAAATAAAAGGAATTTGATTTTATGTACAGAGAAGACGAAAGTGTTAGTTTTCAATAGAGGAAACAGAGAAAAGAAGGAAAGTTGGAAATGGAGAGGAAAAGAAATTGAAGAGGTAAATGTTTTCAAATATTTAGGCTTCGTGTTTAACAATAAAGGTAATTATAAGGATCATATAAAGGATATAAGTAATAAGGGAAGGTTGGCAGCTAATAAAACATGGGGGTTGGGAGAGCGGATATGTGGGGCGATTTTACCAGAAGGTGGGGGTTGTTTAGGTATTTGGTACATAGCGTAATGTCCTACGGGGTGGAAATATGGGGATGGGAAGAGAAGAAAGAATTAGAGAAAATAATGCTGGACTATGTAAGATGGATTTTCAGGTTAGATTTTTGTACACCAAGGTACCTAATGACAAGAGAATTAAGACTGAATAAACTAAGAATTGAATGGGGATTGAGGGCAGTTAAATATGAGGAAAAGATAGGAGAGATGGATGAAAAGGTGCTGGATTGAAAAAGAAAAGAATGGATGGAAAGATATGTATAGTAGGGAGAGGGAGAAATATTATAATAGGAATGGATGGGGTATAGAAGCATTAGAAGACCTAAGACAGAGGGGGATCGATTTAAGGAAGGAACTAGGAGAGAGAGATTGGGTGGTGCAAAGGCAAGCAGAGGAAGGTAAAATTAGAGAGGCCAGATACAACAAGAAATATAAGGAATTGGAAACAGGAGATGAAGGACCAAGTTATCTGAGGAAAAATAGTGTAGACGAAGGCAACATAGGAGATATGATAAGGGCATTGTTAAAGGTAAGGTGCGGAAATATGGAAGAGGGGAATAAATATTGGTTGGAGGAAGAGGAAACATTGTGTGTATTTTGCGGTAATGGAAAAGATTGTATGAGTCACTATGTAAAAGAATGCGAACGGATAAAAAATTGGTTTAAAGATTTAGGGAAAAATTGTAAGGAAATAGAAGATAGTATTTGGAGTGATGAGTTAAATAATAAGAAAGGTAGGATACTGCGGAAATTGTGGCTGGAAAAGGAATTAATAATAAAAAATAGGAAAAGAAAGTAGAGATGTGAAAAGAAAAGGAGATAAGATAAAATAATATGAAATGGAATAAATAAGCTAGTCCTAGCTAGTCTTAGAATTGTAAAAGGTATGAATGTGTATGCGTGAGGTATGTGCGGATAAGGAGAATTTGTAAACCAAGTCCACTTCTTGGCTATATGGCTGAAGTTAAATAAATATTATTAATTGTAAATTTGTCAAATAGGCCAGAATACGGTACCAATTCTTGATTTCTATCGTAAATCCTATGCTTGCTTACACACCCTGGATGATAAAACAGCTTAATACGATTTACCTGATAGCAAGACTTGCATGTCACCACTACTTTTTTATTGTCTTTTTACATGCCGAGCATCGATATATTCACCGTCCATGCCGATAATTATCGGCCGAAACCGCTAATATCAGCGTAAGCGATCAGTCACCTCTGTTCTATTGTCATACATTTTTTGTGTCCACTTTTAATGTCTACCTGTCGTATGAGACTTTGATGTCCCAGACAGGAAATGCACTTCTCACGCCCACAAATCAGCATATCCCGGCTAGATAATACTCATGGCTAATACCTCTCTATGCCGATATGACTTGAATAACTTTCTATTACTTCCCGTAATTATTTAACCATCTAAAAGTTATTACTTTTGCGGAGCGATGTTTGACACATCTTCTCCACTGCAGATATATATATATATATGTTCGTGTACATATATATTATCTTTTGCTTAATATGTATTTCTTCACACGCTTCTTAAAGTTAAAGAGATTTTCAGTATTTTTTACTTCCCTCGGTAACTCATTATATATTTTAACCCCCTCATACATTAAACTTTGTTGTGCACTTATTGTTTTCCTCAGTTGTATCTTTATATTTTGTGCTTGTCTCGTTCCCATATCGCTTCTATCCCTTACTAATTCTATTCTGTTACTCAGCCCATCTGGCATCATACCGTTTACCATATCCTCTGTTTGTTATTCGAAAAAACTAGGTCTATTATTGTTTGGCCTTTCTCCGTAATTCTTGTCGCCTCCTTTACATATTGTTTTACTCCTAACGTTAATAATTCTTTTTTAAATTTTTTTACATAAAATGTCATTGTTTTCATGTCTATATTGAAATCTCCTAATATTATAAATTGTCCTTTGATATTTAATTCTTCATTCCATTCTATCATACGTTCCACAAAATTTGCATCTGATGTACTTGGTGAATGATATATAACTACAACTGCTCCCGTATATAACTTTCTTTCATTTATCTACACCGCTACGCACCAATAATTCCTTATTACTTTTCTTCTAAATAGTACCTTATATTTAACTTTTTCTTTTATATATATTATAACCTCTCCAGTTGTTTTCGATTCTCCATCGCATCTTACCGTATTATACCCTGTTATATTAATTTCGGAGTCATCTATATCCTCAGTTAACCTTGTTTCGGTTAGTGCTACTACTAGCGGACTTATCCCTTTAAATGTTTGGACTTCCATTTCATCTTTATGAATAATTAAACTTCTTGCATTTGAACACATGAAGATATGATTTTCTTCTAGACTTCGTTCTATTCCCAATCTAGTCTTTTACTCTTTTCCTCTTCTATCCTTTTTTTGGTACGTTGGGCATTCTCTGTCTGTTGCTTCGTGGTCATCCTCGATATTGTTGTTATTGTACCTTCTGATTCTTTCTATGCAATTTATGCATTTTCTTGTTTTCATCTTGGAATCGCTTCCTTTGTACCTTCCTGCATAATGTTGGCACGTTTCTTCCTTTTTACAGTCCTTTGCCATGCGGTTAAAACCCCAACATTTAAAGCACCTTAGTATACTCACAAAATCATATACTCTACAATACTTGTGTATTTCTACATTTATTTCAATTATAAGATATCCAATTTCTCATTTTTTTTGTTTTTGTTTCTTCCTCGTTCTTCTTGGGAGGGTCCCGTTAGCGCACGGTGCGATAGCCCACATCCCGATAACACAGAAAAAATTTAAAATAATTCCCGATAGCCCACATCTCTTTAGCACACATCCCGATAGCGCACAAAGTAAATGGCGCATCATCCCGATAGCGCACAAAGTAAATTGCGCATCATCCCGATAGCGTACAAAGTAAAACGCGCATTATCCCGATAGCACACAATAAAAAAAACATATTGTCCCGATAGAGCACATTACTTTAATTCCCTTTTCTCGATAGCCTACGGCCCTTAGCACACATAAAAATTAACATAATCCTCGATAGCTCACATCTCTTTAGCATACATTCCGATAGCACTCAAAATAAATGGCGCATTATCCCGATAGCGCACAAAGTAAAGCACACAATGTCCCGATAGCGAACATTACTTGACTTACCCTTTTTCTCAATAATCCACATCCCGATAGTGCACATCGCCATATGCTATTGGGTGTGCTAAAGAGAAAATATGCGTTTCTTTTCCCCATAGCGCACATCCTCAGAAAATATGCGTTTTTTTTTCTCGATAGCGCACATCGTCAGAAAATATGCGTTTCTTTTCTCGATAGTGCACATCGCCGTGTGCTATTGGGACGTGTGCTAAAGAGAAAATATGCGTTTTTTTTCCCGATAGCGCACGCCGCCATATGCTATTGGGACGTGTGCATGAGAAAAAGTATGCGTTTCTTTTCCCGATAGCGCACGTCACCGTGTGCTATTGGGACGTGTGCTAAAGAGAAAATATGCGTTTCTTTTCCCGATAGCGCACGCCGCCATATGCTATTGGGACGTGTGCTAAAGAGAAAATATGCGTTTCTTTTCCCGATAGCGTATGTCGCCGTGTGCTATTGGGACGTGTGCTTGAGAAAAAGTATGCGTTTCTTTTCCCGATAGCGCACGTCACCGTGTGCTATTGGGACGTCTGCTAAAGAGAAAATATGCGTATCTTTTCCCGATAGCGCACGTCTCCGTGTGCTATTAGGGCGTGTGCTAAAGAGAAAATATGCTGAACGTGGCCTTTGTTTAACTTTCGGTGAACAACAAAAACCAAATGATACCGTAATCGTTGCGGGCATTAGGTGGAACGCGCCCATAAGATGATCATAAAACAATCAAACGTAAGACGTAACGTAATAATTAAGTTGAAGAGAACAAGACGTCTGTCCTATTGTGGAGGTAAAGTAAAGCGGCGTCTACAATAGAGATGTAACGGTAGGACCGTTACTACGGGCCTGACCTGTTGTATCCAACAAATATATATATGTCTATACACGGCTTGCTTATTCACCCAGCCCTACCTGTCCCGCCGCCGCCTCTCTCAGCATGCGCTCTCGCTCACAGATACACACGCTCTCGCTCTGCATGCGCTCCCGCTTCTCGACTCGCGCTATCTCTCTCACGGTCCCCACGCGGAATCGACCCCACTCCCGGGCCGACAGTAGAGTAGGAGGCCCCGGCCGGGTATATAAGCCCGGCCGGCCGAGGAATCGAGACCAGATCCCGTCCTGCCATCCAGCTCCTGACACCGATCTAACCAGTACCTAACACCTCATAGGGCAGAGGTTGTACAACTAGTAGAGAGTAATAAATGTAGTGAGTAAGAAATGTAAAGAATAACAAAAAGCTTCTTAAAAAGAGATCTGAAAACTGAAAAATTAGGCCCAAACAAAGAACATATGCGTAACATGTCAGAAGAATGAGTCTCGATTGCGCACATTATCGATCGAATACGGCAATATTTCCCGATCGGACATAGACCCGATCGGACACAGTCCCGGTCGGACACAGGCTCGATCGGACACAGACTCAATCGGACACAATTCCGATCGGACACATATGGTTGCAATCGGACACAGGCTCATACCAACACAGGCCCGATCGGACACAGCCCCGATCGGACACAGTATATCAGAAATATATAGGTTTGGGTTAGGTTATATCTTCCGGAAGTGGAGCCCCCCTGTAGGGGAGAGGGCTGGAACATACGGCCAAAAAAACAATCCGTATTAAAGGCTAATCTTCAATCTACATACTGTAACCGTATATTTCTTTTAAAATTATTTAATTAATAATTATTTTTTCGGCGGGCGGTTCTCCAATGCCCATGGTACACCTTCGGCGCGTATTTCGAATATCAATCTCGCGATCCACAAAAATTCCCGGAATCGCAAATAAACCAAGTTGGGCGCCAGGTACGGCAGGCCGCACCATTCACGAAAAAAACGCAACACCAAAAGATAATCGCGCGACCGATAATAAACGCGACGGCAAAATTCCGCGGCTATTCAGTATACCCGAAATAGTAGAGGGGGGGGGGGGGGGTTCGGGGAAAACGGGAGAAATCTTGAGAGTCAAGAACACGGGAGCCAAAATGAGCATTCGGTCGGTTAAAACAAAGATAACAATAATATATTTAAAACGAAAGAAACAAGAGTATACAGCAGTTCGTATAAATAATAGCCTTGGATGACAGTAATTATTTTACAGGCGAATAAGCTATATTATTTCCGCGGAGATCGGCACGACCGTGCGCAACAATATCAAATTACCGGGCATCTTACGCGCTTTATCTCGACTTTTCGGCTGCGAGGATTTCCGCCGTACGAAACTTAATGAGGCCGCGACAGCTAAAGAAATCTCTCGAATACGCCGGTAACTACTTTACGCACGCTCGTGAATCCGCTTCGGTATAATAGAAAATACTAGATTGCACGACTCAAATCGGTCCGTTGGTCCGGCTCGCGGTAAGCCGATATACGTCTCAATAACCATGACGGCGACCTTTACGTGGAAATGCCTAATCTCTAGCTCGAATGACTCGCGGAAACTAATAGCGGGCTCAAAGACACCCGATAGATTTATTGTACGAAGTTTTAGGATTTCGCTTTCTCCTGATTCTAATTTCTTACAATACTCACAAAACACGCGCTAACAATACACAGAAACAATACGGAAACTATTGATAACGACTGTGGTGTACGAGTCGCGCGGCGCAATACTTTGCGCGAGTCGGAATATCGATCGCGTGAACGCAAAAATCACGATAATTCACAACATATTATACAGACAAACGCGAAAATAACACTAATAATTGTCGGCGGCAGCGAAGTGAATAGAGAGAGCCTACTTTATCTAATTCGGATGAGCGACATGTGCCCGTCGGCCGTGCGACTTAATCTACCAAAAATATTCACCAAGTTAATCCACCAAAACGCGTGGCTCGACAACTATTAAGGGCGCGACTCATCCGAATTAATTACCTACAATTATTCGGCAACAAAATCGGGTCGACGACGCTCGTCCCACCGGCAGGAATATCTCGGCCTTTCCTTTGCGATCTCGTGCTCGCTCGTACGCTCCGGGCGACCTGCGTCCTTCCTAACGGCTCGCCGAACAGTGCCGAGCGAGAGTCCTGCAGGAGACACGCCGGCGCGATAAATCGCTATCGCGCCACTTGTGGCGCTTTCGCGTTACGCAGGGCCGTCCTGCAATCCTTGTTGTCATCACGGCCGTGTTGGTGGTTTCATCACCCCGGAGTTTCCCAGATTTTCTTGTTCGGCTTAAAGGTGCGGGCTTACGGCTGCGCCCGATCGGCTCTCTTCCCTATTTGATGGAATAGGTTCCGGATTGAGAGTCCGCTCGTCGCCCCGTCCTTGGGACTCCCTCGCTTCGTGCGGGTGGAGTGGCCTCCCCTTTGGCCGGATTATTCCGGCCCTCCGCTCTCCTTTCCTGCCGTAAGAAATATACAGTACCGGCAGCGATGTTTACTAGCCATCAAAAGTGTCTTTTAATAGTTAACAATTACGACCTAACGTCTCCTGTGTCCTTGGTGTCCTGGACTCCCGCTCTTCTCTCTTCCTCTCCTTCCGCCGGATGGAATCCCGCCGCTCGATCTCGTGCCGACAACCAATTCGCGGGCTCATCTCGAGCTTACATTTTCGATTTTTCTAACCGAAAGTCAGATCCCGCTGATCTGACCATCGGGCCGCTCTCTCCCTAAATTAGGAAGACGCAGGCCCCCGAAAAACCGCCCCCGATCGGGCCATTCGGCCCTTGTGACGGACGTCCCAAAAACGTCACGTCACAATACATATATATCTATAACAGGTCCGCTTTCGCGAGCGCGCGGATTAGCTCAATTGGGATCAGGGCTCGAGAAAGGGGTGAGACACACGGTAGACGTTGGGTATAATTAAGTCAATTTATTTTGCCTCTTCCGGCTGTAGTCAAAATATAATGGTGTTATAACCCGCGAAGCGGGTTCGCAATGGATGACAGAACGCGAATAATAATGTGAGCGCGAAAGATATTCGGTGCGCTATAATAATTGCGTGATAAATCGGCGCGGAATATCGGGAGCGCGTGACAATAAATTTGCGCTAGTTATTCCGGCGTTAGTTTCGATATATCGAAATCGTCGGCGCACGGCAAGACCGTGTTTATTTTGACGGCGCGCGGAATACAATGTAGTGATACGCGACAAGTATTTCGGCGCGGTTATTATTTTCGCGAGTACGTAAATCCGGGTCTATCGTTGCCGCATGGGTTATCCGTGTATTCCCAGGTGTACGGAGGGAGGCGATTGGAGATCGAATACCGTCAATCGGCCAGAGAACTCTTCGCCCCTGCTTCCGTACGCGGAGTTGAGAATAGCTCGTCGGAGTCGAAAAGTCTCGACAGGGCAGCGAACCCACGGTCCGTCTAGCTGAAGCGATCGGATAGTAGACTGTAATCTAGGAGAGTGGCGAACACTCCACTCTCGTCGAGTTGGTCGAAATTGCGTGAGGATTTCGGAGACGGTACGGAAACCAAGAATGCTCGGCGGAGGCTGCGAACATGTCAACCTCACGTTCTGTCATTGCTACGAATTTAGGATCGGATCTGGTATCGTATCTCGGAGCGTACTGCTCGAGCGGATTCAAATACCGGTCTGGTCCTTAAATGTAATCTGGCGGCCTTTTTATACCGAGCGCCTAACGATAACCGCGTCGCTTATTCAGGTGGGAGTAAAGTTGTTTTCGGAGTCGGTAATTAGCGGTGCGCGCCACTACCCCGCAGCGGGAAAATGACGCGGCGTTTCGGTATCGGAGCGCTCGGTACTTTTTGAAGGTGTTCGGCTGTACTCGGAATTCGGACCGTATCGGCAGCCGTATAACGGCTATACAGTATCTCTGTTATCGTCTTCGAATTGCAACATTTAAAATAGGACGCTAAGCGCCATTGCCACTGCCCGGCTGGTGTTCGCCGGGCAGCAGACTTCCGGCTGGTCTACGTGCCGGGTAACAATGGGGGGTACATTGTTACATATCTATGGGTATAAATTATCAAGATATTGTGTTCTTTTTCTTTATGTCTAGTAGACTTCTTGAAGAATTTCCCCGTATGCTCGTTGCCTTACAGCAAATGGAAATATTATTTTGAATAAAAAATATTTCTCAAGAGAAGTGTCCATAAAAATTATTTTTGTTCGAATAGAGAACAAAAAACATGCACAAAGAAAAACGCGCGAAAATACAGACAAATCTGTCGCTCACGTGCTGAGTGGATGTGTATGAATAAACTATCGAGATATTATGAAGTTTATATATTTGAAGGTGCTTTTCTTATACATTCTCTTTGCTCTTGCAGCAACTGGTGAAAAGATAGAGTAGTATTCGATGTAAAAAACCCGCACATATACATGTACAAACAGAGCATACGTGCAATATTCACAAATATTCACAGCATATTTTTCCCAAATGATAGAATTAAGTATCTCACGATACTATTTAGATCAGAGGATTTTAAGGTATATAAGCTGTATAAAAATAACAAAAAAAAAACTGATTAATATAAATTAATATGTTGGAAAAAACATCCTAATAACACACGATGATCTGCGCTATTGAGAAAAGAAACGCATATTTTCTCTTTAGCACATGTCTCAATAGGACACGGCGACGTGCGCTATCAGGAAAAGAAACGCATATTTTCTCTTTAGCGCACGTCCCAATAGTACACAGCGATGTGCAATATCGGGAAAAAAACCGCATATTTTCTCTTTAGCACACGTCCCAATGACACACGGCGATGTGCGCTATCGGGAAAAGAAACGCGTATTTTCTCTTTAGCACACGTCCCATTAGCACACGGCGATGTGCGCTATCGGGAAAAGAAACGCATATTTTCTGGCGATGTGCGCTATGGGAAAAAGAAACACATATTTTCTCTTTAGCACACATCCCAATAGCACACGGCAATGTGCGCTATCAGAATGTGGATTATTGAGAAAAAGGAAGTCAAGTAATGTGCGCTACCGGGATAATGCGCCATTTACTTTGTTTGCTATCGGGATGTGTGCTAAAGAGATGTGGGCTATCGAAAATTACGTTAATTTTTAAGTTTGCTATCGGAACATGGGCTATCGAGAAAAAGGAATTAAAATAATGTGCTTTATCGGGACAATGTGTTTTTTTATTGTGTGCTATCTGGATAATGCGCGTTTTACTTTATGCGTTATCGGGATGTGTGCTAAAGAGATGTGGGAATTACGTTAAATTTTTTGCGTGCTATCGGGATGTGGGCTATCGCACCGTGTGCTAACGGATCCCGCTTCCGTATGATCACCGTCTCAGTAGACCATTGAGTTATTGATCGATGTCACGGATCTAAGCATATGCGTGATAAATTATCGTGAATGCGTATTCTAGTTGATCATGCGCAATAGTAACAGCCATAAAAATATATCCGTTGATGTGACGATGATCGGTAAAAGTCCGAGAAGTGAGGTTATACAAAATTCTTGCACTTTACATTTGTCTTTCTCCCTAGGCGCTCAAAACATGGAAGATCTTATATGCTCAGCAGTTGATAAGCAGCTTGGGCAAGCTTTTAATCTGCAACAAAATAGCCCGGAAGCAAAATCCAGCAGAATTTAATACTTCAGTGATATACAATACCTACCCGAACAGTGAGAGAGAAGGGGAGGGGGCGGGAAGAAAAGTGAGAGATGAGCGGGAGAGAGGGGACGGGAGGGAAAGAGGGTTAAGGAGGGAGGGAAAGGGAGGAGAAGGCAGAAAGAGAGAGATTGCTCGCGCGCGCGCGTTTGTGTGTGCAAACCTGTATATGTGTGTATTATGCGTACACCTTCACACGCACACGCATACACACACATAGACACCCATCGCGTAGAGCAAACAGCGCTCGATCAACTGTAGCGAGCGCCTCACGTAAGCACTTGCATCGAACGGTGAATTGTCTACCTTCTGTACTCGTCTCGTAATTCGCTAACTATTTCTTTTTATAATTTAAAAATTTCAAGTTTCAGACAAAATTTTTTTAAAGAAAATATAGTGTTAGAATTGATTCAAGAATACGATCTTTTAATGACAAATATTTGTTCCGAATCACCCTGTATATATAGTAACATTTACTATACGAAATATAAATCCCTATAAATCAAAGCAATCTATAAAGTTTAAAAATTTTTTTTAAATAATTAGCTTTTATTTTATTCACACAATAATAATTTTATATAAATAAAATAACTTTTGTAAATTTAATTTTATAATTATTTATTGATCTATTTATATATATATATATATATATAATACATCTATATTTTATTATAAGTAATAGTGCAACCAAAGGGTGACAACGAGACAAGCATAAAATATATGATGAAGATCAATCCATCTATAACGGATCAATTGAATTTGATCAAACGATTGCGAGAAGATCCAAGTGGCGAGTTCTATTACATGATCTATGCTGTAGACCGATCTTCCGAATATTTCTCTCCTTATGCTTTAAAGTAAGAAATTTTTTTAAATTACAGTTTAATTAAAGATGGTGATCAATATAATCTTTCATTTACTTTATTTTTCATTATTGCATGAAAGCGAAATAGATTTTATACCAATTTCTGTTTCAATTACAAAAGAAAAAACAGTTTATATGATACATCGTGCAAGAAATAGTTCTATTAATATAAATAAAATCATTTCATACATACATACCATACACACTAACATAAAAAATAAACATGGAGAAATATGGCAAAATAAGGAAAAAAAATTATCAATAACAAGAATAAATAAACTGAAATTTAGCTGAGAGTAAAACTACTTTTGATGTATGATAAAACTCAAATTCAAAGTTCACTATAATACCAGTGATGTCAAAATTGACGCGAGCAACACGACTCCGTCCACTAGAAACGTGTTGCTCGCTTCTCAATTCTGGCATCAGTGTATAAACCTAGCGCCAGATTATGCGCGTATTCGCAATTCGTGATTCGTAATTCGCAATTCGTGAACGATATATAGAAATCTGATTGGTTAAATTTGACGAATCTTCCATCCACACTGTGGTGGCCTACGGCAACCACAAAATTACGGCAGCGCGATATTCGCGAAATATAAGCGTTTCTTGAAAGTGCTCGAATGTCAGCATTTTTCGAAAGCGCTCGGATATCAGCGTTTCTCGAAAGCGCTCGCCCATCCGCGCGTAGTTGAGGGCAGCACTGCTAGGCGACGCAAGGCGCCCGGGCCAACTCGCAAGTGGAAAGCTGTCCGGCCGAAATATAGGTCAGATCCCCTGCGGAGAAAGGACAACAAGTCACAAAGAAAGTTCTTGGCGCCAGTCGCCAACCTTTTAAGCGCAAGTCGCTATTAAACGTTAGAATAAATAACGGCGCCAGTCGCCGCACCACCAGTCAAGACGCCACAACACCAGAGCGCTAGCACGCTGCCAACTTTGGCCAAGATAACTCGACGGCACAAGACTCGCCCAACACCGTTGAGCCTAACCTCGGCCAAACGAAGAAGATCAGGCGCTCAGTCGCCTCCAGCCACAGGCGCTCGGCCGCCTCCGGCTTCCAGCGCTCAGTCGCTTCCAGCCGCAGGTGCTCAGTCGCTTCCAGCCGCAGGCGCTCAGTCGCTTCCAGCCATAGGCGCTCAGTCGCCTCCAACCGGCGCTCGGCCGCCAAAAACGATCAAGAGGGACCGACCGACCACACCAGACATTGGGCGAATAAGGAGTTTCACGCCTCCGATCCCGTAGTTCCCTCCACCACTGATATCATCTCTGCGAAGGACACCCGAAAAATCGAGCACCGCCACACAGACGAACTCCTATAAAAACGGCATCGACGTGGCGACACAGACGAAGAGACGAGGAGGGAAAGCACGCAAAGCGATATTTAATAACAACTACAAGAAATGCAATTTGAATTACGATAAGGAGAATTATCATTGTAAAATGAAGAAATAAACAAATTATATTCTGAACAGAAACCTTCATTTCTCTACCTACAAGTAGGATAAGTTGGGTAATATCCTACAGCGAATCCTGAAGCGATAGATCTCCTATCCCTCATATCTTATTCACACACACTATTCACGAATTGTAAACGAATCGCGAATACGCGCATAGTCTGGCGCTAGCTTAATACGTCTCTCGGCGGAGCCTACCATTACAGAACGTGTCCCTAGATGGCGAATAGAGGTAAACTTATCATGTCCCACATATTACACAAGTCTGTATAATTTTATATTTGGTAATTATTTACTATAACGGACCCAGCTCCAATCACGTTGACCTTGATATATGTTGTCAAGGACTTAATCCTGAATAACTTTTTCTTATAACTTAATCGGCGGTCTCTTATAATTTTTGAGATATTTAAAGTTTAAGTTGGATTCGAAACGAAAATTTGGTTTAAGGGGGGGGGGGCGGAACCCACTGTATCCATGCATATACTTTACAATACAAAACAAGGTTCAGTCCAGAATTGTTGTGTGAATGGGAAAGTGTATGCGTGGATGTAGTGAGCCCCCCCACCCTCTATTGTTGTGTTTCGTCCTGTAAACAGAGAATGTGTTGAAATCGACCTCGTTTCACGTGGAAAGTCATCTAGTTTCACGAAACTATGTTGACAATAATAAAAATATAAATATAGAAGCATAAATACTACCGCTAGTTAAAATACTCTTCGTGTTTATATTGCACCACATATTCTTCAGTTGTGAGTGACTATTGAAACAATACACTGAGTCTAACTTCCGTATACTATGTTATTTCACGAGTTTTTACACTCAACGCATAATTATAAGAAGTTAATAACATTTTTGACACAGAACAGTGTTATTCGTAATCAAACAAAGTGTCCTCGGTGCAATAAAATTCAGCACTTAAATATAGAGCAGTCACCACTTGTTATTCATTGCACTGAAAAATACTATGAACAAGTTCGTCATAAGAAACGAATTAGAAAAACATGCAATTTTAAGATTAGTGCTTTAACTAATACATGATATGCACAAGCAACACTGGATTTGCCACCAGCTTGTCGTATAATTTATTTTCTGTTATTAAATTCTCCACGACCGTTATTTTTAAAAGCGGAATTATCTATTTCATCTCGTACAGCAGTCGATTGGATAAATTTTTGTCGAGAAGTATGTTTTTTATTTTCTATATTGATATTGCTATTATAATGGTTTTTTGAGTAGCAAGTGATATTTGTCATATATAATAGTTGTCTATATTGTTTATATATTCTTTTTTTTTATTACATATTTTTATATAGCTTCTGGCACAATGGCTGTCACACAATGAAGAGCAAATTGGCGGTTTAAACGTCATTGTAGAAATTGACGAAGCTAAATTTGGAAAACGCAAATATCATCGTGGACGTCTTATTACTGGCCAGTGGTTATTTGGAGGAATTGAACGGTGTACTGGCAAATTTTTTGTTCTTCCTGTTAAAGAACGTTTATCTAAGATTCTAATTCCAATTATACTTCGTCATGTTGCACCGGTTACTATTATCTATAGCGACTGCTGGAGAGCATAAAATGAACTTAAAAATTATAACTATACACATCAAGTTGTAAATCATAGCGAAAATTTTGTAGACCCTCATACAGGAGTTCACACACAAAACATAGAACGCATATGGCGTGATATTCGAAGTGGAATACCAAAATATGGAACTCGTGATTATCATTACATACATTATTTGTCTGAGTTTATATTTAAACGTAAATATCAATCTTGTGAACGAATACGTAAATTTTTTGAAATAATGGCAACATTGTATCCCTTAGATGAAAACAGTACATTTGCAACTGTAGAATAAATAAAATTTTTGATTCCTATGTGTACTGATTTTTTCTAATATTATATTAATTATGTAAAGACCTTGTTTCACATTTAAATTAGGGTTCTGATGCAGATGGACCTCGTTTCCTGCGTGGAAATTACAAACTTATGTAAAAATTAATATTTTATTTTTCAAACTTTATTTGTTAATAACTTTTTAATAAACAATGACCGCCGATTAAGTTATAAGGAAAAGTTACTCAGGATTATGTCCTTGACAACATATATCAAGGTCAACGTGATTGGAGCTGGGTCCGTTATAGTAAATAATTACCAATGATACATCTCGAAAACTATTGGTCGGAAATTTTTTTTACTATTTTTCCCGTGTTCCTCGTGAAAAATATCTTCAGAAACGACCTTTTAAATAGGGGGCCACAGTTATCGTAATCGTGCCCTCACATCTGTTTGTGTAAATAATGGTATTAAAAACAACTAATATGTTTTTGATTTTACGAAATATATTTCTTGTATTTTGTTGTGCCTCCGTGGAGGTACAGAGATTTTGATGAGATCGTTGGTCAATTGGAACTTAGGAGCTCAGGGTCGCACAGGATCTTTTCGCCGTTTTCATTAAATTTGTAATCGTAGTAGAATAAAAGTCGTTTATTCAGATACATTAACTTTAAATCTTCTTTTCTTTCTCGCACTTCAACTCGGCTTATTGCGGTATAGAGTTGCTTCGCGTGCCTGATATCGCTGCTGTTGCAAGATCAGCTGGGACGTTCGTTATTATTAAAACGATTACAATTGTCCGTCTCGTGGTTGCTTTATTAAATTCGGCTGTACTATATAATTGTCTGATTATATCAGCTTCGTGTGATTTTACAATTAGGACTGTTTGGCATTCGTTCGAGGTGAGTAGTTTTATTACCTTCTTTTCGATTAGTTTTAAGAGGTGATCGTTCAGCGACAGGACCATAGATGGTTGTGTCGCTCGTTTTCGGCTGGGAAAACCCAGATGCAAGCTATGTAAATTCTTTGCTTGCATTTTCGGGACGTCGTCCTTCGAGTCTCGCGATTGCGTAGTCTCCGCGCGTGGCTTGTTTTGTCAGCGATTGCGCTCGTTACTCTATACGTCTTCCTCGACTTTGAGTTATAGTCGGAAGATGTATATTAAATAATATTTAATAATTAATAATTATACTAATTTGTTTATAGCCGTTATGGGCTATAACAATTTGGTACAATTAGTACATACATAATGTCGTACCTCGACCAATTTCCCAATATTAAGAAATAAAGGAATAAAGTAGCACAAAAAAGATTAAGAAAGAGCTGAGTATGCAAAACATTAAAATTAGGAAAAGTAATTAAGAAAGAATAAAGTACTAAAGATTATTAATAAAATAAAAATAAGAGATGTGACTAAAGAGGAGGAAGCCATAGTCAAATTCTCGGAAGCTGAGTAAGCAGCTGACGAGACGAACTGACAAGTGGAGCATGAGACATGCTCCGGTCAGGATCACCACACTCCTTCCTAATTAACGACTTAATTAATCAATGTATATTGAGCGCGAGATGCACCGACGCTAGCTCAATAATATAGCTCATTAACATCAAGCGAGGACTTGCCCGAAAGTCATCCGATAACTCGCTACTGTACATGTCGCGCCCGATCATTATAATCGCGAACAAATGAATAGTGTAATAAATCTTGTGAAATATACGAAGTTCTAACAAAAATCCGGGAGTGTCTTATTTAGAGCGTGGATCCTAATCCGTTTGGTGTACAAATCCCGAAAAATCCCCTCCTTAGCGGCGGGGAGCGCAACAATAAAAATAAGTAAATAATATAAATTTAATAATTTATAAATAATAGTTTAGTTTTTAATTTTTGTGGAAAAAATATCCATAATAGATCTATATAACCTCTAGTTAATGTCTCCCTCATAGCATTGAACATTGCAGTAATATTTCGCGCCTCGTTCTCGAGACTACTAATGTAGTTACTCTCGTGGTCACTAGATGTCACAATTTTTAGAGTGAGTTGAAAACGAATCTGCTATTTTTTTATCTACCATTTTCCTGTTGCGTTATATCTTTTTGTTGCGCCAGAATAAACACGTAAGAGTGAGTTCGCCAAATAATTGTGTATTGTTCGAAGTGTTTTTCAACAATTATGTTAGAATCACGCTAAAAAGAAAAGCGGAAAAGGACGAAATAATAGAGGTTTTGACGAAAAAAGTAAAAGACTTACAAAAATAAATTGAAGATTTTCAGGATGTATTAAGACAAAGGGAAGAGGGATAGGATTGAATCGTCTCAATCGAGTAATGATGAGACAACTGAAGAAGAAAGTGCGAGAGTTAGAGAAGGTAAGAGGCTATTTAATGAAACAGATGTTTGATGAGCTTACAGTAGAGGTAGAACATCAGCTTACACGAGAGGGATCGTCCCGATTGCGCACATTACCAATCGGACACGACAATAGTTTGGACACAGTCCCGATCGGATACAGGCTTGACCGAACACAGACCCAACTGGACACAGTTTCGATCGGACACATACTGTTGCAATCGGACACAGGATCGATCAGACACAAACTTAATCGGACACAGTTCTGATTGAATACATATGGTTGCAATCGGACATAGACCCGATCGGACACAGGATGGAGCGGACACAGACTCGATCGGACACAGGCCCGATCGGACACAAACACGATCGGATACATATGGTCGCATATCGGGCCTGTGTCCCATCGGGATGGTGTCCGATTGCAACCATATATGTCCAATCGGAACTGTGTCCAATTGAGTCGGTGTCCGATCGAGCCTGTATCCGATCGGGACTGTGTCCGATTGCAACAGTATTTGTCCGATCGAAACTGTGTTCGTATTACGATTTGTTTTCTCCATATGTTTTGTTTTCTCCATTTATTTTATGTTTAAACGACCTGACATCTTTATAAATTCATGTCTCGTATATAGGATGTAACAGAGCGCCAGTATCAGCAGTTTTTTGAGGAAACAACGCATTTTTGTGAAAAATATTTCAAAAGTTGTAGAGCTCTAAGTGGAGCATTATATAATAATATTAGTATGACCTTGAATAGCACCGTCAAGATCATATAAAAATCATTTCAAATTTTTTAAATAAAACCCTCTACTTTTCATTACATATTCTTATAGTTTACCTCGAGAGCTTTCCAAAACTCTATAATAAAGTATTCTTTCATTAAGTACTTTTTGAGTTATTTTATATTTTAATCTGACATATTTTGATATAAAAAATTAAATATTTCGTAAAATATTCAGTTTTCGAAAATCTTACCGTAATACTTTTATGTACAAAATAATGAGACAAATCAATTAGTATAAAAAAATAATTGTTTTTAAGAAAATTATTTACAATGTATTTTTTTAAACAATTATTTGTTTTTTTTGGACTAATTGATTTGTCTCATTATTCTGTACATAAAAGTATTACGATAAGATTATCAAAAACTGAATATTTTACGAAATATTTAATTTTTTATATCAAAATATATCATTAAAATATAAAATAATTCAAAAAGTATTTAAGAAAAAAATACTTTATTATAATGTTTTGGAAAGTTTTCGAGGTAAGCTACAATATATAATAAAAAATAGGGGATTCTATTTACAAAAATTAAAATTAATTTTAATATGATCTTGACCGTGCTATTCAAGGTCATACTAATATTATTATATAATGCGCCACTTAGAGCTCTACAACTTTTGCATGAAACATTTTTCGTGAAAATGCGTTGTTTCCTCAAAAAACTGCTGATACGGGCGCTTTGTTATACCCTATATACTCACAATTAAAAGTAAAAAATTATAATATTTTTAACAAACAAACAAAAATATTTTTAGTGCGATTAAGCACTTTTAATCTCCTGTATTGAACCTATTAAAGTTAAGATCGATTAAGATTTTTATTGTTTGCAACGGTTTTGCAATCGGATTACATGGAGCAATTTTACTTGATAGAATGCGACTATACCTAAAAACAAATGAATCTGAGGTTCGATGGTACCTGCGGTGAAAAATTCGATATTTTTATATTAAAGTACAATGTTCAATCTTTCATTTGAGTTTTGTCTGAAGTCTTTTATATCTCGGGTTCATTTGCTACAAATTATCAAAAATGATAAAAAACGCGTTTTTGAAAGGATATAATCCGGTTTTTCTCGAAAACCTGATGTGATAGTAATATAATAAATTCTGCATTGCGGATTTAGATTTAGAGCACAAAAAAATTATAGTAAACTATTTGTGGCGGATAACCACCACAAAAGTACGGGCACACGGAATCAACATGCGCCCCTTGCGAAATAGCGGCAAACGCGCGCGCCCAGACTCACGCGCTGAACACGTGCAAGCTCGACAAACTACGAGAGCTTGCCGCGACGCGGCGGCAGCCGAGAGTCGGCGCCAGTGAGTGAGATCCAACGAGTAGGAGTATATAAGATGGTGAGTCGATCGATATCACAAGTCGCGGCTCTCGCTGCTAGAGAGGACTTCTCTCGTTTAGTAGACGAAAGCTAGCGACGGTGGACGGAATTCGGGTCCGTCCGTATATAACCTCCGCAACTTGGGTAGCCGTAAGAAAGCGCATCTAGAGGGAACGTCCACGTCCACTTCCGCCGCCCACTTCACCCGGGCCTATATTGCGGACCGGACCTCCTCCGGAGCCACCGACCAGCTTCCACTCGCCGGCATATCAGCTGGTCTTTCCGGGAGTGGAAACTGCAGCCTCTGGAGCTGTCGCCGGTGCGCTTCACTCGTCCGGGCAGGGACTTCCTGTCGACGTGGGACGTCAGGGTTAGGCGCTACACGTCACCTACCCACGGCTGAAGCTACCCTTCACGCCTGTCGCCACCATCGCTAGTGGCCAACGAGCGTATCGACCAGGAAACGCAGATTGCCCCGGCCTGCAGGATGATATATCGGGGGACGCAGTCTCTCGTCTCTACTTCTGAGAAGGCGACGCAGGTGACCAACACCACCACCTGCGAACGGTCCTCGTAGTCGGACCTCTCAGACTGGGAGGAAGCCACACACTCTTCCACGACACAGACAGACGCACCGCCGCTGCCCGAGAGGAGTTACACTCCACCCGGGACTCCTCCGGCGCTTCGTACGAGGTGGGGTCCACCACAATACACCTCGACGGATCCGCCACTCCAGTGGCGTGAACGCCTGCAGTAGGGCGCAAACACCAGCGCACAACCGACCCTTTTCAGGGCCAACCAAAAATCAAACCAAAATTAAAGCTTGTATATACCTCTCAACTGTATATAAAATAGAAATATATTTTTGTGATTTAAAAAGTGGTCATTGACGACATCCAGCGACATCTTCCCTTTGCGTATAGTGGAGCGAAGGAAGCGAGCGCGATTCCGCATACGAACAACCCACATATTAGTTTTTTTCCAGACCGCAGAAAAAATATAAGGTAATTATTTACTATAACGGACCCAGCTCCAATCACGTTGACCTTGATATATGTTGTAAAGATCACTGTCGCGAGTATCTTCCATGTGTAACTTAGAATTGTATGTATTACCAATGTCTTGCGTTGTTTACGTTTTTTGAACATAAACAAAAAATTCGAGGAAGAATTTGATTTTGGCAGTGACGACAATTCTGACAATGATTCAAGCTTCTATCCATGAATGTAATTTTTGATTTATTTTTTATTCAATATTTTTTCAAAATATAGACATTTTTTTTGTTAAAATTTGTTTAATTTTTTTATTTATTTTAATTTCCTCGCGTCGCATTGTAAAGTATATGCGTGGACACAGTGGGTTCCGCCCCCTCTACGGGGGGCTCCACTTCCGAAAAATATAACCTAACCCAAACCTATTTCTGATTTAAAACTAAAATTTGGTTTGGGTTACGTTATATAACCCAAACCAAATTTCCGTTTCGAATTAAACTTTAACTTTAAATATCTCAAAAATTATAAGAGACCGCCGATTAAGTTATAAGGAAAAGTTACTCAGGATCATGATCTTGACAACATATATCAAGGTCAACATTGTTAGGTTCGTTTTTATAAAGTTTTATTATCATGTCCAATACTTTAAAGTGATATATCTCGAAAACTATTGGTCGAAAATTTTTTTTACTATTTTTCCCGTGTTTCTCGTCAAAAATGTTTTCAGAAACGACCTTTCAAATAGAGGGCCACAGTTATCGTAATCACCCCGATAAATGAATATATAAAATATTTCATGCATAATTGTATCCTTTTTATATCTGCGTTAAAAATATTTGCTATTTCTCATATTGTTTATATGTAACCAATTGTGTAATATATACTAATTATAAAACTTAATTCAAATTTATTAATAAAACCGAAAAAAATATTTATTTCTAATAAACTATTATATACATTTACAGGCAATAATTAAAAAAGGAAACAATTTGTTTAGAAATTGTTGAATATTTTATTTATTTATTCATCTGTGCAAAAACAACTAAAAAATCAACTAAAAAATCAACTAAAAAATCAATTGGTATAATAAAAATAATTGTTTTTAAGATATAGTATGTAATTATTTACATAATTTTTTTAACAATTAGTTGTTTTTTTTACTAATTGACTTGTTTCATTATTCTGTATATAAAAGTATTACAGTAAGAAAACTAAATATTTTACGTGATATTATATTTTTTATATAATATCAAAATATATTAGATTAAGATATAAAATAACTCGAAAAATACTTAATGAAAAAATACTTTTTTGTAGTGTTTTGAAAAGCTTTCGAGATAAACTACAAAAATATGTAATGAAAAATAGGGGTTTCCATTTAAGAAACTGAAGATGATCTTCATCTGATCTTCAAATTATCTGGACTATCAAATCAATGACACCATCTTATGTCCTCTTCGAAATCACAAAACTTTTGTATGAAACATTTTTCTCTAAAATACTATAACGGGCCACTTCACGAGCGGTGCGCGGATAACGCAATCGGAATCAGGATTCGTGAAGGATCGAGAAACAATGAAAAACGCGTGGTTGAAATAGTCTTTTATTTGCCTCGTTCGGCAGTGGTCAGTTTTACAAAGGTTTAAATCTCACTAAGCGGATGCGCGGCGGATGTTACAGCGCGAGTGATTTAAAGCGCGGCAGTTGTTCGGCGCGAGTTGCAATATGCACGAGCGGATGATTCCGCAGCTGTAATACAGCACGCATGATATAAATATATAGGTGCGGCGGTTATGCGGCGCGGTAGTTAATTGCGTGGACGGCGATGCCATGATTTGCGGTGGTGCGAATAGGATGTCGTTGTCTAGTGACGCGGCGCGTATTGCCAGTTGTTCGGGGGTACTTTTGGATATCGGGCAGTCTTGATCGGGGCTGAGAACTCTCTATCTCTGTCTCGTGCGCAGATCTAGAGGACGGCCGGCGGAGTTTAGAAAACACGACGGGGCAATGAACTCGCTAACCCACACACCGGCTGACCGGAGCGGTCGGATGTTAGATCGTAGGTCGAGAACTCTCGAGGAGAGCGGCAAACATTCCGTTCTCGTTCTATTCGGTCAGATTAGGAAGGAGTTGCAGTCAGAGCGTATGTCGCGAATGCACGGCGGAGGCAGCGAATTCGTCAACCACTCATTCCATCATTTTGCGATTGTCAGGATTGGTTTCTAAAATATCTCGTGCGTACTACTCGAGCGGATTCAGGTACCAGTCTGGTGCTAAGATGTAATTTAGCAGTCGTTTTATACCCGGTAATTAGCGGTATATGCATCGTTTTCCTACGGTGGGGAAAACAATGTGCCGTTTTGGTGGGAGGTGCTCAACGCTATTCGGGCGCCGTTTGATCTTGGTGCGGGCCGTAACGGCAGCCGTGTAAAAGACATACAGCTTTTTACTAATTAAATATTAAAAAGGGCGCTAAGCGCCTCTATTTCTTGCCCGGCTGGTATTTGCCGGGCAGACTTCCGGTTCATCAACTACTGGGTAACTGTTTCCAAGATATAAGTTTGTAATAATTTAACTGACTCACTTTGTAACAAATCTGTCTATAATAATTTATAATATTAGTAGTTATCTAATTACATATCTACAACAAATTGCAATATTAGTAGATTTACATCTACAATAAATTAAAATAGTAAATATTGTCTCCTTTTCTCCCAATTTTTTTATTTATTTGTGCTTTAGCTACTCGATCCACCGAGACACAAACGCGAAAAAGAAAGATAATAAAAGAGAGTTCTCATATAATAATTAAAAATACATTTCTAATAAAATATTGAATACATTTTTTATATGACTATAAAATTCATTTCTTTTGTCAATTTCGCTTGTGACGAAATCATGACGACTTCCACGCGCTTCTGAAAGATTTGATCATCCCTGTGTTCTCCATTTCTTCGACTTCCGCGTCGATAACGGCCTGCATGACCGGATTGCGTGGTCGATAACGTTGTTTGATCGGTGTGGCGCGGTTCAAGCGGATGGGATGCTCGATCAACGGGGTCGGACCGGTGATCTTGGGATTTAGAGCTCGCGGCCCAGGAACGCATTCAGTCTCGTCTTCTTCCAGGATGCAGATGACCAGTTCGCCGATCATTCCACAAGCTGGATGGCGAATCCATAATTGACGTTGTTGCAACGGCGAGATGGTTAGCTTCAAGTGGGCCCATAAGTCCATCCCGATAAGCATGGCTTCTCCCAATAATGGTAGGATCGAAAAGGTGGAAGTACATTTTTATAATTGTGTGGTGCAACGGTAGTCTTACGTTTCCGGAGCACTTAGATGGTAGTGCCATCGGCCATTTGCACTTGGCCGTCCTCCTCGATGGGCTCAATACCGAGTCGCCGAATCGGATCGACGCGTTTATAAACAAGACTTCTGAGCCGGAATCGAGTAGTGCTTCTACGGGATGCCGTGGTCACCGTGATGTGCGACCGAGATGTGTACTTTATTCGGTTCGGGGCGTTCGGAGTTCGGTTGCAGGGGTCCCGGCGTGGTTGACGTTTCCCGGCGGAGAGTGGCAGTTCTTGAGGACTCCGTCCTTATCACATAGTGAACAAAACCGTCGAGGTGGGTATTTGAAACCTAACCGGGTATGCCCCCGCTGGTTATAGCGCCAGCAGCACTTCTTCCGATTATATGTGACTGCTACAGTTGGTGGTGTCGCGGTGTCTTTGTTCCAGCCATGTCGTTCCTACTCGATCCTGTCAAATTCTGCGGTGTTTATCAGAAGTTGGTTGAAGTTATGGATTTCCCGACGTTTTAGATATATCTTATACCCAGGCCGAATATTTTCGTGAGTCGTTGTTCACATGTGAATTTCCCGGCTCGTCGCATGAGCGTCATATCGTTGGCGTAAGATGCGAATTTCTTCTTTTAGCGTTGCCAGCGTTCAAATATCTGTCATTGCAACTCTTCGAGGTATCGCAGCGGGAAATATCATAGTTGAAAGGCGTTGCAAAAATCCTCCCAAGTTTTCCAGTCGTCGCGGTTGTTACGCGCCCAAGCTACTACATCTCCGCGTAATAATTTGATAGATCTTCTAGAAGTTGCTCGCTGAAGTACCCGTATTCCACACGAAGGTCATCGACGCGCTCTGGGAACGCGACAGATCGCGATCGTCGAAAGACCATCCCCATTTTCTGATTTGATTCAGCATATTGATTGCGGAGGACAGTACGAAATCGTGGTCTTTGTCGGCGGACACGGACGACGGTACGATTTCGATTCGCGGAAGTGGCGGCGGGTCGCGTGTGTCGTGATTTTGTGACGCGAATTTCTCAGGATGTGCATCCACGTATCGGCTCATTCGGGCACAGATATCGTCGAGCGTGTCGGATACGTTAATGCTATATGCGACTGTGATGACATTAAATTTCTCTTTTGGGAGCATGTAGATCTACGTTTTCATGGCGGACGGATACGGTTCTATACTGACCATGCCGATAGATCAAGAAAAATTGTGCCTCTCACAAATAGATCTCTATCAGGGCGTCAATTGTAATAGGCCGCTTCACGAGCGATATGCGGATAACGCAATCGGGATCAGAGTTCATGAAGAGATTTGAAACACGACGAAAGACGCATGGTTTTAATTGTTTTTTATTTGTCTCTGTCTGCAATGATCAGTTTACAGTAACTATAAAGGTTAGTTTTCAAGCTCGATAGCCGTTAGCTGCACGCGTACCATGACGCGCTAGGAATCCCTGAAAAGACAGCAAGCGTGTCTCTTTCCTGTACTAGAGTGTCGAGCCAATGCCCTGCGGGGCAACGAGTGCCCACTCCTTCTTCTTGTATGAGTCGTCGTGGAGCTTTTATTTTGTGTTAAATCTAAAGCTCCACGTGTTCGTGTAAGTTATTTAGCGCAAATAAATCTCTTCCAATTGTTCCTCGTAATACAAAAATCCAGTTTCAACAGTAACTAAATCCGCAAAGCGAGAGCACGGCGGATGTTACGGCGAATTTAAGGCGCGGCGGTTGTTCGGCGCAAATCGCTAAATGCGCGGACGGTGATTCCGTGAGTATAATAGCGTGCAGGGACGTCGATGAATCGTGATCATGATGCGGCGCGTATACTCAAATGTTCATGGAACTGCGTCCGGAAATCGGGAAACCTCGACCGGAAGGGAGAACTCTCTATTTCTATTCCAAGTGCGGTTATAGAGGAGGACTGATAGGGTTGAGAAAGTTCGGCGGGGCAACGAACTCGCTGTCCTACGCCGTTTTAGATCGGAAACTATCCAATTCACAAAAAAAAATTTCAGCAAAAAATTGTAGGAAATTTCCTTCTCTATAATATATAATAACTATTTTCGTCATAGGACCAACCAAAAACGAAATATTACGAAAAAACCGTTTTTTTGCCTCATTTTTCCAATATGGCGGCGTGAGCGGCGAGGCGCCAAGGTCGAAAACTCAGAAAATTATTTAAGACACAAAACTATATGTGTTCGGAAGTCTACCTCGACGAGATTGCCCGAAACCGATAGAGACGCTCAGACTTGAGCGAGAAGCAGTGTGTAGCGCGAATCCGTTGATTTGCTGGAAGAATATGAGTTAAAAAAATTACTCACGCGAGTGTAGGTTTTAAAGAACGTTTATTCGAAAATCCGGGGAGCGAGCGACGACACGTATCCCGCGTTTAAGATCGGAAATCTTTTTAATGTCCGTCTATGACCTGCCTTTCTTCGCGTTTCAGAAATCTTGAAGGTCCTCTTACTAGAAGACTTCGCGAGAACGGAAATCTTGAGCGCGGACGCAGGATGGGTTTTAGCGAGAGGCAGAAGACAAACGCGACGCGGTGAACGATTAAAAGCTCTCGGACTCCCCACTTACACAATGTTACACTATCTTAATAATAAAGAGTTCAAGAATTATCGAAAACACTAAAGAATTGACCGCCTCGAGAAAGTGAAAAGCAGTCGAATGCGAGACTCTTCGTAATGAGCGTGAGACGAGTAAGTCTACTGCGTGCGCGATACGAGCGAGAATTAACGAAAATGAAAAGTGAGAACAAGCGATGATTTTCGACTGGCTCGAGTCGTTGTCGTGGGTAGACTAAATCAACCGACCGCGGAAGCTCGCGCTCAGCCGATGGAAATAATAAGGGTTTTTCGGCATCGAACGTTCTAGAATCAGGTGTTTGTCACGGTTTTTCACTATAAGAATAACGCGATTACGAACCGAGCGGGTGACCGCGACGCTATTTGTTCTCGCTCGTGTTTTGATTTTCGAGGTAATCATTTGAATATTACGGCGACGTTCGCCGTTGAAATTTAGACACGAACTTTAATGTTTCAATTTTGAACAAATATTACCTTGCAAATTAACGACAAGTCGATCAAAACTCTCATTTACGGCTTCTATATTCTCACATAGTTTAAAATATTCAAGATTAATGCAATGTTTGAGTTTGAATAAAAAAATATAGTTGACGGTTTCATGTACAAGCAAGAATCGCGTAACGTAAGTTTCACAACACTCGCATCATGTATTTTAACACTCGACCACGTCCGCCTGCCACAGATCATCGAATCCGTGACTATGACATGTCTTTTCTCGCTGGAGCATGCAATTCTTCCACGAGAAGCTGTTCTTCAGAGGTCTTTCGCTGCATATTTGACCGACGCATAATTCGCAATAATGAGATAATTCTTCCATGCATATTCTTTATATATCTTTTTTCTCCTGCGCTGAATTAGATGTAGTTTGCTCGTGAGTTGCATACCGAAACATTTTCTACATCTCATCCATTATTATTTGTAGCGTCTGCATATTCGTCTCGAGCGTGATTATTTTTTTTTCAAATTCTTCTAATCTATCTTCTAAAAGCTTGACACGTATTTCTAAGCACTATTTGTTTGCGGCATCGGTATCATCTTCCGGTTGCGCTATGTCATCGTATGCCACATTGTGCGCGACCTTGCGTCAAAGCCGGAGGCTGTCTGACACAGAGCATTATCGCGCACGTAATTTCTTATTAATCCATTCCATTAATAATATAAATTGTGCGGTGTTCCCAACAATAATCCAAATTTATTAATCGACATTTCGATACAAACAATAATGACAGACTGACTCGTTTCGTCGACGCATAGTTTAATTTATAATAAGACCAGCTTCGCAAAGTTCCTCGATAATTGATAATATTTCATTGTCGTGGGCATTGTTGCCGGCTTGACCCGAAGTTTCCAGCAATCACAAGCAATCTACCAACTCGTTGGGATCATTCAATGCACGTAATCGATCTTATTATCGTTTAACGTCATAGCGCGCGGTATGTTTATATTTCTTCCAGCTTTTTTATTAGAGATTAATGGCGCTATTATATTTTTATACTTGTATCCCTTGTTACTTAATATTATTATTACACATATCATTGCAACGTCTATGCGCATTTGTCGCCAGTAATATATTCTTGTATTTAATTCTATCATCGTCAGTATATACGTCACCGTCTGGCATTCTCTCGCAAAATCAACTCGTAGAGATCTGGTGTTCCCACGTATCTTATTCCACCGATAAATATATTGTCATCTTTATCCTCATCAAAAACTTTATCACCCATTATCATTACTTCATTGCGAAATTTAACACCGTATACATAATTTGTTGTTATCTTTATCTTAATTCAAAATAGCTCCCACATATTTTTGCCCTAGTGTGCGCGCAATGTACTTTGACCCTCGGACGTTTGTAATAGATGATGAACCGACGTCACAAGCGTTTCAAGCGTGGTTTCGAAAATTTCTTCCACAGATGGAGACGGTCTTTCGTGCAATATTTGACTTAGTTGTACATCTTTTATCGGAGTAGAAGTAACCACATTCGATAATTGTTTCATTCGTTTACGTTTTGATTGATTTAGAGTAGAAGTTATTAGCGAATTGTTTAATGAAATATTTGACCGTGTTCGCTTTGTTCCATACTTTGATTCTTTTTTCAGATGCTTGTCTTCGAGCATACTCGATGGTTCGATTTTCGCTTCATCAAATTCCACATTGATTGTATTTTTGACAAGTTGTTTTAGAGGTTCGATAATTGGTTTAAAGTGCCTCTCCTATGCGACGTTTTGCTCCATTTGACCAATTTTTAAAGAACGATATTTTTTGCGGATTGATTCGATATTTCGGTTGTTGAAGCGATTTCGAGTATATATACACATTTTCGAAACGTACACCGTGACTTTCTATCAAACTTATCAACACGTTAGTCTTACCAATTTGAAGGACCGCAAATGATACCGCGTATAATAATCGGCAGCATGTTTCCATGCTTGCGTATTTCTTTCTCGGACGTTACTCGTGTTTTATCGTCAAAATTTGTCACTTTGATTATCGTCGCTAGTCGACGTGCATGTTTGCCCTCGCGAATCTCAAATCAGATTTTTGGGAAATAAGTTATCGGGGCCCTACTTATAGAGGTGCACCGAATCGAAACCGCTCAGTCTCAAAAGTCTTATTCTATCGGTTGATAGCGTTATTCTCGAGCTTACCACCGAGCAGTTATAGATTATTTCCAAGATTGTTTTACTGCGAGACTTTGGTAGCTATGTGGAACAATTGTGGTACAAGCTTCCAAAACATGTAAAAGCTGACTCAGAGGTTCGACAGTCGATGCAAGCGACATTATAATTTACCGTGGCAGCAAACACATATCGACGGTCCAACACCATTAATAAAAGTTATGTCAAATGCCGGAAAAATTTATGAGGTAGTGGTTTGTTAAATTGTGCGATAATCGTACTTCCTATCGAATTACATATTCCAGGCTATCAGTTTTGCGGACCGGGATCTCATTTAGAAACACGATTGGCTAGAGGTGATCGGGGTATCAATCCATTAGATGCCGCGTATCGCGAGCTTATTCCCGAAGCGACGATCTCGGTCAACGACATGTTGCGGATAATATAATCGCCACAAAAGTGCGAACATGTATTATCGCGAGAGATTGGACTCTTGGCGAAAGAACGGCCGCTACAGTTGTTTGGGAAGCTATGAAAGCAAAAACAAAATTCGGTATGGGGATGAAAACAATAAAATCATCGATGAAGAAAAAGACTGTGAAAAAACGAATATTTCCTACAGCGAAGCGCAGTTGTATCTTATCAATTTTACCATTATTGGGAGTTCCCGGTTCGTTGGCTGGCGGAGCAGCGGGAATCGCGAAGGCGGTGAACGATAGCAACGCTGCGCGATGTCAGCTCAAAGAAATCCAACGTCATAATCACGCCATGGAAGGTCATGGACTTTATCTCGCTCCATACAAGCGTGGGCAAGAGTTCTCAATAACGGCTAAGAAGAAAGACATCCAAATAACGATAAAAATGTCTGCTAGTATAACAACCAATATACAATTGGAACAATTTGCAAGGCGTATGCGTATGCCATATTTTAGAGGCGTTTTCATGCGCAATAATTTACCGATAAACAGCGTACGACGAAATGAGAACGCTCTCGTCAATTTGGATGACGTTGATGGTTCCGATACTCATTGGGTAGCGTATGCAAAGTGGGGAGATCGTATAGTATATTTCGATAGTTTTGACCGCCCAAGAAATTAGTGGGATATTTTGAACAAAATGTTACAAATATAGAATACAATCATACGTCCTAACAATATTATAATTAAAGTATATTTGTGAACAATTGTGTCTACGATTTCTTTAAACGGTCGATGATCGATATGAATTTATAGCCTGACAATTCCCCATCGCGGCTCAGTATTCGTTCGACAGTTTTCCAGCATGTCACTCACCTTACGTTGACTGGCAAGAGTAGCGTTTTTGCTGTAAACTACTTTCCGGCTATAGATTTAAACATTGACGATTACGAGCTTGGTTTAACGGATTTTGAAATTTATCATACGATATCAAACGTGAATTGTTTGAATAATAAATTTTATTTTGATAAGAAAATTACGATTCCCGAGGGATCGTACAAATGACACTCTATAAACGAATATTTCCGACGTGCAATTTTACATCAACGCGTAGTTGATTCCAGCGATATTGTTGATGACAAAGATGTTTCGCGAGAAGAGAATAAAGATGATATCGAAGAACACGGCGAATATCCAATAACGCTTCACGCTAATCATAATACGTTAAAAAGTGAAATTAAATGTGTCTATAGAATAAATTTTAGTAAACCAGACAACGTTGGATCGTTGTTGGGATTCTCGTCAAATCGTATATTAAAGCCTCGGAAATGGCACGAATCGGATGTACCCATAAATATTATTAGCGTACATATTATTTGTATAGAATGCAGCGTAACCACTGGGGGATTGTCCCGATTGCGCACATTATCGGACACGACAATATTCCCCGATCGGACACAGACCCAATCAGACATAATTCCGATCGGACACATGATTGCAATCGGACACAGGCCCGATCGGACACAGGCCCGATCGGACACAGGCCCGATCGGACACAGGCCCGATCGGACACAGACCTGATCGGACACAGTCTTGATCGGACACAGTATATCAGAAATATATAAGTTTGGGTTAGGTTATATCTTCCGGAAGTGGAGCCGCACCGTAGAGGGGGCGGAACATACTGCTTACACGCATATACTATTTAATGCGTAGTAAGATTCCACATAAGTTTACAACTTTCCACGCGAAGCGAGGTTTAACGCAAATCTATGTGTCTAGTTTTTTGTTAGTGGTGCCCTCCCGTCGGAGGGGGGCGGAACCCACTGTGTCCATGTATACATTTTTCCATCCACACAATAATTGTAGGATAGACCTAGCTTCGCGTTGGGTACTGTGTCTGATCGTAATTGTGTCCGATTGAGCCTGTATCCGATTGAGCCTGTGTCCGATCGGGTCTGTGTCCGATTGGGCCTGTGTCTGATCGGGCCTGTGTCCGATCGGGGCTGTGTCCGATCGAAATTGTGTCCGATCGAGCCTGTGTCCGATCGGGACTGTGTCCGACCGAGCCTGTGTCCGATTGGGAAATATTGTTGTGTCCGGTAATGTGCGCAATCGAGACTCACTCACCTCTGGTGTGTACAACAATGACATGCGCGTACACGATACATGAATTTTCACCGAGAGTGCCGCCAGGATATAAGATATCGGAAACGCCAGCACAGATCATTTTTCTACCGATCATCGCAAGGAGCATTACTGATTTAACGATACGCATTGTTGATCAAGAAGGACATTGCTCTATTTTCGAGGAGAGGAAATTGCCGTGAAATTGCATATACGGCGGTGGCAAAAATAATAACGTGACAAACGAAATGCTTGTATTGAACGAAAGCACGGAGCACGCGAGAGACAATAGCTTTACGAGGGACAATATTTATGCGAGAAGGCTAGTGGCTACGGTATCGGATGAAAATAATCAGATATCCAGATATGTCTTAAAAGGAGCTCATCGCGTTGAATCGCGAATTTTTAAAATTATTTGGATTCATCATACGAAATACTTGAACAACATGATTGACATCTTGAATGTCGGAGGGGAGCCGATGTTTGACGATCGTATCATCAAGATTAAGATTCATACGTACAATCCATACGCCAATACAACGCTTGGATATAACAATGAGATACGGATATTGATACAACATTAAGATTTGTACACGTTATCATGTGAAAGTTTTCTATACGTCGAGGGAATGTTGAGAGTGCGTAAAATAGATGAAGGCAAGAGTAGTATTGAGAAACAATTGTGTCGCGTTTATGTTTGGTGAACTTTGATATGAACTCGACGATATGGAAATTGATCGCAACAGAAACGTTGGAATAACTTCCACGATTAAAAACTATGTCTCTCTAACAACCGAGAAAGGTAAAATCTTGGAGAATGCTGCGTGAAATATGTCACATAATGCTGTTCAAGCTTACTTCAACTTTTGTGTGCCGCTAACCATACTATTGGGTTTTTGCGAAGATTATAAGCGAGTTGTGATTAACGCTCGTCACGAATTAATTCTGATACGTTCGCGTAACGATAACAATTGTGTTACGACTTGTGCCGTATTTCCGGAAGGTGAGGAATAAAAGATTCTAGCGCACGTGGTTTCGACTGTGAGATCACTTTATTGAGAGAGAATGGCCGGGGGCCGGCACCTTCAGGGTTACCAACATTAATACTTGCATTGCTGCTAACTTGAGAACAATATATGGTAGCCTCGCGTGATAGGGCTAAGCGCAGGTGCAATGAGAGCGGGAAATCCAACATCCTGCCCCCCTTGGAAACGGGGTTTACAAGTAAATGTTATAATGTATTAAATGCAGATCTTATAGGTAGGTTAGATAATATTTTTTACAATGCGGAAGCGTAATAACTCTTGTACATTTGGTCTTAAATCTAATGTAAATTTAATTTTAATCCTATGGTGTTCTTGTCATACAAACGATCGCAAGTCTTATAATTATTTGACTAACAATGTGAGAATAAATAGAGATAGTAAATAAAACTTCTTTGGTTTTAAACCTATAATAATACATTGCAACTTAGAAACTAACGCTCAGTCTTTGGTTTAGCATTTGGTTTAAGATATCTCATTTTCTTCGACTGGCAAGATACATATTTTTGATAACGCTCGCTTCGTTATGCCCTTACTTGTTCGTATCGTGACAACTCTAGTGAGATTGTCCGGGCCGGGATGTATATTTATTATTCTACCCAAAGGCCATGACATCGGGGGGGTGTTCTCATTTTTAATGAGCACCATTGTGGCTTCCTTAATATTCGTTTTCTTTGACAATTTCCACTTAACGCGTTGCTGGAGCTGAGCTATATATTCTTTAGACCATCGGGTCCAGAAGTTCTGCTTTATTTGAGTAAGCAAATGAAGTCTTGTTAAACGATTTATAGGAATCTTACTCATGTCACACTCCGGGATCGCGTTAAGTGCCTCGCCTATAAGAAAGTGGCCGGGGGTCAGCGCTTATAGATCGGTAGGATCATTAGAAATAGGTGTAAGGAGTCTTGAGTTTAAACATGCTTCTATTTGCCTTAGGACCGTGTATAATTCCTCGAAAGTTAGTATAGTTGTACCTATTACCTTTCGCATATGATTTTTTGCTAGTTTCACAGAGGCTTCCCACATTCCTCCCATGTGCGGTGCGTAAGGAGGGATAAATTTCCAGTCAATGAACTGTTCAAGTAGGAAATCGCGTATTTGGGTTTGCGTGGATTCTTTAAGTAGCTGATTTTTCAGTTCCGACAATTGATTGTTGGCTCCAGTAAAGATGGTGCCGTTGTCGGAGTACAGAGTGGAACACTTTCCTCTGCGAGCAATAAATCGTTTTATCGCGTTAAGGAATGATGCAGTACTTAAATCCGATACTAGTTCAAGATGTATTGCCTTTGTGGCCAAACATACAAACAATGACAGATATGCTTTGCCGGTTTTGTTTCGCGAAATTTTTACGCTAAACGGGCCGGCGTAATCTACGCCAGTGTTAAGAAATGGCCTGGCAGATGTTACACGTATCGATGGTAAACTTCCCATTAATTGACTTGCGGTTACGAGCGAAAACAAACAATGCAATTTCTCAAGGTACGACGTATCGTATTTCTACCATTTAGTGGCCAGTAATTTTCGCGCATGGCTGCTAGTATTGCTTGAGGCCCTGCGTGCAAATTTTTGTAGTGAATGTCTTTTATTATTAAATTCGTGAGATGACTCTTGCTCGCTAATATGATTGGGTGCTTTTGAGCATATTCTATTGGTGCGCGGTGTAGCCTTCCCCCCACGCGAATGAGACCGTCTGAGTCTAAAAATGGATGTAAGGTTAGCAGTTTACTTTTTTAGAATCTAATTGTGATTGCTTACGAAGATTATATAATTCTTGTGGGAATTCGCTTGCTTGGCAAAATTTGATGATTGCGGTTGTCGCTTTATTTATTTCGTTGACTGTTAAAGGTCCATTAGTTTTTATCATTTCCTTTGATGTATTGTTCTTAAAACGCAGACAATATGCTATGGCTCTTTTTAGTCTTGTAAATGATGAGAATCTTTCAATAATGGTGGGACCTTGACTGACTGCATGATATGCCAATGATTTCGATACGCGAGCTTCCGGCAACTCCTCCGTTGCGTTTTTACATTCATACGGCAGCATTGCCGTGTTATGGTGCAAAAATGCAGGCCCTTTCCACCATATCTGCATCGTTTCTAATTTTTCAGGATTAATTCCTCTTGATAATGGGTCAGCTGGGTTGTCCTGCGATTTCACGTGATGCCACTGTACTTGGTTCGCGATGCGGTGTATCTCCGATACTCTGTTAGCAACAAAGGTATTCCATTTATTCGATTCATGGTTGATCCATGCTAAAGCTATCGTGGAGTCGCTCCAATAGTGTGCTCTTTGTACACGGATACTCAGCGCTTTCATAGCCTTGTCACCTAGATTAGCCAATAGGACGGCGCCACACAACTCTAGTTTGGGTAATGAAATCTTCTTTATGGGCGCTACGCGCGATTTGGCACATAGTAGATTAACCGTATATCTGAAATCGGATGAGATGCTGCGCAAGTATAAACAGGCGTCCTCCGATGCGTCGCAAAACCCATGTAATTCCACTTTAATCGTGTTGTCACCTAATGCCTTACGAGGAATATGGATTGATTCTATACAGTTGATTTGGGATCTCCATTGTGTCCACATAACGCGCATCTCATTGTTTACGGTTTCGTCCCAGTCACATTTTGACTGCCATAGTCGCTGCATAATTATTTTTGCCTTGACTATTACTGGACCCAGCCATCCTAGAGGGTCATAAATCTGCGCAATATTGGCTAATATGCATCGCTTTGTTATTTTTTGTTGTATTTCTAACTTCAATTTATAATGAAACGTATCCGTAGCTGTGTTCCACCACAAGCCCAAAATTTTGGTCGCTTCACCAAGCATGAATATAGATTCATTGCTGAGGTGATCGCCGAGACCTGGGCCATTGGATCTCCATTTTCTGAGCTCGAATCTTGCACTGGTGAGTATACTTATAATATCTTGCTTAATTCGCAGTAAATTATCCACAGTGTCGGCTCCAGTTAATAAATCGTCGACGTAAAAGTCTTTGGATATCACTTCCGCAGCTTCGGGATATTCTTGGCTCATCTGTCGGGCTACTTCTTGCATGCATCTTATGGCTAAAAATGAGGAGCTTGCCATTCCATAGGTAACTGTGTTGAGTTGGAATTTTCTGATAGGCTCATCCCGATGCCATCGCCAGAGTATGCGCTGTAAATTGAGGTGGTTTTTAGCTACATTAATTTGACGGTACATTTTGGAGACGTCAGCTGACATTGTGTATTTATGCTGTCGCAAGCGTAGTATAATATCAAAGAGGTCATCTTGTAGAGTTGGCCCAACCATGAGCATGTCGTTTAGAGATTTTCCCGCCGAGGTTTTGCAAGAGGCGTCGAAGACAACTCTTACCTTCGTGGTGATGCTGTCTTTTTTTATGACCGAGTGATGCGGTATGTAGTATGAAGGCTTGTAATCCCTTTCGTCAAATGATACCTCTTGCATATGATTCAAATTCAAATACTCACGCATGAAACTGTGATATTGATGCTTCAGATCGTTCTGTTTCTCTAATTTTCGCTCTAGAGTTTTGAATCGCCTTTCTGCAATATGGTAAGATTCGCCCAACTGTTGTATATCGCCTTTAATCGGCAATTCCACGATGAAGCGTCCTTCATGATTTCTGTTAAAGATGGAAACAAAATGCGCTTCGCATTTGTTTTCTTCCTTGGAACACTGTGATTCGTGAGTTATTTCTTCCATTTTCCAAAATTTTTCTAATTGATTGCTAAGCTTCAAGTTTGCTGAAACACCACAATGCGTTCTATAAATCAATGAAGTTTCATTTGATTGGGTTTGCCCAGCTATGATCCATCCAAGTAGGGTCTCCTGCAATATGAGCGTTTGTCCTGGTGGCCGAATTTGGCGGCTACGTAGCAACTCCCAAAAGATAGACGCGCCTAATAAAATATCTATCTCCGCTGGGATATGATACTGAGGATCAGCCAACTGAACATCATAAGGAATTTGTAGATTTCCTTTATCTAATTCTACAGTTGGCAAGCTCTCAGTGATTTTGCGGATGATCATGAAGGGCAGTTTACCCTGGAAAGTGCTTGTTCGCGATTTTATTGTGGTGGTTATTTGCTGCGCTGCGTTTATGGATGAGCTACTGATGCCTAAAACAGTAGTGTTGATAGTTTCCGGTTTTATACCTAATAATTTACTGCACCTTTTAGTAATGAAATTGGATTGTGACCCGCTGTCAAGAAGGGCGCGACATTCGCGTAGGGCACCGTAATCATCGCGCGCCAATATAACAGCTGTGGAGAGTAACACCTGAGGTAATTTTTGCGTGCTGCAATTATTAACTGCTATGGAGGGTGAACTTAAAATAAGACCAACAGAAGGCTGATCCTGCGCGTGATTGGCAACCGCGGACATTGACTTACTTTCTTGCTTAGACCTTATGTCCTTAACATTTGATACTTGTGAATCTTCCGAACTCGGAATATGTAATAGCGTATTATGATAACCTTTACATTGTTTACAACTGGGAGCCTTACAATTTCTGCCGTGAAATGCCTTAAGGCACTTAATACATAAACGTTTCCTTTTAATTTCCGAATTTCTGTCCGCTGGTGACATTCCACGCAACATACTACATTCGTGTGTCTTATGATTCTCCGAACATATTGAACAAGACAACGCATTTGCAGTAACGTATGCTTGAGCTGTATTTCTTGCATGGTTATGCAATCTACTATTGCTTCGATTATCATTGCTCGCAGAAAAAAATTGAGGATTGCGGTTGGCACGACTCACTGATTCCAGAAAGGCACTGCGACTGGTAAGAAATTCTAAAAATTCTGTTAGAGTAGGGAATTCTTCTATGCTAGAAGAATTCCCACTCCCTTCGAGATCCCTTATCGATCTTAGGCAAAATAATATGGATTAATAATGTACCACAGTTTCCTACGGGTTGGCCTAGTTTGGTTAATGATTGTGTGCATTGCGATACAGAATCCGTTAAATTTCTAAGATCAGTATATGACTCTTTATTGATAATCGGCATGTCGATTAGAGTTTGAATGAGATATTGAACTATGAGCCTTTTGTTTTCGTATCTTTGCTTTAACAACCGCTATGCTGTTTCATAATTGTCATTAGTAACTTCTAAAGCCATTATTACCTTTGCGGCTTCACCGCTTAACGTGCTTCTAAGATAGTGCAGTTTCTGCACTGGAGACAACACTGCGTTAGATGCGATAAGGGATTCGAATAAATCGCGAAACGGTATCCACCGCTCATAATTTCCGTCAAATTTAGGAAGCTCAATGTTAGGCAATTTTACGCTAGGTCTTACCGTGAATGGATCGACAGGCAGAATTCCGGGCTGCACATTAATTGCTCGAGCCGCTAGGTTTCCTGCTGCGATGTTTCGCGCTTTACTTATTATTCCATGATATGAATCCTCGAAGCTAGCTCTGTGCGTTAATTGTTCCTCCGATTCATCTAAATCCTCGATTTTATTTTGAATGGTGTCAAATTCAGTCCACAACGCTTCAGCCTTCTCTATTCGGCTGGTTAATTCCGCCCTTTTACGCGGATCCGTTTCAGTCGCAGTGAGGTAGCTTCCAAAAGCAGTGAGTTTTGACTTAACCCTGCCTCTTTGTTTAATTAGTTTGGGTAATTCAGCCATGTCTGTGCAATAATTCGGTAATCTGATTCTTATGGCCAAAAAAGACTGTAACGTGTAATAGCGTTATATTTTAATTTGGGTTGTACTACTAGGATTGAATTGCAAACAGTTCTCCTTTGGTTCTAAAAGCGCTGACCCGAGATTTAAGATGCGCGTCAGTAATCTTAAACCATTAATTTGTACCCCTTAAAAAGGGATCAATGTTTGTATTTATTGACAGGAAAGCGAATCGTACTTATCGACATAAACGCACTTATACTTATCGGCGGAAAGACGAATTATATTTATCGACACGGACGCGACTACATTTACCGACAGGAATGCGATTATACTTAATTTTAATTTTGTACTCATCTATGCGGTGCTATTGGGGACGATCCAAATTCCTCCTTGTTTCAACCTTCCTTGTCACAGTTGAGGCTGGAAGTGGTCTGAGGTGCGCAGTCCAATATTCGTCTCGTATAGGGGCGAGAGAGACAGGCCATGCCCCGCTTTGGCTCGTCGGGATCGGCGATGTTTCTCACGCGAGAGCGAGAGAGAGAGAGAGGAGCTGTGCGTCTTCCTCCGGTTCGCCGTAACTGGCGATGTCTCGCTTGAGAGCGAGAGAGAGAGGCCGTGCGTCTTCTTCTGGCACGCCGAGACTGGCAATGTCTCGCTTGAGAGCGAGAGAGAGAGGCCGCTCACCGTGCGTTTTCTTGGCACGGGGCAAGGGCAGTCTAGCGACGCCTCGTTTTAAATACAAAAGAGGCTGCTAGTCTGTATAATCGTGATCTTGTACCTGTTGCGCTAATCAATGCCGAACTCTAAATGCCTCGTGCTGAATAATGGCCGGGCTCACGTATATACGGTGCTTCTATGTCTTCTTGAATCTTGGCTGCTCGATTCCTCGCTCGCATCCGGCTCGAAGGACCATATGTTACGACTTGTGCCGTATTTCCGGAAGGTGAGGAATAAAAGATTCTAGCGCACGTGGTTTCGACTGTGAGATCACTTTATTGAGAGAGAATGGCCGGGGGCCGGCACCTTCAGGGTTACCAACATTAAAACTTGCATTGCTGCTAACTTGAGAACAATATATGGTAGCCTCGCGTGATAGGGCTAAGCGCAGGTGCAATGAGAGCGGGAAATCCAACAAATTGCATTATTGGAAATGCTTCGACTAAAGTTGATATCGAATTATTCAAGATATAATAGCGTATACCACATGTAATATTGAGCGAAGTCAATAAACAATCCTTGCTACGCGCATTGAAAAGCGGGCGATACTTGAATATGAATTTTCGCTCTTGGGATCTATACGAATTTCCTCTATTGCATAATACGACCAAGCATTCGTGGACCGTGAAAGCCGCCACCCAACTGAAGAAGCTATGATTTTTGCGCTACAGATTGGCAGAAAAAATGCTATATCAAAAGATATTATTATATTCGACGACTGTAAATTGGCTAACGTTAAACTCTATCTAAACTCGGAATTTTATTCCTACGATGATTTGAATTTAGATTTCGATAAAAATAGATTCGCCTTCTTGTTCGATATGTACTCTCGTTTTTGCAAATTTTATTACGGATGTGATAATAATGACATGCTATTAAACATTTCAAAATTTCTATATTGCGGTCCTCTCGTGATTATTGATTGCTTGACAAAACGAGTCTGTCAAAGATTCCACCGTGGACGTAAGATTAGAGTTTGAGTGCAAGGAGGATATACCAGCAAACACTACCGCCTATAGTCTTATCTTGCATGATCGTGTTGTCGAATATTGCCCATTGACCAACGTAGTTTGTAAAATTACCTATATCAGCAAATATCCCTTCCAATATTAAAAATATATAAAGATTGAAATTTTGACAATCGACAGCAGTCGTACATCATTCTTGCAATCGTACAATAATATTATCAGCATGATCGCGCCAACGTTTGTCGATTTGCAAGGATTCATTATCGGGCGAAATTTTGTCGTAAAGGAAGTAGATACTGAGAAATGGATTTATTCTTTCTCACTACTTTTTTGCAAGTCCCATACGCAAGGCGTGCGCTTACAAAATCTGAGAGGTTCATGGCTAATCGGACATCACCATGGACTTCAATGGGAGGATGAAAACGTTCCATGCAACTTCGCTAGGCGATTGATTACGAGAGCTGTGATGGGTGCGAAGGAAGAGAAAGATGTAACATCTCCTATCGTGTACGTTAAAAGACACGAAAAACGAGAAAGGTTGGCCGATATGCTTGACGATGATGCAAGAAACGACGTTATTATTGAGACCTTGAATGTGAACTATGAAGATATCACTTCGTTAAATAAGCTAGATGTTACTAATATATGCGCTGTGAAAAACACTTAAAAAATTGCGCTTTTCAAAATGTATTTAAAATATTCAATTGGTGGACGAATCATCATAAGGATTAACCCAAACATTATTTAGAATAAATTATTGTTAAAATATTTATATGTTTTATTCTTCTCTTTTCCTTTCTCTTATCCCAGTATGCGAGTCAGTTAGTTAATTTAAGTATAGATGTTACATGCCTTGACATAAAATTTTTTAAATAATAAATATTTTATCGTTCGATAGTCGTTCAAAGCTGTTCAAAGGTGTTCAGTTGTCGTTCGGTAGCTGTTCAAAGCTATTTGATAGCCATTCGAAAGCCGTTCAATAGCTGTTCGATAGCCGTTTAAAACCGTTCAGTAGTCGTTCGATAGCCATTCAATAGCCGTTCAAAGCTGTTTAATAGTGGTTTGCATATTTCCTACACTTGAACGCCTCGCGCTATCCCTCTCTCACAGCCTCGCGTACGTTTCGCGCCATCTCTCTCACATCTATTTGCGGACGTCGTATCTCGACAAATAGGACGTCATCCACGTGCACGCGGATCATTAGCGCTATCCTTCTCCAACACATTGCGGACGCCTCGCGCTATCTCTCTCACATCTACTTGCAGACCCGTGCGTTCCCTCTTCCCCGCGGAACCCTCGCCTATCGGTTTTGCCGCGGTCCCCCTCCGCCCTTCGCGGATTCCTCGCCTACTGGTTTTGTCGCGGTCCCCACTCCCTCTCCGCGGAACCCTTGCCTATCGGTTAGGACTCGGTCTCCCTTCCCCCTCTCCACGGATCCCTTGCCGATTGATTGGACGCTTACCGGTTGGGATGCGGTTCCCTCGCGTGACATCATACCTCCCTCGTCCCTCACCCCCCGTCAGAGGACCATGGTTTAGAACCCGCATAGCTGTACTACTAAAGTATTACGGTAAGATTATCAAAAACTAAATATTTGACAAGATATTTTGATTTTTATATCAAAATTTGTCAGATTAAAATATAAAATAACTCAAAAAGAACTTAATAAAAAAATATTTTATTATAATGTTTTGAAAAGCTCTCGAAATAAGCTACAAGAGTATGCAATGAAAAATAGAGGGTTCTATTTAAAAAAGTGGAGTTGACTTTAAGATCTCCGAAGCGCCGCCACCCCGACGAACTTACCACCACTCGATGGTCCCTTTGAAACTATAAAACTTTTGTTGGAAAAAATTTGTTGTAACTGTTCTAGACTTGAAGATATTTGAGGTGGCAAGAGTTACATGTCCATCCTGTATATTAATGGAAGACGCCATCGCATTTCTTGATTTTAGTATATAGAGTCTTTCATAATTTTCCTTCACGAATTATTCCATACTGCACAGAGAGATAATGCGGAACATTACATAAATGTAGTAATGAAAAATTATTATATTTAATATATTAATTTTATTTTAGTCTGATATACAATATTTTAATAACGTACATGCGTGCGTGTTTGTGAGCGTTTTTGTATATATATTATATGTGCGCATATGTACACATGCGCGCGTACATACATGTGTGTGTGTTTGTATGTGTACGTACGTACATGCGTATGTATGCATGCATGCATGTGTGCGCAAAATGTGTGCGCACGCGCATATGTACTGTAACCGTAATTTTGATATTGCGCGGAGCCGGATAGTCTAGTATTGGCTGAACTTTGTCCGTATCTACTTTAAGCCCGTCTCGTTGTACGATAAATCCAAGATATCGAACCTGCGAACGACAAAACTCACATTTCTCCGGATTTATCGTGAGATAATCCGGAGCCTCAAAGATTTTCGTTAGCACGCGCTCGAGCCATTCTAAGTGTTCTTCAAAAGTTGGCGTTACTATCACGATATCGTCGAGGTATGCAAACGCGTGAGGCTCCATCTCCGGCCCGATTATTTTATTTAATAAGCGCTGGAAAGTTGCGGGCGCTCCCGTTAATCCGTATGGCATCCACGTGAAGTGATATAAGCCTTTTCCTGGGACGCTAAAGGCAGTGATTTCCCGACTTCCTTTCGCCAGGGGTATTTGGAAGTACGCCTGGCTTAAGTCTATTGTGGAAATATACCGAGCTGATCTTAGCTTGTCTAATATACCATTCATATTGCCAATGGATATGCATCCCTTTTCGAAACGTTATTTACTTTTCGGAAGTCTAAACAAAATCTATATTTTCCGTTCGGCTTTTTTACCATCACGATTGGATTCGACCACTCACTATACGAAGGTTCTATAATCCCGGCACCTAACATTTTATCGACTTCATCACGAATCGCTTCCTGTACTTTAGGCGAAACTAAATAGCATCTTTGTTTTATAGGTAGGCTCGAACCTACATCTATCTCATGTTCTGTTAGAGAAGTGACACCGGGGTTAGCGGCCGTTTCCGGGATTCTACCCTTTAAAAATTTTTCCAATTGTTTGGTTTGTAAGGGCGTTAAATCAGGGAGTCCACTGCACACTGTCGGTGTTTCGCTCTGTGATTCAAAAATATACCTCACCGCGGGCTCCTTCGCAAAGTACCATTCGGTCGTCGCGAAGTCTAGTCCAATACCGAACTTGCATAAAAAATCTATCCCCACGATACACGAGACGGCTAAATCCGGCAACAAACAAGTCGAAATTAGGCGACTCTGATTTTTCAATGTGAACGGGACATCCACCTCCTCCCGCACCTCCGCTAGTTGTCCGTTGGCCGTGCGAATCCGTGTAACCTGATTTCTACGCGTCGGCATCCCTAACTGCCGCATTATTCGTATCCCGTCGGCCCCAAGGATCGTTCGATTCGATCCTGAATCGACTAATGCTCGTAACGGTTCTCCGTGTATAAAGATCTCGAAATAACGAAGTGACTGCAATTCCAAAGACTTTACGGGATTAAGCGCAGTATACGAGAGACTGGAGGCTTCCCGGCCTTCGGGTGCAACGGGGCCCCCCTTTAAGATTTCCGGAGTCGTTGAGGCCCGTTTTATCGACTCCCCTCCTCGTTTCCCGCACACGCTGGGCACGTCCATGGTAACGCTCGGTTTGCCACACCGATAACAATGAACGCGTTTTCTTTCTTCGCATTCTCTCGCGAAATGCTCGATTGAAGACCTCGGTGGACTCGCAGCGGCAACTAAAGCGGTGGTGGGCGCGTTGGTTCTTCCCCGCGCTCGATTTTTCGCGCCATTCCCTATTTTCGGCGTCGTCTCGTCAAATCCCGCGGCTGCTATAGCGATCGAGTTTTTGTGGATCTTAAGCGGCGAGCAATACGCGAGATCCGGAAAAATCGACTGTTCCGGCGGTGGCGGCGCTCGATAGTGGTTTACCGCTTCATAACTACGTTCCACTCGTGAGGCTAAGTTCTCTAAAGAATGGAAATCGTATATATCGCGTCGGTGTACAGCGATTTGTAAACGTGGTAGCATATTCCGATGTGCGTAATTTAACTGCTCGTCCAGACTCCACGGGGGTCTCAATCGCGCAAACAAAGCTCTCATACAGGTTAAAAAGTCCGCAATAGGCTCGTGATCCCCCTGCATGCGGCGCATGATCTCATCCCGCAACGCGAATTGGAAGTCCGGATTACCGAATCGCGTTCGCCATGCCGACTCAAAATCTTGCCAATTACGCCACTGTCCGCGCTCGTTACGGTACCAATATAGTGCGATGCCCGACAAGAAGAACGAGATGCATTTGAATATTTCGTTGTCGTTCACGGGAACCAACGCGCGTCCCTCCTCTATTCGCATGAGGAACGCTTCCGCGTCGCTACCGCGCGCACCCGAAAATCGTAAATCCCATCGACGCATCAGCTGATACGCGTCGAGGGCCGACGAGGTAGAGCGCGCGGGGCCTCGCGCCTCGGTCCCGCAGGGTAGTAGATCCACCCGCGGCGGTCGGAGGCGCGCCCCCTTAAAACCGGCCTCCCCATCGTCAACTAACCTAAAGCCCATCTCGACTGGGCTATCGGGCCGCGCCGACGCTCCCTCACCCGAGCCTGGTAGCTCGAATGGGCGTAGGGGCACGGGGAAGATCACCCCCCTGCAACGCGTCACTCTCAAATATAATTAGGCGCGACCGTAACGCGGAGACGGTACCCTCCGGGTCTTGACCCCGCTTTTTCAACTCTCGCCGGAGTTGCTCCATCGAAAGTTTATAGACCCATTCGCTTGTGAGCGTATCTACCGAATCCATTTTGGAAATCGTTATTGTTTAATTATTCAATACGGAAAACCGAACTCCCTAAGCCTAATTACGCGACAGTCAGGAATTTTATCTGGGTATACGCTAATCCCTGAGGGTGCGAACCGCTTAGGCATTCGACACACACGACAACTACGCAATAGTTGGCCGAACCAAAAAAAAGAACAAAAACGTACGTCAACTATATGCGGTCACCCAACACGATTCCCGAGCGAACGAATCTCAGAAGCAGCCAAATAACGGAAATTTTCCGTTCCGGTATTATTCGATAGTTACACGAAAGCCCAATGTCCGAAATTTCACGGATTTCCCTTATTACTAATTTACCCGGTGGTAATTATTATAATTAATAGCCAAATTTGGCGACTCGCAACAAAACTGAAAAAAAAATATGGTTAGCACAAATATACAAAAGGAAACTTTCCAACATTCATAATAAATAACATTTCAATATCGATAAATAGTGAGACACATCGTATAAATATTAAACATAATAAAATAAGCAAGCTAAATATGATCGGCGATGTCGAGCAAACACAATCAATTTCGATTCAAAAGATTATTATCTGTATTATTCTGAGACACGGGCACACCGATCTCAAAACATCAACACCGCAAATCGTATAAGGTGAATATTCCTTTCAAAAGAAAACTGCCACGTAGCCAGGGAACAAAAGAAATGAAATACGAAAGCCAGAAATAATATTTTTCCTCAAACAATCATTCAAATAATTATTCCATATACTTGTTACTAAAGTACTCCGAGGGAATAATGCAAATTATCACGCTAAACGTCGTGAAAAATTATTCAGGCTTCGGTAACTACAAGAAAATGCTCGACATGTCGTCAATCATATAATCGTCGCTTCAAATAATCGTAGGAGCTGTTCTCCTTACAGACAAAAAAAATTCCTTTTCACACACGAATATAATAATGCTCCATATTATTTCAAAAGCTCCGTCGTTCTTGACCTCTTACCTCTCGTTTTCGTGGGCCCCACGTTGGGCGCCAATTTGTAACCGTAATTTCTTTTAAATTATTTGAGTAATAATTATTTATTCGGCGGGCGGTTCTTCGATGCCCACGGTACACCTTCGGCGCGTATTTCGAATATCGATCTCGCGACCCACAGAGATTCACTGTATCGCAAAATAAACCGAGTTGGGCGCCAGGTACGGTAGGCCGCACCATTCACGATAAACGCAACACCGAAAGACAATCGCGAGACCGATAATTAACGCGACGGCAAAATTCCGCGGCTACTCAGTATACCCGAAATAGTAGAGAGGGAGGTTCGGGGGAGACGGGAGAAATCTTGAGAGTCGAGAACACGGGAGTCAAAATGAGCATTCGATATGTTAAAATAGAGATAACAATAATATATTAAAAAGAAACAAGAGTATAGAGCAGTTCGCATAAATAATAGCCTTTGATGACAGTAATTATTTTACAGGCGAAGAAGATATATTATTTCCGCGGAGATCGGCACGACCGTGCGCAACAGTATTAAATTACCGGGCGTTTACGCGCTTTAACTCGACTTTTTAGCCACGAGGATTTCCGCCGTACGAGACTTAATTAGGCCGCGACAACTAAAGAAATCTCTCGTATGCGCCGATAACTACTTTACGCACGCCCGTGAATCCGCTTCGATATAATAGAAAATTCTAGATTGTACGACTCGAATCGATCCGTTGGTCCGGCTCGCGGTAAGCCGATATACGTCTCGATAACAATGACGAAGACCTTTGCGTTGAAATGCCGAATATATTGTATAACTCGAATGACTCGCGGAAACTAATGGCGGGCTCAAAGACACCCGATAGATTTCTTGCACGAATTCTTAGGATTTCGCTTTCTCCTGACTCCAATTTCTTACCGTACATACAAGATACGCGCTAACAATACACAGAAATAATACGGAAACTATCGATAACGACTGTAGTGTACGAGTCGCGCGGCGCAATACTTTGCGCGAGTCGGAATATTGATCGCGTGAACGCCAAAATCTCGATAATTCACAACATACAATTAATACAAACGCGAGAATAACATTAATGACTGTCGGCGGCGGCGAAGTGAATAGAGAGAGCCTATTTTACATAATTCGGATGAGCGACGTGTGCCGTCGGCCGTGCGACTTAATCTATCAAAATATTCATCAAAACGCGTGGCTCGACAATTATTATTTAGTCAAAATTACCCAGAGCACATCTAGCGCAGTATATCCAGTAGGAGTAGAGTAGAGATGTTCGATTCCGATTCGATTCTTTAAAAGATCGATTTTTTAAGTCAAAAAATCGATTTTTTGAATCGATTCTTTGCTACACGATTTTTTTGCGAATCGATTCTTTACCCTAAGAATCGAAGAACTGATTCTATTTTTAAAAATGTTTCGAAGCATTTCTAGCGTGTTCCCGACCGCAGCCTATGTCTACACTCTTTACAATCTATATAGTCTAAGAGCCAATTTCACAATTTTAACAGATTCCAGGAACCAACATTCGCCCGATCATCTACAACAACTATTATTTTTAAATTCACTGTCCATTAAAAATCGGCAATTAAAAAATGAATAAGTAATTTGATACTAAAAACAAAGCAGTATATAAAAGTATATAAAAGAAACGTATGTAAAAAGTATGTGAAATAAACATATATTTTTTGTAAATACTTTTTTAATAATATAAAATTTTTCAAAAATTTAAAGCTTAATTGTATAATTAATTATTTCCTTTATTAATTTAAGTTTTAAAAATTAAAAAACTAATTAAAATTTAAAATTAATTCAATTAAAAATTTTTTATGGTCACAATTAGCTAAAATTAATTAATTAATTAGATTTATGTATGTTTCAATTATATATAAATAATTTAGTGCGATTTTTTAGATCGATTCTTGCAAAATCGATTCTCTGATTCCGATTTTTTAAGAGAATCGATTTTCATGATTCGATTCAGAATCGATTCAAGAATCGATTCTTTTAAGAGAATCGAACATCCCTAGAGTAGAGTCTTTTCCAATTCTCGACGTCAAGATTCGACATGCAATAGTATATTACTTACAGGCTGCTCGGGGTAATTTTGACTAAATCTTTATTCGCCAGAAATACTGTCAACGTCAAAGTATTATTTTATTATCTAAGATGTTGTTTTATTATCTGAGCTGCGTTGAGATTGAGTCTTCATATTCTGTCTGTGGAATACACGGCAAACTTTTGCCTATAATCAAACATCTCAGTTTTTGTCACTTATAAAAGATCTTGTAAATTTAAAAATATGAACAATTTTAAAACAAATAGAGATCTATTTACCTTCTTCAAATTTTATACTGCAATTTGTTTGACATAATATAAAATTATTCCGAATTCTGTTATAATCTTTTTACCGCTTATTATAACTTTTAACGTAATTTTTTCATAAAAGGGGTGCCCAGGGGTGGGCCAAATAAGATATTTCTGTAAAGTAGACACTTCCACAATCGATTAATATATTGCACATGTTGGACCGTTTTGGACCATTAATCTTTAAGCACTTTGAAAGTAAAACTTTAATTTTTTTCAAAATGATTAAGGAAAATGTTTATATATATACATATCGGAGGACTAAGAACTTTTAACTAATGTAAATATTATTAGTGAGATTTGCTAAATAATTACTAAAATTCATTTTATGTGAATTCCTTTTTATATGTAACTCACGATGTCTTAAAACTAAGCAACGAAATTATAAAAATTCTCTTCCATTCATTTAGTACCAAATTTCATCATATGTTTTCTATAACAATAACAAGTAAAATAGGTTTTTAAAAATACTAATAGATATTTCGATTAGTAGTCTAAATAAGAATAAATCAATTTTCAGAATTTGAAGACTTTTTCTTCGAATGTCCGGTTTTTGACCGTATCGCCCCACTGTGCGCCGGCGCGATAAATCGCTATCGTGCCACCTGTGGCGCTTTCGCGTTACGCAGGACCGTCCTGCAGTCCTCGCGATTCTTGTTGTCATCACGGCCGTGTTGGTGAGTTCATCGCCCCGAAGTTTCCAAGATTTTCTGTTGTTCGGCTTAAAGGTGCGGGCTTACGGCTGCGCCCGATCGGCTCTCTTTCCTATTTGGTCGTATAGGCTCCGGATTGAGAGTCCGCTCGTCGCTCCGTTCTTGGGACTCCCTCGCTTCATGCGGGTGGAGTGGCCTCCCCTTTGGCCGGATTATTCCGGCCCTCCGCACTCCTTTCCTGCCGTAAAAAATATAACATTACCGGCAGCGATGTTTACTAGCCACCCAAAAGTGTTTTTAATATTTGACAACTATGACCTGACGTCTCCTGTTTTTTGAGTGTCCTGGACTCCCGCTCTCGGCCGTCGCTCTTCTCTCTTCCTCTTCTTCCGCCGGATAGGATCCCGCCGTTCGATCTCGTGCCGACAACCAATTCGCGGGCTCATCTCGAACTTACATTTTCGATAACTATTACCCACAAACGTCAGATCTCGTCGATCTGACGATAGGGTCGCTCTCTCCCTAAATCGAAAGAACGCAGGCCCCCGAAAAACCGCCCCCGATCGGGTCATTCGACCCTTGTGACGGGCGTCCCGAAAACGCCACGTCACAGTACATATGCGTGCGTATGTATATATGTGTGCATATGCGCATACATGTGTGCGCGTATACATATGTGTGCACGCGTATACAAATATGCGTGCATGCATCCGTGCTTGTGTGCGCGTATGTATGTATGTATATACAGGGTGTCCCATTTTAATCTCCTCAGGCAAATATCTCAAAAACCAAGCCCAGAAGAGAAAAATGTTTCAGACAAAAGTTGTTTGGTTTCGAAGGGGCCATAAGATGGTACCATTGGTTTGACCTTGGAAAATCATTTGAAGGTCATGTGAAGGTCAACTTTAAAATCTTAAATAGAAACCCCCATTTTTTATTTAGTATTCTTGTAGCTGACATCGAGAGCTTTCCAAAACATTATAATAAAGTATTTTTTCATTAAATATTTTTTGAGTTATTTTATATTTTAATCTGACATATTTTGATATAAAAAATAAAATATTTCGTAAAATATTCAGTTTTCGATAATTTTACCGTAATACTTCTATGTACAGAATAATAAGACAAATTAATTAGTGCCAAAAAAAAACAAATAATTGTTTAAAACAATACATTGTAAATAATTTTTTTAAAAACAATTTTTTTTTATACTAATTGATTTGTCTCATTATTCTGTACATAGAAGTATTACGGTAAGATTATCGAAAACTAAATATTTTACAAGATATTTAATTTTTTATATCAAAATATGTCAGATTAAAATATAAAATAACTCAAAAAGTACTTAATAAAAAATACTTTATTATAGTGTTTTGGAAAGCTCTCGATGTCAGGTACAAGAATACTAAATAAAAAATGGGGATTTCTATTTAAGATTTTAATGTTGACCTTCACATGACCTTCAAATGATTTTCCAAGGTCAAATCATTGTCACCATCTTATGGCCTTTTCGAAACCAAACAACTTTTGTCTGAAACATTTTTCTCTTCCGGGCTTGGTTTTTGAGATATTTGCCTGAGGAGATTAAAATGGGACACCCTGTATATGCATACTTACGTATGTATATGTACGTACATATGATACGTGCGTGCGGGCGTACCTATCATGTCTTTTGATAGTTACGGTAGAGCAAAAAAAAATATTATTTGATACATTAATTTTATTTTAACATTTGATATATTAATTATTATATACTAATATAATATAAATAATATAATAATATAATATAATATATTTATTTATTCATTTTATTTATGGTGAAATTTGGAATATAATTCGTGGCGTTCCAATGCCTGAAGAACCACTGCGCCCGTCCTCGCGTATCCGGACTTTACCCGCAGGTTCTTCTTGCAGACAGACGGCAGTACCAGCGGCCTCGAAGCCGTTTTCACACAATACCACGAAAACGGTGAACACATTATAGCTCGTCCGTATCCTCGAAAAATTCTACATTTTTTTGACCCGAGATGTTTCGCGAAATTGCCGGATACATACGTCGCTGCCCCAGATGCTTGGCGCATAAACCGCTGCAACAAAAACCGGCGGGAAATCTGCATGCGACCAACGTCACCTGCCTATGGGAGCACGTCACGGTCAAAACCGTTTCTGTAAATGAGTCAAGCTTACGCCGCTAAGGCAAGTCTTAGCAAAGACCATGACGCGCGAAATCATCAAACGAGTTACTTTGTGACACGGTTGCCCCGATATTATATCCGATAAAGAAACACTTCAAATCAGCGCCATTAACCGCCAGATTAAAGGCATTCAACATCAAACACCGCACCGCGCCAGTCCACACCCCGCATTATAACCCTATAGGGCATACGAATCGCACCATAAAAACGATGATAGCGTAATATGTCGATCGCTATCACCGCGAGTGAGACGAATATTTTCCCGCTCTGCAATTTGCGTACAATACCGTCACATATAATGCCATAGGATACATGCCAATATTTTTAAATCACGGCAGAGAATTAACCCCGTTCGCCCCCGCCCATCAAACAACCACGGAAGTCCGCCAATGATTTCAAGATGCCGAGAAAGTCATCCGTATTACCTGGTCAGGAGTTTTCAGCAGCAAGAGCGATACTACAATCTGCAATGCTGGAATTGGTGGCCAAAAATCAGCGATATGATATGGAAGCGAGTATCTGTTCTTCAACAAAGCAAATGCGTTCAATGCAAACCTCGCGCCAAAAATTTGTCGGTCCGCTGAAAGTGCCGGATAATTCAAGTAATTTCACAGATAACCATTGATTTTTGGAGCCGATGTAAGAAATGATACCGACATATACATTTTCAAGACCTAAGACCCACTCCCGAAGAAAGAAAAGAGAAGAAAGAAAAGAAATTAATATGGCAAAATAGAAGCATTTAAAATAACAACTGCTCAGTAGCTGTCAGGGTAAGAGGATTAACGAAATTCTGGGAGAACCGTACCGGCCTATGAACCACCCGGAACAATTCAAAAAGCGCCGCCATCATCTCGGCCGCTAAAAGTCGGCAGAGCGATACAATGATCCGACCGGGTCAACCAGTGGAAAATAACGATGCTGACCACACCATCGCCGCTAACTGCCTGTCGTCGACGATGCTGACTACTGCCTCCGCAGCCACAAAACAGAACGTCGCCAAGGGCCAGCAGCACGGCACTGGGCTAAAAGAGAACACAGAAGAATATAACACCCGCACCCCACCCCCGTATTGCCGAAATCCTGATCCCCTTGGTTCTCGCACCGCTACCGCCGATCATGGTGGAATTATAATCCGGATATATTGCGTCAGTCCCTCACTTCGTAGTCCATATATCCAGGCGTTATAAGATCCGTACGCCACACGGCCAATGAACGTTGTGATTCAATAGCGCCAATATATACTGGATGGCTCATTTTAATCCATCCAATCGAATATCTCAAAAACCAAGCCCGGAAGAGAAAAATGTTTCAGACAAAAGTTGTGTTGCTTTAAGGGGGCCATAAAATGATGACAATGATTTGACCTTGGAAAATCATTTGAAGGTCATGTGAAGGTCAACTTTAAAATCTTAAATGGAAACCTCCATTTTTTATTTAGTATTCTTGTAGCTTGCCTTGAGAGCTTTCCAAAACACTATAATAAACTATTTTTTTATTCAGTACTTTTTGAGTTATTTTATATTTTAATCTGACATCTTTTGATATAAAAAATTAAATATCTCATAAAATAGTTAGTTTTTGATAATCTTATCGTAATACTTTTATGTACAGAATAATGATACAAATCAATTAGTGCAAAAAAAACGAATAATTGTTTAAAAAAATACATCGTAAATAATTTTTTTAAAAACTATTATTTTTTTATAATAATTGATGGAGATGACGATCTTCAAGCTTCTCGCTAGTTTTCTATCACACACGAAGTTGTTGTTTGCATCCAAAAAACTCCAACTTACTCTCATCCGTCCACAGAACTCGTTTCCAGAACTCCATGGATTGATTTACATACTTTATTGCAAATTCGAGTCGCTTTTTTTAATTCTTTTTACTAATCAATGGGCGCTTATATGCGGTACGGCTGTGTAAATTTGCTTCCTACAATCTCCTGCGCACTGTCCGGTCGGAAATAGTCAGATGGAGAGATTCACGAAGATTTCTGACAGTTGTTCTCGGATCTTTCTTCACCATTCGTATGATGTTTGCATCATCACGCCAAGTTGTGCTTCGCGTTCTACCTCTTCCAGACCGATCGGCCACTGTTCCGGTGTCCAAAAATTTTTGATAACGCTTCTGGACAGCGCTTTTGTTGATTTCATATTTCTGAGCAATCTTCCGCTGCGAGACACTACGTTTACAATAATAAGAAATTAAAATAGGAAATTTGTCGACCAGTCATATTCACTATCTTTATATTTACTTTATATACTGTTGTGTTCAAAATGTGAACAAGGAACTGTTAATCAGAGGTCGTTGTGATAAACAACGATTCTTTATTTACATTTTGTGCGTAATACACAACGCCATTAAACAAAAACACTACAAATTCTAAGATGATCATTTTTTTTTGTCATACATGAAAATGCTTCTTTTGTTATAATAAAATCATAAATATTTATTATTGTAAAAACTCGTTCAATTTACGTTATAAATTGTTAGTGTAATAATAAATTTTTCGAACAAAACCCAATAATAAGATGTTTTTCTATTACAAATATTAGTTTTAAAAGATTTTTATATGTGATGTAATATGGTCACTTTATTATGCCGGTCACTGTATATATACTTATATATATATATATATATATATATATATATATATATATATATATATATATATACAGTAACCGGCATAATAAAGTAACAACAATATCTACATAAAATAGATGATAACATAAATAAAATGTAAATCAATAAGTAAAAAATCGAAAACTTATTTTATTTCCTTTTTTGTGATTTTCTCTAAAATGGACCAAAAACGAGCAACCTCTAAAGTACTTCTTGTCTTAGTTTTTCGGTCCCCTACACGCTCGTGAAATTTTGCAATTTAAATTGGGGACACCCTGTATAACTCGAGTTCAAAGATTCCCGACAGATTTTCGGCACGATATTTAAGAATTTCGCTTTCCTCTTACTCTAATTTTTTATAATACACACAAGATACTCGCTAACAATACACAGAAAGAATACGAAAACTATTGGAAATGATTGTGCCGTACGAGTCGCGTGACGCAATACTTTGCGCGATCCCGAGTATCGATCATGCGAGCGTGAAAATCCCGATAATTTACAACATACAATGATTATCAACGCGAAACTAACATTAATGACTGTCGGCGGCGGCAAAATAAGTGGAAAGAGCTTATTTCATATAATTCGGATGAGTAACGGGTGCCCCTCGACCGTGCGACGCAATCTAAATTCCACAAAAGTTAATTCACCAAACGCGTGGCCCGACAACTATTAAGGGAGCGACTCATCCGAATTAATTACCTACGATAAATCGGCAACAAAATCTGGCTGGCGCCACCCGTCCCACCGGCGAAATATCTCGGATTTTCCGTCGTAGTTTCGCTCTCAATACCGCTCGCTTCAGGAGACCTGCGTCCTACTGGATAGCTCGCCAAACAATGCCGAGCGAGAGTCCTGCAGGAGACATGCCGGCGCAATAATTCGCTATCGTGCCACTTGTGGCGTTTTCGCGTTACGCAGGGTCGTCCTGCAGTCCTCGCGGTCCTTGTTGTCATCACGGCCGTGTTGTTGGGTTCATCGCCCCGCAATTTCCAAAATTTTGTTGTTTCTCGACTTAGAGGTTCGGGCTTACGGCTGCGCCTGATCGGCTCTCTTCCTATTTTATCGTATAGGTCCATGGGTGAAAAACCTCTCGCCGCTCCTTGGGACCCCCTCGCTTTGTGCGGGTGGAGTGGCCGCCCCTTCGGCCGGATTATTCCGGTCCTCCGTGCCTCTTTCCTACCGTAAATATAAAATTATTGGCAGCTATGTGTACTAGTCACCAAAAATGTTTTTAATCTTAGAAAACTACGCCCTGATGTCTCCTGTTTCCTGGGTGTCCCGAACTCCCGCTCTCGGCTGTCCTTCTTCTCTCTTCTTCTGCTTTCATCGGAAAGGATCGCGCTGCTCGACCTCGTACCGACAACTAACTCGCGGCTCATATCGAGCTTACATTTTCGATAATTATTACGAACAAAAGTCAGATCTCGTCAAGCTGACGATCGGGCCGCTCTGTCCCTAAATAGGAAGACGCAGGTTCCCGAAAAACCGCCCCCGATGGGGTCCTTCGGCCCTTGTGACAGACGTTCCAAAAACGTCACGTCACAATATATATATATTGTATATATATATATATATATATATATATATATACGGGGTGTGTTGAAATGTATGGGAATGCGAAGTAGGGATAGCATTTCTATGCGTCGTGCAGCCGTAACCGGCGAGAATAATTTTCGACAGGTTGGCTCGGACATATTAGTTCCTACTTGGCTCTCAGCTCTCATCTATGGCAAGCTGTGTCATCTCACAGACAAAACTGAGTGAGGATAGCCAATTATAGCAAAAACTTGCGAGGGACAGCAGCATTGCTCGTAGACATCCCTGGCAGGAAGTAAAAGATTCCGTATGGCAGAGACTGTCACATCGTAGGACGTAGTTGTAGCAATTTAAACAGTCTTAAAACTGCGGTGCATCAGCAGGTAAATCATCGGTGAATCAGGCAAAGGGAAACCAATGCCCTATTTTCCCGAGAGTATTTTCTCCTATGATGGCAATAAATAATGGAAATGTAGATTTGCCTGGCGATTCGGCCGGTGATCAGCGCCCTCCTAGGTCCGGGTCGGAGGGTAAGAAATGGGTTACCGGGTGCATGGCGAAATGTGCTACTTGAACAGAATCATTTAGCGCTTGGCATTGACAAAGAATGGAAACTTGGAATGTGAGAGGATTGATACTCCAGCAAGCTACTCATCATCGAAATAGAAATGGAAGCGGGTGTGGTTAGTATCCTGAGATTATCGGAGACCTATTGGCAGGGAAAAGGGCATTTCCGAAACTCAACAAAGAGCACTATACTTTTCTGGAAACGATAAAGAAAGTACAAATAGAGTCGCGCTGATCATCCCACAGAGGTTTGAGAAAATGTTTCGTGATTACAATAGATCAACAACAGAATTATCCATTTAAGATTGCAGAGCTCGATTAATATCATCCAAACCTATGCTCCAACAGCGGTGGCGAAGGAGATTTGAATGACTTCTACGAGTCTTTAGAGATAGTACTGGGCAACATTTCCAGCAGAGAGGTCACGGTCGTCATGAGCGACTTTAACGTAAAGATTAGGAGAATAGCAGAGAATAACGATCTCAGACATATAGTCGAGAGGTTCGGCATCGGCAAGAAAAACAGAGGCGAGCGCTTACTGGACTTGTGCATGAAATACCAACTAATGCTTCTAGCATCATCTTAGAAGAATCTACACGTGGAGATCACTTGACAATCGCATAAGAAACTAAATTGACTATATCTTAGTTGAAATTAGATAAAGGTCATCAGTTGCCAATGTGAAGACATATTCTGAAGCGAATTGTGAAAGCGAACATTAATTTTCAGTGATAAATTTCAGGCTTCGTTTTAAGGGCATTTGCAAACCTATACGATCTCTTAGTGCGCTACAGAGAACCGCCATAGATGCGTTTAGATGCAACACGAAAGTCCTTGAAAACCATACAGGGACCGGAAACAATGTGGGCCACCATAAAAAACACGATCCAAACGACGGCTCAATAACTGTCCGCACCGGCTTGCTTCCGCAAACCATGGATCAGCGACGAGACATGGCAGAAGGTCATTCTGCAAAGGAAGAAAATCAAGATCACTGCGGACTAGAAGACATACGCAAATCTGTCTAATGAGATAAAAAGATGTTGTCGCAAAGACAAAGAGCATTATATTGCCCAAATATGCAAAGAAATAGAGCACCTTGTGCATCGCAATGAATCTCGAGATCTATTCCGCAAAGTTAAACTCCTCACAAGGGAATTCAAATCCAGAACATGGGCAATTGAAAACGAAAATGGAACGCTAGTCAGCGAATTGGAGGTGCTGAAGGCGTGGAGAGATAATTGCGCCAAGCTGTAAACGAGAATAGGTGGAGGACGAAATCACTATCGCTAAGGAGATAGTTCACAAGTCGAAGATTATTATGTCAAAAGTGGAGAATGCCATAAAATCATTGACGACGCGTATCAAGCCATCGGTGCTTGGATGAACGGCGATCACGCGTGCCAACAGCCATTCGGACGGCGGATATCGTTCGTCGATAACGGGTACGAGGGCTCCTATTGCGAGTTGTTCGAGGCGCTGCCATCTTTTTTCGAGTCCGTAGCCATTGAAGATATTCTAATGACCACCGCTAGAACCGGTCAAGCATCTGTCGTAGCAGTTGCCAGTGGAAGTGGCGAAGTTGAAACATCCGTTAGCGATGGATTGACAATGTTCTGGAATGATAATAAATGGCCCGCGCACAAGAAAATTAGCAGATGTGAGAGACTCTATAGCCGCTGGATCCTGCGACATTGTACAGAGCAACTGAGAGTTTAATACAGCTTCGATTTGAATTAGCAGAGTGCTGTACTTTTCGTAGGTCAACACTGCATCGCCAATAATTTGTCGAAGATGAAACTTCGTGGATTTTACAACGGCCTTTCATTTGCGTCCAAAATGAAGTGCAGCTAGAGGGTAAAACTTTCTTACTGTGCCATCAACAGCAAGAATGTGGACAAGTATTACGTTCTCTTTAGACGAAGCGCTGAATAAACAGCTAAGTGCGGCATCGGCGCCTACGAAGTTTGTCCTGCAATTGCTCATTAGAGTAACGTAAAGACTTCGACACCCGACGAATCATTTATAGGCTGCCAGAAAGTGGATAACTGAAGACGAAAAGCAAATAAATACTACAAGATACTTTTTCTACGTGCGAGATGCGCGTTCACGCCATGTGCGTAGCGTGAATGGGCCGTAATCTACACCGATAGGAAACGGACAAGCAGGTGTCACTCGATACGATAGAAGGTGGGCCATCATCTTCCGAGCGGCGATGGCGGATGCATTGAACGCATCGGCGCACAAAGGAGCTGTTTGGAGCGCGCCCTCCGAGAATCCAGTAGTGCCGATGTAATGTGCCATCATGACCTGCACACCACGAAGAGTAGATGAGTTTCCGATATTAAGAGCCGAGAGGGGGTGCAGTTTTTGAGGCGTCCACATAAGCAAAAAACTTCTTCAGTATCGATGAAGGGTTCTAGTTTCAAGTGTGAACGAGGCAAAGGAACGTTCCGAGAGATCACGTTGATTCTCTACCAAGATAGACTCGTTGCGTCTCTTTGATTCAGAAGAATTTCGCGCGACCTCCTCCGAAATCAAAGCGAGTTGAATTTGACCAGATTTGGTTCCTTTGAAGGACATGATTCCATGCTAGATTCAAACAGTGATTCAAGCAGCGGAAAAGGCGACTAAAATGTAAATAACGATCGATTAGGTTCCAGCAGGATGTTGCAGTGCTTATCATTGCCGCCAGAGCGGGCCGAGAGTCGATCGTAGTGTCGATTGGCGGTACGTCTATAAACCACGTCACTGAGAGCTGTTTGAGCCACGGAGGTCCTTGTCAACATAATGCGTGGTTGTGAAGAAGATGAGGTAAAAGTCCTTGCGAAGTACAGTTGTATTGTATTTTCAGCCTCAGCGACGTAATGCCACCGCGCATCTGGAACTAGCTCCTAAATCGCAACGCGGTTAGTGATAAATTCTTTCCATTGCAAAGGATGATCCATGCGAGGCTGACGCTTAAATTAATCTAAAAATGGACTGGAACGGAGATGTAGTCAAGAATCGTGCGAACAAAATAACGAAACCGAACCAACAACACAGCTGCTGAGAGCCCGAGGCAAGGAATTGTGTGTTAGGTTTTTTGAGTGGTGCCATTTTGCTCTTTGCGGTGAGCAATGTAACTATTGCATCAGCAAATTCTGAAAAGATTTACAAGTAAATGACTGTACTAAGAACATCCTGAGATGCATCTAAGAAGATGCTTCGAAGGCTCTCGAGCTACATCTATGAGGCTCGATTGATATGTTACTAAGCCAGTGAGGAATTGAGTAGGCAGCTACATTTCTAAAATCTTTGTTGAAGGCGATTCATTGGTGAGCAGGCAAGAATGACAACGGCCCAAGCAACTTAAGCTTTCCATAGCCGCTGAATAAAGATCTTGTCAATGATAGTGACCAACGCGAACCACCTAAGACGATCGAATAGTTGAGCTATTCGGGAAAGAATGGCTCTTTTAGTGAGCGTGTTCGAAGAATTGAAGCAACTTACGTTGAATTTAAACGAGGCAGGATGCCATGCGAGCCTCTGCGTCGAATTCTGGAGATGTTGAAAACTGCGACGAATCTGTCACGCCTAAGAGAATGGTGTTATTTGCAGTCCATTTCTGCAGCTTGAAGCCGCCATAAGGAGCTGAATCAGCTGAATTGCGTTGTCCCGCGCAAGCTGCAACGTGTTAGCACCGGATAACATGTCGTACGCATCTATTCTGAAACTTGTTACTTATGGAAAGCGATGCTCTTCGTCGCTAGCAAGTTGTTGCAGTACATGGAGCGCAAGATAAAAAGCAATCTAGCTGGCCAATCTATATGTGACTGTGTTAAGCCGGCATTTCGGATTCACTTGTGGATCAAGGCTCGGGATCAGAGCTCGTAAAAGAGTTGAGACACAACGATAGACGCGTGATATAATGTGATATGTTTATTTGCCTTCTTCGGGAATGTTCAGTACAAGTGTTAACAATCGATTAAATCCCGCGTAGCGGCTGCGCGGCGGATGATAAGGCGCGAGTTATAATTAATGCGCGATAGATATTCGGCGCGTTATGTATCAATGTATGCGGGCGCGGATAACTCCGCGAGTGTTGTATATAAATCGTATCGTGATACAGCACGAGGTGTGAAAGAAATAGGGCGGCTCCTAGTCGGCGCGTGTATGGCCGTGTTTATATTGACGGGCGCTGAACACAATATATGATGCTCGGCGCGACACATATTTCGGCACGGTGATCAATTCGGGCGGGTGGCAAAACCGTGCTTTCGCTGTGTGTCGCGTTTTCCCAGATACTTGGAGATGCGATCGGAAACCAAGTACTCCCGATCGGGCGGAGAATTCTCTGTCCCTATTCCGCACGTGGATCTAAGAATGGTCAGTCGGAGTCCAGAATGCTCGATGGGGTAACGAACTCGCAAATCTTCAGTCCGTCTGGCTGAAGCGATCGGATGATAGATCGGAAATCCGAGAGAACGGTGAACACTTCGCTCTCGTCAAATCGATCGAAAGGTTGGCGAAGATTCCGGAAACCAGCGGCGCGGAAACCAAGAATGCTCGGCAAAGGCTGCGAACTTGTCAACCCCACGTTCCGTCGTTTCTGCGAAATGTAAAGGATCGGCTATGTCGGAATATCTCGAGCATATTGCTCGAGAGGTTTCAAGTACCGATCTGGTGTTGAGATGTATTTCGGCGGCCTTTTTATACCGAGAGAATAACGGGAGTCGTGTCGTTTCATAGTAGTGAAGACAACGATACATGTTACCTTATTTATTCTTGTTGGGGCCTCGCCGAGAGAAAAGGTTTTTACCTCGCTTGGTGTCTGCGCAAAGGAGATCGCGGTTCGGGACGGATCACGGAGTGAAAATGCACTTCACGTATTCTGTTGCTCACTGAGTCATTTTATTCGCTAAAGTTATATCGTATAAAGAAAATCACTAACCAGAATATTTGATCGCTTCTATCACTCAACGGCTGTGGCAAAAACGCGGTACTGCCGTTCGGTAGTTGGCACCTCTTATTCCCGCTCCATCGCGGACCAAGCTTTTCGGTCTACTTAACCGCAAAATACGAAGGGGGGGACGAGCGGTCGAGGAGGATCTTTTTCAGAGCCTTCGATTAGGCAAAAACCGCATAGCTCGGCAATAACAACTCTGAATAATAGGGTTCACGGCGCAGGGACACAGCCAAACCATAGCGACGGCTGACTTAGCTCGGTAAAGTCCTAACAATTCAAATGCTCTTGTATTATATATACAAAGCACAATAGGGATCGTCCCGATTGCGCACATTACCGATCGGACACGACAATATTTCCCGATCGGACACAATTCCGATCGGACACATATGGTTGCAATCGGACACAGGCCCGATCAGACACAGGTTCGATCGGACACAGACCCAATCGGACACAATTCCGATCGGACATATATGGTTGCAATCGGACACAGGCCTGATCGAACACAGACCCAGTCGCACACCATCCCGATCGGACACAGCCCCGATCGGACACAATATATCAGAAATATATAGGTTTGGGTTAGGTTATATCTTCCGGAAGTGGAGCCCCTCCGTAGGGGGGGGGGGAAGGAACTCACTGTGTCCACGCATACATTTTCCTATCCATACAATGATGTAGGATGGACCTAGCTTCGTGATGAGGACTGTGCCCGATCGGAACTGTGTCCGATTGGGTCTGTGTCCGATCGGGACTGTGTCCGACCGAGCCTGTGTCCGATTGTGTCTGTGTCCGATTGGGAAATATTGTCGTGTCCGATCGGTAATGTGCGCAATCGAGACTCACTCGCACAATATATACAGTAATGCAACTTTCTCGATTTTGTATTGGCCAAAATGGTGTGCGTGTGCGAAATAAGTAAGTTGGGCAGTAACACCATCTAAACTTCTTTCTCACTTATTCTTTTTTTTACTCTTTTCATTGTCTCACACCATTTAAATACCCAATTAAATGCCTACTGTCTATTTTATTTGGCAGAATAGATGACATTACATGTTGTTTATTGTACGATCGCGCAATTTATCAGTTTTTTATACAAAGCGATTATAGATATTTAATATAATTACATTTGTAATTATGACTTTATATATGGTGTGACGTTGCCGTCTCACGCGCGTCCGCCGAATCCCTCTCCGATCGCAAAGCGCGGGCTAAAGGGCTACGCCAGTCGAAACACAGTGAGAACCGTACCGTTGTCTCCAGATAGGCATTTGTAATTAAGATTTCGTTCTGTATACTAGTTTCGATTATTATTTTTTTTTCGTATGAATAATTGATTTGGAAGTCTCATCGGAAGAACGAGCGAAAAGTCGCTGAAGCGTCACGGAAAATGCATTCGTCAATCCAGGATGACCTTCGAGGGGCAAGAAGGCAGTAATCCGGGAATTCAAAGCATCTTACATCTAACTATTGGCGGGATTAGGACCCGCACACGTGACGCGTATAGGATAGCGAGAGGATCCTTGTGCAAAGACCCAGGCTCGTGCGGATTCGGACCCCGTGGATGGACTGCAATAACGAGCCCGATGGCGTGCCCCAGGAAAAGACAGCCGCGAGGATTGCAACGATACTTCCGACTATTCGCCCTAGACTCCGCGACAGCCCTGCGGAAAGGACCCCAGCGAATTATCCTGTAAGATACTGGGGGCGCGCGCACCCCCGATACAACTGTAAGCGCGCCGCCCGCCAGTCGCAGCGCGTGGTCGCGCATAATTGGTCGCGATAATACGCACCCCGTTTGCGCATCGTATCGAACCTATGTGAACTTAGCACCCGACTTTAATAAAAAAAATTTTTCGTACATGCATTCGATTACGCTCGGTTTGTACCCGTTTGTACCACTTTTTATTTTGTTTGTACCTCAAAGGGGTAAAAGTTACAAAGGGTTAAAAAATCATTAGCATCCCACTTTGAGATACAGTAATCTTCCAACTGCGATTTGATTAAGCATTGTTTGTACCCGTTTGTACCGCTTTTCATTTTGTTTGTACCCCTATGGGGGTGGAAATACGGAATATTAAAAAATCGTCGAAGCGGTAACTTTGCCATTTTTAAAGATATTCGAAATCTGTAAACGGGTGCTGTTTCGTAATCATTTGTACCCGTTTGTACCGTTTAGAGAATTAAAATATCTCTAGAAATGGCAGAGTTAGCTCTTACCCTTATTTTGAAAATCCGGTACTTTCACCCCCGTAGGGGTACAAACAAAACGGAAAGCGTTACAAACAGGTACGAAACAGCACCCGTTTAGAGGATTGAAATATCTCTAAAAATGGCAGAGTTAGCTCTTACTCTTATTTTGAAAATTCGGTACTTTCACCCCCGTAGGGGTACAAACGCAACGGAAAGCGGTACAAACGATTACGAAACAGCAGCCGTTTACAGATTTCGAATATCTTTAAAAATGGCAAAGTTACCCCTTCGACGATTTTTAATATTCCATATTTCCACCCCCGTAGGGGTACAAACAAAATGAAAAGCGGTACAAACGGGTACAAACGATTACGAAACAGCACCCGTTTACAGATTTCGAATATCTTTAAAAATGGCAAAGTTACTCCTTCGACGATTTTTAATATTCCGTATTTCCACCCCCGTAGGGGTACAAACAAAATGAAAAGCGGTACAAACGGGTACAAACGATTACGAAACAGCACCCGTTTACAGATTTCGAATATCTTTAAAAATGGCAAAGTTACTCCTTCGACGATTTTTTAATATTCCGTATTTCCACCCCCGTAGGGGTACAAACGAAATGAAAAGTGGTACAAACGGGTACAAACAATGCTTAATCAAATGGCATTTGGAAGATTACTGTATCTCAAAGTGGGGTGCTGATGATTTTTGAACCCCTTGTAACTTTTACCCCTTTGAGGTACAAACAAAATAAAAAGTGGTACAAACGGGTATAAACCGAGCGTAATCGAATGCATGTACGAAAAATTTTTTTTATTAAAGTCGGGTGCTAAGTTCACATAGGTTCGTACCGATCCTAGATCGCGCATTTCCCGGGGTCAGAGCTTGCGAGCCGAAAGCGAGCGAGCGAGAACAAGAGCGAGAACATTAGATTGAGAGGACGAGAGCGTTGCTAGGTGAGCGAGTGGAGAGGAATCCGGAGATCGACAGAAGAATCCAGACGAAGGGACGTCGGCAATCTACCCCGTGGCGGTCCCAGGAGAGCGACCAAGACTCCGGTGAGGTTATTCTTCGCCACGCAGAATCGCGCCCGGTAATCGTTTCGTTCTGTCATCGTTGCCGTGAATTCGTGCTTTGGTGTATGGGCTAAGCCTGATTCTTTGGTGTAGATTTTCGCGACACGGCCACGTCGTTAAGCGATTCGAGCCCCGGACCTTCGAGAGTATCGGTTTCTGCGAATCGAAACATTACCTCGCGTTTTAATAAACCGTGTGTCGTGGAGATTCGGATTCCGTAGATTGTATTTGCGTCGGTTCTCGCACGTTTAGCGTTTAAGTCTCGTTCGTGTTGTATATCGGTCGTCCGAGTGTGTGTCGGTGGCGTAAGGAATGTCCTTTTGTACCTCGTATATGAATCTTTGTGTCTAAAATTTGCGTACACGTTTGGTGCGAATTTCTTTCGCGATTATTGTACGGTTGTGCGAGAGTGTGAGTCGCGTAAATTCGATATGTTATATCGGTTATACAGAATCACTTTTGAAATTGTGAGCGCATTTTGTAAAAGTTTTCTCGCGATTTTTGCGAGGAGCGTGCGCGTATGTTGAGTGTTCGATATTGCGTACGTCGTCTATCCGTAATCTAAGCATGTTCGCATTGTGTTAATTGTTTGTTAATTCTAAGTTGCGTGTTAGTTTTTAAGTGACAATAGCGGGCGATACGGTCGCCGTCAGCGGAATGATATTGGGAATCGGATCGAGTTATCACCCGAATTAACGTCGTAATTAATTATTTATTAACTTCGCGGTGTGAGGCGTATTTAACGTCGAAAGCAAATTACGGCCAACTTATCGGTACATCCTCCGGGGTTTCGCGCCCCGTGTCTAACAACCAGTCTTACTCTCGCGTTTCTTTTACCGTAGCCGAATATCCACGCGATCTTTATCATTGCTCTTCTCAAAGAGTTTCAGCTACCGCTATTATAATAAATCTGTTATTTCTTTGTTTAATTATCGAGTTTATCTTCGTTGTATCTGTCGCTCCGTATTTGGAGCCTCTTGCACAAATTATCGCGCTAGATCAACACTCACCCTGTTTCTCTACCGTTAGGTGAGTTAGTCAGCCCGTGGCGAATTCCGACAATTTCTTTCGCGTCTATCTCGCGCGTTTCGCTAATTGATACGTGAAAGACCGTATTTGGCGCCTAAGTTCGATTTTTGCTATTATCTCTCGGATCCAGTGTTGTGAGACGGGCCGGGTTTTCTCGCGCACTTTTCGCAGGACTTTTCGACTCAGTTTGACCCAATCCACCTCCATCTTTCGTTTGGTCACTTACTTGTTGGACACCTTGAATATACACACTTACATATAATACATATGTATATATAATTGTTATATATATAATATCTATTTGTTACTTGTTTCCACCATCTTAGGGAATATATAATATATTAATGATATTTTATACGTATATTTATATATAATGGTATAATATTAATATAATAACAATAATAATCAATAATCTTTCAAATTTCCAGCGAAAATACAGCATTTTTCACAAATTGCAAAAAATTCTCCGCTTTCCTCTGCTATAACTCGTAAACTATTTATCTGAGAAAAAAATGTTGCATACAAAAGTTGTAAGAAATTTTGTGCTCTACAAACTTTGTAATAAATACTTTTGCCCTAAATTGCACTGGAAACGAGATATTCGCAAAAAACCGACTTTTGGCGCCATTTTTTTAAAATGGCGGCGCGAGCGGCAACTTGCCGAAGTTGCAAACTTAGAGTTTTTATTAGAACCTCAAAATGAACAAAATTGGCAAGTATAAACATTCCTTGACCTTTTGCAACCTCAAACCTACTTATTGACTAAGCTATTAGGCGTGCCAGCGGCGAGTTTCGCGAAACGTGCGCTCATTCGCCAGTCTCTTTTAATTAATATTTCAATAATTATTGCAAGAATTGCAAAATGATAAAGGACATTTCTGTTCAGTTTATTGTGATCTACCCGCTCACGAGCGTTGTCTAGAATGCTTTGGGACATTCTGTATATATGTAAAATGATACTATATAAACTATGATTATAATATTGAACTTTTGTATTATATTTATGTTGATTCGTATAAACGTTCGGTTGTTAATAACTTTTTAACAACGCCCGAAGGCTGAAACTGAGTGACACTCGTTTGGACATGGAACGATTGGACACAGAATTATTGGACACCGCACAATCGGACACGCACATTGCACGATTGGACCCAGAATTATTGGACACTGCACGATTGAATACTGCATGATTGAACAGTGGGTTCCGCTCCCCCCTACTGGGAGCCTCCACTTCCGGAAGATATAATCTAACCCATACCTATTTCTGATTTAAAACTAAAATTTATGCTTCTGCTTATGCCCACTTTATGCATAATTACCGGTGTCCAATCGTGCGGTGTCCAATCGTGCAGTGTCCAATAATTCTTTGTCCAATCGTGCAGTGTGCATGTCCAATCATGCGGTGTCCAATCCTGCGGTGTCCAATCGTGCAGTGTCCAATCATGCGGTGTCCAATCGTGCAGTGTCCAATCGTTCCGTGTCCAATACTACGTATCCAATCGAGCAGTGTCCAAACGGGATACGCCCCTGAAACTTTTTGGGACATCATTTAAGATCGTGATCTTGATAATATATATATATATATATATATATATATATATATATATATATATATATCAAGGTCATTAAGTCAGTTTCTTTCTGTCAATATTTGCTTTAATTGGTTTTTAATGGCAATGGATAATAAATGGATAATTAATTTTATTACAGAATTGTGGATTATAAAGACGTACATAAGACATATATGACGATCGATGTGACCGGAGTGACGCAATATAGTCCAGATGAGATGATATTTACTCCTATCGAGTTGTGGGAAAAGGAGTATATATATTATTTAAAATTAATGGAGGTAATTTCTACGTTTTTTATTTTATATATAAGTTATATAAAATTATTAAATTGGTAAAATTGCATAAAGGGTAACATACCTCCGATTTTAAGCTATTTAAATATGTTGTAGGATAGGTTCTTCTGAATAATTCTCTGTAAGAAATAAATAGGGAACGGTATTAGTTTAAAAGATATAATAAATTGAAGTTTGACATTAAAGTATGTGTATGGTGTATAATTTGTTACTTTTTCATTAAAAAAGTGGGTGGAGTTTTGAAAAGAGCCTAGCTCTGATTTCGTTGAAACTTTATGAAAAGCTTCCTTTCAGATTAAAATAAAAGCTTCGAAAGGGAATTTTGGCGACTCCTATAAGAAAGTCATTTTTTAAAAGAAAATGGTACCGAATCTGTAATTATTTACATTAGGGAACACCTCACTGATGATCTTGATTTTTACATATATTGTAAGGGTAAGATTGTTAATTAATATTCACTTTGTTTTATTCGGCGATCTTGTGTAGTTTTTGAGATATTTAACAAAAAAGGTTTAGTATACGAGTTATACGAGTTATACGATTTTATATGAGTTTGCTTCCTGCGCAAAGCGAAGTCCATCTCATATCGCCCTGTGCTTGACGCGAAACGAGGTTTATAATTGTACGATTTTACGTGGATTCGCAATTTTCTGCGCGAAACCAGGTCCATCCTATATCGCCTTGTGCTTCGGACGCGAAACGAGATTAATAATTATACGATTTTACAGGGGTTTGCAACTTTCTACGCAAAGACAAATCCATTCCATATCGCTTTATGCTTCGGACGCGAAACGAGGTTTATAATTATACGATTTCATATGGGCTTGCAACTTACTGTGTAAAGCGAGGTCCATCCCATATTGCTCTGTGTTTCGGACACGAAATGAGGTTTATAATTATATGATTTTACATAGGTCAGCAACTTTCTGCACGAAGCGAGGTCCATTCCATATCGCCTTGTGCTTTAAACACAAAACGAGATATACAATTATACGCTTGTGCAAGGGTTTTCATATAAAAATAATTTTAATTGTAGTAATTTTAATAATAGTAAATATTAGTAATAATATAGTGATCTTTTATCAAAATTATAAAAATACAAAAGCTTATGACTTTTACGCGTGGGTGGGGGAGAAGCTCCGCCCCTCGCATTTTATTTGCCTTGTTTAAATAATTAATCTATTAGGGGGACCGGAAAGTAATGTCGTTTCTGCGCATGTCGATATTCGTTTGTCATTTATCAGCTCATTGTGTACTTCAAAGTCGTGCCAAAGACATTTTAAGGTTAGAGTAACTTGTTTACTCGTAAATAATTAAATTTTAAATTTTTTTTTGCAATTTATGGTGAAATGGCCAGCCAAATGCCAGAAGAGGTACATATCCGGCATTGTATGCTTTTTGAGTTTCACAAGGGTAGTAACGCAACAGTTGCTACCAAAAACATTTGCGATGTTTATCCAAGTGCATTAGACGTTCGTAAATGCCAAAGGTGGTTTTCTAAGTTCAAATCCGGTAATTTTGATCTTTTCGACTCGTATCGATCAGGAAGATCAACAACTTTAGACAATGACATGTTAAGGGCGGAAGTGAAAGTAAATCCGTGTCAGACAATCGAGGAACTGTCAAACACTCTTAACCAACCTTGGTCGACCATCCAAGAACATTTGCAGCAGATTGGTAAAGTAAGCAGACCAGGTGTTTGGGTCCCGCATAATCTGTCCGAAGAAAACAAAGCTAACCGGTCCACCACGTGCAACTTATTGCTTCAGCGGCACAATACAGAAGCGTTTTTTGATTGCTTGATCACTGGAGATGAAAAATGGGTCCTCTATGATAATTTAAAACGCAAAAGGCAGTGGCTCTCTCTGAATGAATCGCCACGAAGTACAGCTAAGCCAGGTTTACACCCCAAAAAGGCGCTTTTGTGTGTTTGGTGGAGTATTCGAGGGGTCGTTCATTTTGAAGTGCTGAAACCTGGACAAACTGTGAATGCAGACCTTTACTGTAAACAATTGGATCGAGTAAATCAATCTTTAATTGAAAAGTGCCCAGCGATTGACAACAGAAAAGGCGTTATTCTGCAACACGATAATGCAAGACCGCACTGCGCAAGACGAACCCTTGAAAAAATTAATGAATTGGGGTGGGAGGTATTGCCTCACCTACTATACTCGCCCGATATTGCGCCATCGGATTTCCATTTATTCCGATCGCTACAACATTTTTTAAGTGGCAAAAGATTTGAAAATTTGGATGTCCAAAATGCCATCTCCAGATATTTTGCTCAAAAACCACTTGATTTTTATCGATCCGGCATTGAAAATTTGCACACTAGATGGCAAAAGATTGTTGATAACGAGGGTGATTACATCATTGATTAAAAATAAAAACTTGTTGAAAATTTATCTGTTTGAATTTAATGTAAAAAAAACGACATTACTTTCCGGTCCCCCTAATACTAAAAGCACGCTCTATTAAATGTATATGATGTCGGATAATATTTTATTCAGTAAATTTTTTTCGTTAAATATCTTAAAAAGTATACGAGATCGCTAAATAAAACAATGTGAATCTTAATCAATAACCTCACTTTTGTAACACGTATGAAGGTCAAGATCATCGGCAAGATGTCGTCTAATGTAAATCAATACCATAATTATGTAACGATGCATCCCTCCACCGTTACCCGGCCGTCGATCCGCCGGAAGTCCGCCGCCCGACAAACACCGGTCGGGCATAATGCGGAGGCGCCGAGCGCCCATTTTTAAAGATTGATAAGACGTTCGAATTTATAACCGCCGACAATACGCGTTGTTTACCGGGAATCGTCGCCGCGCTCGGGTAACCGTACCGACCGTTCCCGAAACCGCCCGAGCCGCGCGCGGCGGTTCAACTTGAAACAATATGCCTTAAAACAATCAGGCATATTACGCACGCGCACCCGCCGGAGAAAGCGGTATAAATAAGAGCCAATTTTCTATCTCGAGACCAGATCTTCCGCAACCGCCAGAGTCTGTAAGACGCCTGGAAATCCGCTACGATCCTATAACCGCTCAAAGAGAGAGAAAACGGGGTTGGGAGTACCCAGCCTCCGCCGAGAGTTTGCGGCATCTCCACGAGCGATCCTTCCGATCTATTGCGAAAAGAGGAAAACGGGGTTGGGCGTACTCAGCCTCCGTCGGGAGTTCTCGACACCTCACGCGCATCCGTCCACCTGCGTGCAACGGCAATTATCCAGCGGTAGGGAGTTCCCTGCCGTTGACAGGTGTTCCCGTCGGCCGTTGCACTCCTGCATTCTACGGGAAAATCATCCCCGACGGAACAATACCGCGATATCCGCGAACTTGTAGTAATTCCGCGACCGCCATTACCGCGATCGGAATCACCATTAATACGGCGCGCTAAGTCCCGCTCAAGGGGGAGGATCTAACCGGCCGCGACATCGATCGACGCAATCAGATCGATACCGACGCGTTTAAGGACCGCCCACCGACCCGACCGAAATTACCGCCCGGTAGCTAGCGGCTCCTGCCGAAATCCAGATCCGCGCAAAGTAATCGATATATTTGCGAATCCGCCGAAATCGCATTCCGCACCGTGCATCCGTGAATCCGTGCATATAATTCGGACGCACAGCGACCGACGCGACCGCCGCTAGACCATTCCGACATTCACACCTACGCGAGGGCGTTTGGCTGCATACACACGATCACACCCACATACTTGCGATATACATTGTAAATCCCACGCAGATATTACACGTTCGCACACGCACTCGCTCGCTTATCACACACTCACATACAAGCGCATACACACCGACACACACAATAATTACACACACACACTCACTCTGTATACACACATATATTTAAACGCAATAAATTATATTTTACCTAACGCCTCTATCGTTCGTCTCTCGATACCCTTTCACGAGCCCGGATCCCGACCGAGTTATCCACGACCGTCTCGCGAAAGCGGTTTATTACAATTATTATACTTTTCACCATTTTCTCTTAAAAAATGACTCTCTTGTAGAAGTCACCAAAATTCGTTTTAGAGGCTTTCATTTTAATCTGAAAGAAAGCTTTTCACAAAGTTTCATCAAAATCGGAGATAAGCCCTTTTCGGAACTTTATCCGAAACTGTTCATGACATTTACACAAGGGTAGGGAAGGGGCTCCACCTTTCTCCCTGCACACCAGTTCTGAAAAAAAATTTAACCTAACCTAACCCAACTTTACTTTTAAGGGGATCCAAAATTACCGACAAAACGCGAAAGTCGTTTCAAGTGAAAATCTTTTTTTTGGCCACACAGATTGATAAATCCTTTTCCACACTTAAAGTATTGATAATAATAAAGACGGGGAGCTATATTTCATATAACAAATCAAAGAAAAATTAAACAATTACAGTTTTGTTATCGACTTCTTGCGTCAAGTCGTAACAATATTTATTTAATATAAAAGTTCTGCAGTTTGTTTGTGCATAAGATATAGCTCCCCGCCTCGGGATAACATGAAGGAATATTAGTGAACTCTTAGAAATAAGTTTATTAGTCTAGTAAAAAAGATTTTCACTCGAAATGCTTTCATGCATATGTGTGCGTGCGAGATTGAGGCAAAAGAGTAAAACAGAGCAGTAGATTAGTTGCGTGATGTCGCGATAGACGGAGCTGCAATCTTACATGACAAGGACAGACATAATCGTACTATCTTTGTCTCTTTCATGCGTGGAGAGTAATATACATGTATGCAGAGTACGCACTAACATTATTGCAGCTTCTCTATATCTCTATATCTTTTTTCTTTCAATCATACACTCTGTCTCTTTCTAATCGCTCGCTCACTATGTACTATGTATCGTTTCATGCTCCTTGCATATTCACTTACACGTTCATTCGCGCTTCTCTCTCTCTCTCCTTTTGTTCATTCAATATTCTGTCATTCCCATTATTATATTTTTGTATTTGTTCAACATTTATTCTTCTATTTTATTCTTATCTCTGTATACGTAAGTAAATAAATAAATTTATTTATTTTTATTTTATACAGCATAAATGAGATATACAATATAAGTTATTTTCTTTTTTTATTTTATTATAGTTAATACAACACATGTACATACAAAAATACACACATGTATAATACTTTTTTTATTTATAAAATACACAATGTTTCATTTATGCTCTATAAAATAAAGATGAATAAATTAATTTATTATCGTGTAGGAAAACAAAAATAGAAAAAATAAAAATCAAACAAATAAAAGAATATATTAAAGGGATATATTGGCAATAAGAGCCCAGCGCAGTATTAGAAGCGCATAAAAGTATATTACAGAAATAATTCAATGTTACATAAATAAACGTAAAGCGGACGTTTCAGCTAATCTTTTAGCCATCCTCAGCGCAACAAATTAAATTAAAATTAACTGGAAAATCGCAAAGAACGTTACGTTTGTTTTTAGCCGTTTGACATACTATTTTTGTTCCTCGACATCTGTTGTGTCTTGTAACTGCCGAGAATGGCTAAAAGATTAGCCGAAACGTCCGCTTTACGTTTATTTATGTAACACTGAGTTATTTCTGTAATATACTTTTATGCGCCTCTAATACTGCGCTGGGCTTTTATTGCCAATATATCCCTTTAGATTTTTAATTTGAGAGCCTTATTTATATTTAATTTAAAAGAATATAATAATGGGAATGAATTATACAATAAAGAACAAGAAGAGAAAGAGAAAGAAAGAAAGAGAAAGAGAGAGAGAAAGCAGCATGACTGAACGTCTAAACAAATAAGCGAGAAATATGATATAATTTTGTATATGTATAATTTTTTGTATATAATTTTGATTACCATATAATGTTATAAAATAAGGATAAGAATATTAGGATGGGAATAAGGAATTTAAATAAATGAAATATACAATATTTGAAAAAGAACTTTTATATTTTATTTGTGAGGTGAATTGTGAATTTTATACAATGTGTGTGTGTGTGTATGTATGTGTGTGTGTGTGTGTGTGTGTATGTGTGTGTGTGTGTGTGTGCACGTGATTGTGTGTGTATGTGCGTGCGTGCGTGCTGCTATAATAATACTCTTTCGGTCGGTATTATTGATAATTTTAGTTACGCTTAGATGAGGGCGCTAACCCATCGGAGTTCGGCCGTCACTTTAGGATCCTCTTAAAACTGAAAATAGGTTTGGGTTAGATTAGATTTTTTCGGGGGTGGAGGTGCAGGGGCTTCACTCTTTCCCGCCCATGCATTCAATAAATAATATTTTTCATTTTGAAAACTGTTAACGAACTCCGAGAAATAAGTGAAACATATTATTAACAAAATATTCATAACCGTGTACCTGTCCCGTAAATGTGAACAAACACTTTTTCCACGTTTGTTCTACAACAAATACAACATACGCAAACTTCACTTTTCCTAATATTACATTATAATACCTGAGAGAAAGCATTAAAACTGTGAAACTTTAATTTGTTATATCTCAATCGATGCTGTACCCTACTTATTTTTTGGGGGGAATTAATCAGATAAATCTCCCTTACAACATATTTAAGTAGCGATAAAATTGTAGATATGTTACTTTTTATGCAGTTCTATCATTAAATTAATTAAATACATACACATACGTATATACAGGGTGAGTTTTTTAACCTGAAACTTTAAAATATCTCGAAAAATAAGCACTGAACGAAAAAAATGTTGATAATCAAAATTTAATCCTTCCGCGGGGGAAATACATTAGTGTTAAAATTCGTCCCCCACCCCCCACCTCCTGGGGGGGAGGGGGGGCAACTTTAAAATCTTAAATGGAAACCTCCATTTTTTATTTAGTATTTTTGTAGCTGACATCGACAGCTTTTCAAAACACTATAATAATTTTTTTTAATGAGTACTTTTTGAGTTATTTTATATTTTAATCTGACATATTTTGATATAAAAATTAAAATATCTCGTAAAATATTTAGTTTTCGATAATCTTACCGTAATATTTTTATGTTCAGAATAATGAAACAAATCAATTAATATAAAAAAATAATTGTTTTTAAGAAAAAGTATGTAATTATTTACAATGTATTTTTTACAATTATTTGTTTTTTTTTACATTAATTGATTTGATAATGAATAACGCGCCGCATAGCGATAAGCGACTGAACTATTTTATAATACTTTGTAATAAGCTGCAGATTTTGTTCGGTTTTTGCTGCCAATTTGCCATCAGATTGCGCACTCTAGATCCTGCTCAGTTTTATGTCGACAATCTGATGTCAGTCATGTCAGCAAGCTTTGCTCGGTTTCTGCCGCCAATTTGCTGTGTAGTTATGTTAGCAAGCTTTGCTTGATTCTTGCCGACAATCTGCCAGCTTAATCGGTAATAACAACTCTTGTACCAAATTTGTAGCCTTCTTGCTAACAATAATTTGTAGCAAGCACTTGGCAATATCTGTCAGAACAGACCTGGCTGACCGGGCGCGTATACGTTCTCTCTCACACATACACCCCATGTAGCAAACAGTTAATCGCAGCGAGCGCCTCACGTAATCACCAGTATGGGACGGTGAGTTGCTCCGCTCCTGCCTGCCTTGTGTACGCGGCCCGTAATTCGTTAACTATTTTGGCTTATAATTTAAAAACTAAGCCTCGGAAAAAATTTTGGCAAAGGAAAAATCGTCTTAGAATAATGTCAAGTATATGACATTGTAAGGACAGAAGGTTGTTTTGAATCACCCTGTATATATATATATATATATATATATATATATATATATATATATATATATATATATACAGGGTGTCCTAGACCACCCGTACACCCCTTTTCTTTCAAAAACTAAGCATTTTAGAAAAAAACGTTTTGAACAAAAATTGTATGGTTTTGAGAGGAACATAAGACGGTGTCATTGGTTTGATCTTGGATGGCATCGTTAGGGTCAAATCAAGAACACCTTTAATTTCTTAAATGGAACCCCTTATTTTTCATTACACATTCTTGTAGCTTACCTCGAGAGCTTTCCAATACACTATAATAAAGTATTCTTTATTAAATACTTTTCGAGTTCTTTTATATTTTAATCTGACATATTTTCATATAAAAAATTAAATATCTCTTAAAATATATTGCATCCACGCGTCGAAATCGATATTACTCGAACATGCGCGGCACAACCGGCACTCGCGTACCGCGTCATAAATAAAGAACACTTTATTAAAAAGAACAAAAGGAACTTTAATAACAGGTTAGAACACAGAACACAAAGCACAGAACAGTTAGTCTCGTAATCCGTCAATCCATCCGCTCGGAATCACCACCGACGCAAGACACCAAGATGGCTGATCTCTCTCAAGATGTCCGCCGTTGTTTAACAACAACCCTTAGCAACGTGTTTGGGGATGTTCTCTCAGAGACGGCTACGGCAGATTTAGGAACAACCGCCACAGACGATTCGCAGGGACGCAACACTATCAAAATATTACGTCCGCGGATTGAAATCGATATTACTCGAACACGCGCGACACAACTGGCACTCGCGTACCGCGATGTAAATAATTAACACTCTTTTTAAAAAACAAAGAACTTTAATAATAACACAACGGAACACAATTAAACAAGAAACACAGAATGGGTAATAATTGTAATCGTACTCTCAATTTCTCTCTATTTTCTAAAATATGGATATCCATTAAAAAATGAGATTTTATAATTTATCATTCATTCATTCAGTCATTAAAAATAAATATTTATTTTATTTTTATAAAAAAAATTGCTTATTTACAAATTTATTTATAAATCATCTACAATAGCATTCCTTTTTTCTATTGTTTTCTGTATCTGAGACCTATCCTGGACTACATTTTGCTCATGAACATCGAACAAAACTTAGTCTGATATTATAACGAACGTGAGCTGCGGGAAGATGTCCATTATCCCGAAATAGGATCATTAAGATTAACATTAACATATATGCGCAGTTTCCGATTAAATGTTCGTGGCGCTGAAGAATTGGATTGTCCCGATCCGTCAACATTTGAAATAGTCTACTGTTTCTGAACACGCGTGCATCGTGCACTTTTCCTGGCATTTCTATGAATACATCGATAAACCGCGCAGAATGATTGTTAACACTTGTAAGAAATCTTTTATTTCTCAATTTACAATTTCCTAGTTTATTAATAATTTATTTTGATGGATTGCGTAAAATTTGAAAATAGTGCTTATTTAAATAGTGCTTATATTAATTATTTTGTAATATTATTGAATGAAATTGTTTTCTGTTGAAATTTTTAAAGTATTTTGGCGAAAATTAAATATCACTATTGTATCACTAGTTATTAGATAGGTTGATAAGCATTTATTTCCCGCGCAAAGCCTTCCTATTTTATGTGGAATAAATGTGATAGAGAATATATGCATTTTAAGAAACAAACCACGAATTTCATTACACCCAAACCTCAGATTTTAACAGATTATGGACCCGAACTTAATTTCATTTTTTGGAATTCGTGTATTAAAAATTGAAGTGATGCGAAAATTTATAAGAATCGGTCGCGGAAAATGTAACCTAAAAGAACTTGCGAGCATATGTTCAACAAAAGCAGCAGCACAGATTTAAAATGACTTTGTCCCTGCAAAGAATCTCAGCAATTGAAAAGCTGAAAGCACGTGAGAATTATCCGATTGGGAAGTGGAGAAAAGCACCGACCAGGAGCGGATTGGTAGCCCAAACTGGCTTGGAAAAAAAGGTAAAGCACAGTCCATGCTAATAGCCAATAGGAAATCAAAAAGTCATGCTTTTATTCGTTTATTGGAGATTTAATGGAAAGAGCAGTGCTAACTATTACAAAACTTTGGTTTTATTTCACAGCACGTTGATATAAAATATAATCCTTTGTTTATAAAATCTTGGTCGTTCATTTTTTTTGTACAACTTTCTTAGCAGTAAACTTTGATTCGACACATAGTTGATTATCACATTTGTCTCTATGCTACATAATACATTGTTTTCAATCGACATAAGCAGAAATGCTTCCAAATTATCAACACTCAGCCTGCTTTTAAGCCTGTTTTTTATTAATTTAAGTGTCGAGAAGCTTCTTTCACATGCGATCTGTATTGTTGAAATTGTGAGGAGGTACTTGTAGGCTAGACCTATATGCTTATACGCCGCAGTAAACAAATTATATCGTTCCAATGTCATGTAAACGCATACTGCACAATTCTGACATCACTTGCAGACAGAGCTTTATGTCTCAGATTTCTTCATCTCATTAGTCCTACTCGTTCCATCTTCCTCTGTACTTTCGGTACTCTTTTGTAGTGAATATTCCTCAGGTAATGAAACTTTCAATCTGTGTCAATTCTGCGCCAAACTCACAAGTTCGGATTGCAACTGTTCCTTTTTTATGGTATTGTCCAGTATTTGACCAGTACAGTATGCAAGTATCCCGAAGCATTGATTGGTAGAGATTTTTTTATGTTTGGAAATTCAACAGATGACAAGCAAGCAAGATCTCTGTATATTGCACCATTATTTTCTAACCGGGACCGCAAGCTTTCGATTGATTTATCTAATATATGATTATGTACCGATACCTCGAAATCCTTGGAAGCATCTGCGATTATTTCATCACTAGCAAGTTCCCCAAGTATCTTTGTTTTTTTTCGGGAAAGTGCTGTTGGATAAGAATTGGCTCCTCTGCAGGTTTGGCTTGTTTTTTGAGCTTATCAGTTACATATTTAATGAATTTATTTGCTTGGCACTTTGCATCATCATAATCTTACTGTGGATCATTTCAAGGTCAAGGTCAAGGTCAGTGTTGTTGTTCGGGCCGGGTTTTCTCGCGCATGCGTGGTAGATGGCAGCCGAAGCAGCGGTGTATATAAGAGGAGTAGTGTTTGGGCGCGAAAGTCTTAGCGGGCCCGGCAATAAAGACAGGCTAGGTTAAGGTGAGTAGATAAGTATATTTATAAATAATGCATGCGCAAAGAAAAGGAGCAATTAAACGACCGAAAGTTAGAGACTTTCAAAATGCATGGCTGCATGAGGATAATTTTAAAGAATGGTTAGCTCCCCATCATGTAGAAAATAAAGCTTTTTGTACTGCATGTAATAAGACCATCAGATGTTGTAAGACAGATTTAGTTCAACATTCGCAAACGGTCAAACATAATAAAAACATTAATAATAATAATAATAACAACGCAGTTGATAACGTTGCAGATATATTATCATATAAAGATAAAGTCAAACGTGCAGAAATTAAATTAGCAGCATTTTTTGTCGAACATAATGTAGCTTTTTATACCGCAGATCATTTGATTCCATTATTGAAAGATATTTGTATAGATCCTAAAATTGTACAAGAGATGTCACTGGGCCGATTATAATGCGCGAATATTGTTAAAAATGTTATCGCTAAAAGAGAAAATGAAAAACTTATTATAAATTTACGAATTTGCAAATTTTCTATTTTAATTGATGAGAGTACCGATATATCAGATACAAAATTAATGTGTATCCTTGTTCGCTATGTTTCACCTTCAAATAAAAAAGTCGTAACGCAATTATTAGATTTAGTTTCATTAAACGCTACAGATTGTTCCGCGAGCAAACTTTTCGAAACATTTAAAAACCTTTTAGACGAAAAAGAAATCCCTATAACAAATATTGTTGGAATGGCATGTGATAATGCATCAGTTATGACTGTGCAATAAACTGCTTTCGCGAGGCGGTCGCGGATAACTCGGTCGGGATCCGGGGCTCGTGAAAGGGTATCGAGAGACGAACGAAAGTATTGTGAGGTAGAATGTAATTTATTGCGTATAAATGTATGTGTGTACAAAGTGAATATATGTGTATAAACGGTGTGTGTGTGTGGGCGTGTGTAGTTGCGTGCGTGTGAGACGAGAGGTGAGTGAGTGCCTGCGCGAATGTATAATATAGACCTATAATAAATTATCAGAATATCGATAGTATGTATATAATGCGAATAGCGGTGTGTGGTTGACAAGAATGCAGACGTGCGTGTATAACTGTAATGCGAATGACGATCGGTGTGTTACAATAATGCAAACGAGTGGGTGTAAGATATGGAATCGGATAGTGATGCGGTCGTGTCGGGTGCTGTGCATCCGAATCAATGCACATATGCGCGGAGTGGAGCGCGATTTCGGCGGTTCGATATAATATCGATTATATTCGATATAATATCGCGGATCGTGATTTCGGCAGAGGCCGCCAGTTATCGGGCGGTAATTTCGGTCGGGCCGGTGGGCGGTCCTTAAACGCGCCTGTATCGATTCGTGTACGTCGATCGGTGTCGCGGCAGGATAAAGATCCTCCCCCTAAACGGGACTTAGCGCGCCATATTAATGGCGAGTACGATCGCGGAAATGGCGGTCGCGGAATTACTGCCGATTCGCGGATAGCGCGTTATTGCTTCGTCCGGGATGGTCTTTCCCGTGGAATTCAGGAGTGCAACGGCCGACGGGAACACCCGTCAATGGCAGGGAACTCCTTACCACTGGATGATCGTCGGATGGTTGCACATAGGTGGACGGAGTTATTTGAGGTGTCGAGAACTCTCGACGGAGGTTGAGTACGCCCAACCCCGTTTTCCTCTGTTCGTATAAGATCGGAAGGATCGCTCTCGGAGATGCCGCAAACTCTCGGCGGAGGCTGGGTACTCCCAACCCCGTTTTCTCTCTCTTTGAGCGTGCTTTTAGGATCGTTCTGGATTTCCAAGCGTCTTACAGACTCTGGCGGTTGCGGAAGATCTGGTCTCAAGATATAAAACGTGCTCTATTTATATCACTTTTCGACGGGTGCGCGTGCGTAATATGCCTTAATGTTTAAGGCATATTGTTTAACGGTGAACCGCCGCGCGCGACTCGGGTGGTTTCGGGAACGGTCGGTACGGTTACCCGAGCGCGACGGTTCCGGATAAACCGTCTAAACGGCGGTTACAAATCGGAACTTTTTTTATGTTCTTAAAAATGGGCGCTCGGCGCCTCCGCATTATGCCCGACCGGTGTTTGTCGGGCAGCGGACTTCCGGCGGATCGACGACCGGGTAACGGTGGAGGGATGCATTGTTACAACTGGATGCAATAATTCTTTTATGTATCGTTTAAAATTAGAAGTACCGGGATTAATAACATTAAATTGTATATGCCATTCTTCCGCGCTTGTAGCTAGTAAATCTTGCGAAACATTACCTTCGTCGTGTGAAAATTTAATTAGAGGGGTTTCTACTTACATTTCCGGCAGTGCAAAGAGATGTGCAATTTTAGGTGAATTCCAAGATTTTTTCAATGTGGAAAGACATAAATTATTAAAATTGTCAAATACTGGATGGCTTGTTTTACAAAAGTGCGTTGTTAGATTACTTGAAAATTGGGATGTTTTGAAAAATTATTTTACTTTAGCAGTTGTCGAAGATAAAACTAAATCTGTGGAAATAATTTTAACGGAATTAAACGATAATTCAATTAAAGCTTATTTATTATTTTTTAAATATGCATTACATTTTTTAAATAATTTTAACGCTTTGTTTCAATTGCGTAAGATTTTAATTCATAAATTATTTGAAAATAGCCAACAATTGATACGACAATTAATACAAAATTTTCTGATTTCTAATGCAATTAAGAATATTTCATCTTTAGATATTGATAATGAAGAAAATATACAGCCTGTAGAAAATATATATGTTGGACCTAAATGTGAGAACTTTTTGAACACCTTATCTCCAGAATGCAGTCAACAAATAAAACTAAAATGTCTAGATTTCTATAAAACAGCAACTCGGCAAATGTTAAAACGTTTACCATATAATAATACTCTTTTTGAACAATTATCTTTTTTAGAACCTAAGTATGCTTTATATGATGAAGGTCGAGTTAAAATTAAAGATTTAACTTATATTGCTAATCAAATAAAATCTATTAATATTGATATTACTAAATTATCTTTCGAATGGAGAATTTTACCGTCTATTTTTGATGAAGAACAAAAAAAGAAATTGATGAAATGTGGAAAAAAAATTGTAGAATATAAAGATTTTAATGATGAAAAAGTATTTATAAATTTAGATTTATTAGTTCAAATAGTTCTTTCTTTTCCACATTCAAATGCCGAAGCAGAACGTATTTTTTCTGTAGTAACAGATGTAAAAATTAAAAAAAGAAATCGATTATCTAATGATATGGTTTCTGCAATTTGTATAATTCGATCAAGTTTTGAGGCTGAAAATATTAACTGTACTACTTTTAAAGTAGATTCTAGACATTTAGCGCTGCATAACAATATATGGAGAAGTAAGTCATGCAACGATTTGCAATCTGATGGATCTTAATATTTTTTTATTGCTTTTATATATTTTATTTTGCGTCATGTACAATCATTTTTATTGCTTTTATATATTTTATTTTGCATAAAGTACAATTACACATCTAGTCAATGTTGTTTTTGTTTTTATTGTATCTTTATTATTGTTTTGTTTTTTACAGTTTAATAAAATTTAAGTTTTATTATAAATTTATATCTGTATAATAAAAACCAAATTTTATGTGCAATTAATTTTAATATTTATGTGCAATTAATTAGTTTGTAATTATTTTTAGATTTTGTAATTATTTTTAGAATTTATTTTATTTAATTATTATATTGTCTCTTTTAATAAAAAAAATAGTATAAATTACATTATAATTAAAATTAGTATTTGTAGAAAAAATGTTTTTTATTTATTTAATTGATTATTTAATTAATTATTTTTAAAAAGATATTTTTATATTTAATGAATTTTATTTATGTTCATTTAAACAAATAAATATTTTTATATTTTGTATTTTTTGTAAGAATACTGGTGAGGTTTTTGGCAGTTTTGCTTACCCTTGCAACAAATGTTGGTATTCTCTGAGATTCTGTCAAAAATAAAATTTTATTTTTGTTTATATTAAAATGTTTTTTTAGTTAATTATTTCATTACCCTTTCCTTTTTCAGTTTATTTATATTTTATTTATAATATATGTGTTTATTTGAATATTTAATATTTTTATAATAGATTTTTAACAATTATTAGATATTTTTGTGCGGGTGATTAATGGTACTTCTTTTTGGTCAACTAAGCACTGTACTGATACCGCGTTTGCCACACATGCGCGAAAAAACCCGGCCCGAACAACAACACTGGTCAAGGTATCCGTAGCAAGCTGATGAGCTTTCAATAAATCGATTCCAATCGTTTGTAAATATTTCGAAAGAGGAGATGTGATATTAAATATGCTCAAATAAATAGAAACGGTTATAATGACTTCATACTTAAGCAGAGCGCCTTTAAAAGATCTCGCTTTGGGTCTCGCTCCAGATGCTGCTTGCTCGGAATTTTTTATGTTATCCAAAACTAGTATCAAGTTGACATATAGCGCATCCCGATGGTTATCAATAGAACCAAATATTTTTGACAGCGCAACATCCCTTGCCCACCAACGAGTTTCACCGATTGTTTGCAACCTACATGTTATGAATTTGCTGGATTCCTCCCATACTTGCATATTCTTATAAGATTCTCTGAAGAAAACTACTACAGAATTGAGGAGATGGAAAAGTGATGCCACAGCAATGAATGTTTGAGTCGTGTTCGAAATTACCAAATTTAGTACATGACTATAACACCAAACGTGAATTTGTGCAGGTAACTCACGGGATAGCCAAGCGGAGAAACACTTATATATGTAATGCATGTTTGCTATACCATCAGTCGCATCACCGATGCATATCATTATCGATAAGAACCTTTGTCAAAAGCTCGAGAAAACCTTTGTCTGTTGCATCTGCGGAGTTGACTACTGCTAACAGTCATTCCTGAGGGCCGACAAATTTGCCCACATATCGAATTACAACCGAATATTGGTCCTTAGTTGTTATATCTTGGGTCGTATTTAGTTGTACGGAAAACATACTAGATTCTCTCTTTATTAGTGTAGTGATTGTTTTTATTACGTTATTTACTGTGGTCTTCAATATAAATGTCAGCAAACTGCTTTGGCCTTTGCTACCTGCTCGTTGCGCTATTGAATTGTCTTCCTGCACAGATTTTAAATGGGCGCTTAACATAGGATCATACTTGTCGAGGAGAATAAGAAATTCCAAGAAGTTTCCGTGATTTACGAATGGATTATTCAAATCGTATGCAGTTTCGGCTGTATTACTTCGATAACTTAATCCTTGTTTTTCAATGAATCTAATTACCTCGACTATTCTATTAACAATCTATCGATTATTATGAATCCGGTTTCGACGTTTCTTCTCTTTATCAGAAAATAATAGTTGTTGGACATTTTTGTTTTTCAAACTTGAAAAATGAGCCTCAGCACAAGTATTGTGGCAGCTGCTATTTTCGTGTTCTTGTATTCTTTAATGAATGTGTTTCCAATCGCTCATCTCTCTCATAAACTTATTATTCTCCCCCTTTTTACGCTAAACAGATCATACAGTAAACGGCTCGATTCGAATTAGAGATAAGAAAACCAGTACCGCTAAGAGACATCTTTTCGTTTAAATACTTTTTCGGCAGAAAATGGAAGAGAATGATTGTCAATCGGTTGTTTTGGATGAAATACAAAGAAAAATGCTCTGTCGGAAATATATGGTTTTACGAAAAAATCCACAGTTTTTTCTATTTCTTCTTCGTTTTTAGCAGTTTCATTTCTTTCTTCCCGAGTGACAACTTTTTGGATGTTTACTCGAATTTTGAGCACTGCGTCTGTGTTTTCTTGTGACGTGATCGGTTTATTTTTTCTTCGTATTCTTCACCAATATCTTTCTCCAGGTTTTTCTGAGGACTGGGTTTTTGTAGTTTCTGCTATACAGCAGTTTTTTTTGTTTATATTCATTATTCTTATTACATGCATCGTAATCGCTTCGGTCGTCAATTATATGATATTTGTCTCGTATGGTCGTTATGATATCGATTATATGATGTGCGCTTGATCCATCTCCAGTAGCATCTACACTTTTATTTTTAAACATGTCTGTTAACTTAGGGCATTTCTGAGCGTTGAGAACCATCAGTTTTTTTCCTTTCATGCAACTTTTCAGGGCCACTTTTACGTTTCTCGGTCATGTAGAAAATGTAAAAGATAGAATAAATGCGTGAAGCCACTTTAACCTGAAAATGGTACTACATCGGTACCTACGAGAATAAAATATAAACGTACGAGCATTTTACTCCTAATATTGGTACGATAACTGCAAGTGTTGCAACTATAAAGTGGTCTTACATATAAGCTTGGAAATATTATCATGAGAGTGTCACTTACATTTAATGGGTTCAGTGTATAACCGTAGGTTTTCTGGGTTTCCTCGAAATAATTCGGGTTTTGATCGTAGGTTAGATGCGATCTTCCATTCAGAATTTGACCGCTAGGTGTGCTGCAATCATCAGCTTAGAGTTTAACCGCTAGGTTCGCTATGATCTAAATATCTCCAGCGCTATAGATTACATTTCTGTCTTTATCGCATGAAAACCTCTACATCGCAGCGAATCTAGCGGTCAAACCATGAATTAAAGATTTTTGCAGTTCCAAATATTTCGTGGTATAAACACGATGACAAGTGAATCAAACAACTTATGAAAAAGCGGAATTTTCTTAAATTTAATTTGCTGTAAAAGAAAAAAACCACGATGCTATCGCATATATTAATTGTGGAATCGAAAAAATTTGTTCGCACAGAATCGGTCAAACTAATTAGTTAAATAATGATTTAATTAAGCCGCTAAGGTTCTATACTATCTCGTCCTCTCGAGTTTGTCAAGTTTCTGCTCGAGACGCTCGTTATACTCTTGCAAAATATAGCGAATAGGCATAATGTATGCAATTGTTCTTTTTTTGCTGCATGAACACGGTCACACATATGTCAATACACGCTCCGTCACTGTAGTTATATGGATGTGTACAGTGCCTCTACTGTAGAACGGGTTTAAATAATGCCACAGGAATACTCTTTCAACTATATTTATGGATATAAAGATCTCACAAAGTGTGAATAATGTAGATGGCTTATCGCTCAATACCTATATATAAATTATATGGGAAATAATTATACAGAAAAGAGAAAACTTTCTTAATATCTCGCCAGATTCGGCTTCAGTTGAAGCGAATGTGGCCCACCACAACCCCTTCATGGATAGTGGCCCACCGAAAAAGGTCTCTATGGATCAATCCGCCCCTGGCACCAACGCTCGGAAAATTGCAAGGGCGAAATCCAAAATAATTCTTTGCATAAACGTAATGAACTATTCCCATATTCAGTCAGCAACTATAGCCAAGGATGTCTGGAACAGATTAAGAGCAGCGTTCGAGGATTCAGGACTTACCAGAAGAATAAGCTTATCTCGCACCCTTATTACAGCACAATTCAAAAAATACAGTTGTGTTGAAGAGTATGTAATAGTAATAAAATAACGAAAGACGGCAGTCTATAAATTAGATGGTTTCAATGTACCCGACGAGTGGATAGGCGCTTTAATGTTGGCAGGTCTTTCGAATGGATACAAACCAATAATAATGGGCATTGAAAACTCAGGAACAGCAATCATAGTTGACTCTATCAAAACGAAAGTTAGTTTACAGGATAACAAGAATTATAGCAATATAAATATCATTATAGCCAACAAAAATTCTGCCAAAGTGATTAGTAATGTGAAAATCCCTATGATGACGGAAAACGGCGTGGACGAGGTTGTTGCTGTAAATTTATTATCGGTCAATAAAATAGTAAATAAAGGATTTTCTGTTATATTTACATCGAAAGGTAGCTACATCAGTGATATGAAGGGAACTCAAACCGCAACAATGTCAGAAGAAAATGCCATTTATAAATTGGACATATCAAAAGCGAAGGTCTACTGCAGAAATACCGAATGCAGAATTTTGACACAAGTACTTCAGGCATTTGAATTACAAAAGTATGATTGCACTTATTGTTTGTAAGAATCCTGCGATGGAAATAAAAATTAAGAACACGGACGCACCTACATGTGTTTCTTGTAGGAAAGATAAGCAGCATCGATAACCCTTTTCACATAGTAAAATTCGCTCGAGAGAAATTTTATAGATTCTATTTTGACATTTGCGGTTTTATGGAAAATACATCAATCGGAACATCAAGGTATTTTCTTATGTTTATTGACGACTTCAACAGAAAATCATTTGTTTATTTCCTGAAAGAGAAAAGCCAGGTCAATGAAATTTTCATCGAGTTCAAAATCTTGGTTGAAAACCAGATTGAGAAGAGAATCAAGATTCTGAGAATCGGCAACGCACAAGAAAACGTCAATAAGAAGTTCGAGAGATATATGAAGTCTGGAATAAAACATCAGTTCACGATTACTTAAATTCTGCAATAGAATGATATAGCCATGCGTGAAAATAGGGCCATCATTGTGAAAACAAAGAGTATGCTATTTGAAGCTAAACTTCCAAAGATTTACTGGACTGAAGCAGTAACAACCGCTATTTACTTAGCAAATCTATCACCAAACTCCGCCATTAGAGATAAAATGCCAGAGGAATTGTGGTCTGGATCAACATCAAGCTTAACACATTTGAAAACTTTTGGCTGCAGAGCCTACGCTCATGTATCAAAAGACAGAAGTTGGATTCCAAAGGGGAAGAGCTGCTGAGCTACTGCGAAGACTCAAAGGGCTACTGGCTTATGGATCTTGAAACGAAGAAAGATACGAAAAGTCGCAAAATCTTCTTAGAGAATTTCAAAGTTCAAAGAAGATAGTGTCCTGCAGGGCAAACTTCTAAATGGCAACATTGAACGAGAGCATGAAGAAAACAACAAAATCAACTTCAAAACGTTATCCGAGTATACTGAATGCTCCGACAGTGTCGAAAATGTTGACGAGAGTACTCGACAAGAAGCGGCCATCGAAGCCATTCCACTTCGCAGGTCTACACGATGGTCTAAATCAGTCAACAGGAGCGATTACGTGACATACTTTACTCTAAATAGCGATGTCACAGATCCAGAGAGCGTAGATGATATAGACCTAGAGGTAGTTCTAAATTCTTCAGACGGAGTAAAGTGGATAAAGATTAGGAAGAGGAACGCGATTTTTTTGCCAAGAACGGCAGCTGGTTGATTTTCCAAAAGACAAGAGAGCACTCGACATGAAGTGAGTGTTCAAAATAAAATGAGACTCAACTGGGCAAACACAGCATTATAAAGCAAGACTTGTTGTCAGATGGATAAATTAAAGGGATCGACTACAATGAAACATATTCTCCAGTGATGCGATACACGTCGATCCGTTTCCTGTGTATTTTGGCAGTAAAACATAATCTCTACATGGATCAAATGGATGTGACAACCTACCTGGACAGGGACATCGAAGAAGAGATCTACGTAAAGCCACCGAAAAACTTATAAAACCATAAAATCATAACTCATAAAATCCATGTATGAACTGAAGTAAAGCGGACGAGCCTGGAACAAGAAACTTCACGATGCATTGACGAATATGGAATTCACAAGATCACAGGCTGACCTCTGTGTGTATTGTAAACAGCACAACAAGAGTCTTGTAATCATTGCTGTCTACATCGATGATTTGTTAATTTTGGCCAGCAATGAGAAACAGAAATTATTATTGAAGAGGAAGCTGTCACAAACATTCAACATGAAGAATCTCGGAGGAGCAAAATACTTGCGCGGTATGACCAATATCAGAGATCGCGAGATAAAAAAAGTTTAGTTGGATCAGAGCACGTATATTTAGAAAATGCTATTGAAATACGATATGATCGAATCAGTCTTGACGCCTCTCCATTCCAGCAACAAGTTAAACAACGAAATGGACCCGAAAAGATCAGAAGAGACTAGCCAAATGAGCAAAATCCCATACCGAAAAACAATAGGCATTCTTTTGTATACAGGACACAAGACTAAACATTTCATTCGCGGTCAACTCTTTTATTGTTAGTCACTACACATATGTAAAATCCTGGAAAAGGATATTGGTCAGCAGTGCAACATGTTTTCAAGTATCTTAGGGGTACGTGGGAGCAAAGCCTGAGTCCAATCGCGAATCGACAGCAGAATTCGAGGAATGCTTTGGTTATTGTGATGCAGATTAGGCCAATGACAGCAACACCCGTCGCTTTATCACGGACAGCATTTTTATGTTCTAGGGAGGACCGCTCGTATATCAGAGCAAAAAGCAGAGTCCCGTGGCACTCTCTACTATACAGATCGAATACATGGCGTTCTCAACTACATGCCAGAAAGCACTTCCACTGGTTACATGCATTTAACGACAAGGGGACTATTGATTTATCCAAGAACAGCAGATACAAGCCTCGAACCAAACGTATCGACACTTGTCATCATTTTATCAGAGAAAATGTTGACAGCAGCGAGGTCAAAATCGAATACGTCTCGACTGTGAGGATAACTACTGATGCATTGACAAAGGGACTTTTTGTGCCAAAGTTTAAAGACTGTATTAAAAATATGGGCTTAGCATTTTTCTAGAATTCTATTGTTCGCCCATGTGAGGGTATTAAACTACTTAGGCGCGAAAATTGAATATCACTATTATATCACTAGTTACTAGACAATCAGGTTAAACATTTTCTTCCCGCGCAAGTCCTCCCTACTTTATGTGCAATAAACGTGATAGAGAATATATCTGCATTTTAAGATAAAAACAACGAGTTTCATTACAACCAAACCTCAGATTTTAACGGAAATAATCATTCGCATTTTCAAGTAGTTGCTTTATTGGTATATGGCATTAATTGTCCCCACAACATTTCGTATGCCGTATGAATGTTCTGCGAATACCTACAATATTAAAAGTACATAACTAAAGTATAATAGTACAAAGTACAATAGTACAAAAAGAAATCTTAATAAAATTAAACTTATATAAAATACACATTATTGTAATTCTCATCTGCGATAAAATAGTTTGGCGTACAGCATTCGGCCATTGAATATATTGTGGTATTAATTCTGCTAAAGCACATATTATTGATTTAAATATACTATCCGTGCTTGTCGATATATCAAACCGATCATCAAGAAAGACTTGGGTTTACTTAGCAATCATATGGTAAACAATATCTTCTTATTCAGAGGGATATTGGCATTTGGTTGATCGTTTTATACCATATATGATTTTCAACTATGTTTAGCAATATCTAAATGTTAAAGAATAATTGTATCACTTAAAAAAACCTCACAAAGGTAACAAAAAATACGCCAATATATAAAAAAATCCCATCTTGTATGCAAAAAAAAGTTTAATATCTACCTCTAAAAAACATTTTAAAAAATTTTTCCTTGAAAAGTAATTTTCATACAAAATAAAAAACTAAAAAATGATTTTCTTTTAAAAAATCAAAATCTTTAAAAAATCAAAAATCAAAACTAAATATGAAATCAAGTGAACTAGCCAAGTACTTAGAAGCAGTTTAGTTTGTTAGAGTTTGTAATTTGAAATAGTATTTGTTTGATAAAATCAGTCTTGCATTTAGAAATATTATAGATTCTCTCGAGAAAATTAAACTGCATTTTATTTTTATAAAATTACGCTATTATGTCCCCCTCAAATAAATATAATATATAATATATAAAATAGCAATTATACTGCGGATTTTATTACAAATATATTATTACAAATACATTATAAAACTGCTTAACCCTTACTGTAATAATGATCACATCGATTATCAATTTCGAGTTTAAGAAGATGCCGGATTACCGACAGAATGCGAATATCAGTTATTTTGCAAAATCTTTTCGTTGATGATAGACATCAACAAATCCTTTTCCATAATTAAAGTTGTAACGGTTCTCCTTTCCCGTACGCCGCGGATCGAGGCTTGCCGGTGCCAGGATTCGGGAGAAGAGGGAAACTTCAACTTACTTTACCTCGGTATAAGCGGTTTAACAATCAGGTTTATTCAAGCGATTATCAAAGTCTAACATTGAGCTATATTATATGTACAATGAAACATGCGGGAGCGGTGCGTACAGAGTTTCGCGTACAGAGCTGCGCGTGTGGCTGGTGCGCGTGGAGCTCGGGAAGCGAGCGCGGCTCATGCGGACGTGTTCTGCTATCGCGATGTTCACATGCGAGTAAACTAGGGTTATTCTAAGCGGGACAGAATGGATCTTAAATACTACGGGTGTCGCGTGGCCTTCGTTCGTAATTCCAACGGCCTGACCACCTTATCCTGAGAAGGACGGGGCGTCGGCGCTTTCTGCGGCCTGCCGTTAGAAGGGCTAGCGCACTTGTGTAGTTTGAAGGCCGGGTGTACAGGTGGAGTCGGCGCGATACTGACGGAAATCGTAATATGGCTCTACAATTATAATGCGCGGTATATACAGTGCGGTCTTACAATACAAACAGGTCGCGGTATATACAAGACGATACTAGAATCTATTAGAGCGCGAAGACCAAAGCGGTCTTTCGGTACAAACGGGTCGCGGTATATACAAACGGTCTTATGATTTAACGCGATGCGGATTTATCAACTAGCAGGAAGCGCCGTCCCAGCAACCGGGAAGCCCGGCCTAACTATGGGAAGCCCATAGCCTGGTGTAACGCGGGGTATCAGGATGCGCCGTCCCAGCAACCGAGAAGCCCGGCCTAACTACGGGAAGCCTGTAGCCTGGTGTAACACGAGAGTCGGTTCGGGATCCGAAGAGTTGTATGTGACAGGAATCGGGATCGGAAACTGGTAACGGACCGTTACTAACGGTACGCTCGCCGGAGCGCCTTATATACCGGCGGCCGGCCTCTCCCTCACGCGAGTCGGTGCGTGGTGGGGTGGCCCCACGGTGGGGCTGAGACACGGGTGTGGAAGTTTAGGGGCGCCATAGGCGCCGAGCCTCAGAATTGCGGGCGGCTGGTCGGCCCGCGAGGCTAGTAACGTATCGTTACAAAGTATACATAATAACGAAGTGCGGAGTTCACGATTTCATATGAAAATTGAAAAAAAAATGAGAAAATTACAGTTTTGTTATCGGCTTCTGCGTCAACATTTACTTAATATAACAAATTTGTAATCTACACGTGCCTAATTAGTAAACTCCGCACTCGGCATTTCATCAAAGAGTATAATTAAACTTAGAGAAGTGAGTTTAGAAGCTTTATAAAAAGGATTTTGCAAAATAAAATTTTCGTGCGTATGTGTGTGTGCGAGATCGAGGCTCAAGAGTAAAACAGAGCAGTAGATTAGTTGCGTGATGTCGCGATAAACGGAGCTGCAATCTTACATGACAAGGACAAACATAATCATACCATCTTTGTTTCTTTCATGGATGGGAGAGTAATATACATGTATGCACTAACATTATTACAGTATCTTTTCTCTCTCGATCATACACTCTGTCTCTTTCTAATCGCTCGCTCACTGTCTATTACATATCGCGTATCGCTTAACTTCATGCTTCTCGCATATTCACTTATGCGTTCTCTCGCGCTTCTCTCTCTCTCTCTCTCTCTCTCTCTCTCTCTCTCTGCTCGTTCATTATTATATTCTTTTATTTATTTATTCCCATTATTATATTCTTTTATTTTCTCAACTTTTATTCTTTCTATTCTCGTCTCCCTACATGAAAATAAATAAATTTATTTATTTATTTTTATTTTATAAAGCATAAATAAGATATACAACAATAAGTTATTTTCTTTTTCTATTTAACTATAATTAAATACAGCACATGTGCATACAAAAATACACATGATTAATTACTTTTTCTATTTATAATACACAATATCTCATTTATATTCTATAAAATAAAGATGAATAAATTAATGATTAAACTAATAATTATTATTATATAGGAAGACGAAAATAAAAAGAATAAAAGTCGAATAAATAAGAGAATATACTAATGGAAAAGAAAAAATACAATAAAAAGAACGAGCAAAGAAAGAGAGAGAGAGAGAGAGAGAGAGAGAGAGAGAGAGAGAGAGAGAGAGAGAGCGTGAATAAACGTATAAACGAATGTGCGAGGAACATGATATATACATATACATATAATCTTTATGACAATTTATTATTATTCATAGTTATATTTAGTAATATATATAAATGAGAAAAGAAAATTTGATATATTTTATCTTCTTATGTTACCAAACATTTGCATATTTGTATAAGCTTGCCTATATTTATAGAAAATAAACTTTTTTTAAAGCAAAAATTTAGAAATTTAATTTTTGTCGTAGAATATTTATGAATAATGGTTTTATATATCGAATTAATTTTAATCAATATGAAAATAATTTTTTTATTCGGTTAGAGAATATGCGTTTATAAAGATGCGCATTTGTTTTTATTATTACGCGATATTTGTAGCATGCGTGTATGTAAGTATGTATGTATGTATATATCGGGGAATAAGTCGACTGTACCATGCACACACACACGCAGGCAGGCCCACGCGATCATATCAGTGTGCGGCAGGTACTCAATCGCGCGTGTTGTGTACATACGCGTAACAAGAGATTACCGCAGAAATACGCTCAACTGTTATAACGCGTTGAATTTAAAAAACGAGTATTATGTTTTTGTAGTGTGGTTTTAATAGTGTCCCCCCACATACTGGGACGAAAATAAAACTTTCGAGAGACGCTTGCCCGCAGACTTTCCTCAAAAAGAATAAGGGTCAAAAAGTTAGTATATTTATATATCATAATTTTAGAAGGAATTGTTTTAATGTATACTATATACTAATATGTTGTAGATATTATTTAATTTTATTTCCATGCAGTCTACTCAAAAATATAAATATTATAATGTAATATTATGTAAAAATATAATATTCCAAATTTCTTTTTTTTTATTATATCTTTAAAGCAATTCCTAAATAGAAAACAACATAAAGATTTTTATATAAAAAATTGTAATATAAAATTGATCTTCAAATGGAATTTAGAATGATTGTATACACATAAACATACATGATGCATATTTGATATACATAGTATTTAATACTCATATAGTATTTTTATTATAAATAAATAGACACATATGGGCAAAAAAAGAAAAAGGAAGAGTAAAACGGCTGTGAAACGATGTATCGATAGATAATTCACATCAGTCACTAGACATTAGTGAGCATAAAGTATTGCTACAGAAAAAGATATAACTATTTCCTTTTTTTTTCTTACTTTTTGCACTTGTACAGATACTTGCTCAGTTATACTCATATCTTTTTTCTCTTTTTGTCCATTCTTCTCTGTCCATCTCTTTTTTATCCGAGCATACTATATGTGTGTCATATATTATCTACGTGTGTGTATATGTTTGTGTATATATAATAGTAACTTCAAATTTATTAAAATATAATTAATCTTTTGCTTATTTGTATATTTCACTGAAAATTGATTATATTTATTTTGCAATAGTAGTTGTGTCACAGTAATTAGTTAGCCAGAGGCGATCAATTCGTGAGCTAGTTCTTGAAAGAAATATTTCCCATCATATGCGTTTTGCATGTGCGCTTTGGTTGAAGAATATTTCCCAGAAGCGATCAATTCGTAAACTGGTTGTTGAAAGAAATATTTCCCATCAAAAACGTTTTGCATGTACGTTTTGGTTGAAGAATGTATCCCAGAAGCGATCAATTTATGAACTGGTTGTCAAAAGAAATATTTCTCACCAAAAACGTTTTGCATGTACGCTTTGGTTGAAGAATGTATCCCAGAAGCGATAATTTCGTGAACTGATTGTCGAAAGAAATATTTCTCACCAAAAACATTTTACATATATGCTTTGGTTGAAGAATGTATCCCAAACGACACGTGCTGTAGGCATATTTCAGGTTATGTAACCTTGAATTGCGCGATAACCAGTAGTTTTGGCGAAAATACTGTACATCGTTTTCCATATTTTTAGCTTTTATACAGGGTGTCCTATTTTAAAAGACCCACTCAAATATCTCAGAAACACTGCGTTAAATCGAAAAATGTTTCAAACAAAAGTTGTGTGGCTTCAAGGAGGCCATAAGATGGTACCATTGGTTTGACCTTGGAAAATCATTTGAAGGTCATGTGAAGGTCAACTTTAAAATCTTAAATGGAAATCCCCATTTTTTATTTAGTATTCTTGTAGCTGACATCAAGGGCTTTCCAAAACACTATAATAAAGTATTTTTTCATTAAGTACTTTTTAAGTTATTTTATATTTTAATCTGACATATTTTGATATAAAAAATAAAATATTTCGTAAAATATTCAGTTTTCGATCATCTTACCGTAATACTTTAGTAGGTGAGATAGACCGCCGCTAACTCACTTTTACAATGAGAGCGAGAGAGATAGATAGAGAGATAGAAAAGGATGGAGATATGAGTTAGAACAGTTTGTAGACGACCGAGGGGGAAAGTGTGGACAGGGGGGAGAGGAGGGGGGTACGTAGGGCGAAGGGGGTCGGGGGAGCGCGTGACGTCACGGGAGGGAGCGGGTACGAATCGCTAAGATTGCTCGTGAGATGGCGTTCAGCTCGATCGGGGGTCGCGCTTACCGGCTCGCCCTACGTACCCCCCCCTCTTCACCCCTGTCCGCACTTTCCCCCTCGTCGTCTACAAACTGTTCTAACTCATATCTCCATCCTTTTCATCTCTCTATCCATCTCTCTCGCTCTCATGAAAGTGAGTTAGCGCCGGCCTATCTAGACGCCCAACAAAATCGCTGAGATTGCCCGGGAGATGACGCTTGACTCGATCGAGGTCGCGGTTTCTCCCAGCGCGATTTGACCTTGGCGCGAGTCGACCTTGACGCGACTCGTTCTTTAAGAAGGCGACGGCGATCTTTCGCACCGTTTCTAGCGCGCAATCCGCTATCGCGATTCTTTAAGGACGCGCGTCGCTTCTAGCGCACGATCCGCGAGCGGACGCCGGGTATTCGGCGTCGTGGGAGACGGAGAGAGGAACGGTTAGCGGCGATACGAGCGCGCTTATCGCTCGAGCGAGATGGCGAATCGTTGAAAGGTTGTGGAATAAAGAGAGATCGTTTTTCACACGAGAGGAAGAGCGTTTTTATTGTTTCCTTTTACAATATTTTTAATATATTAATAATGTGATAATACGAGTACGCGAATAAGCGTATCACGATTCTCCGAAGAGCAGAGCCTGCAGCTCACAATCGACGATATCGTTGAAGTTCTCGTTATCGCGTATCATCGCGGGAATAAGCGCCGAATCGTGAGATAACAAGAGATATATCGCCTGCCGCAATATCGAGAGAACGAGTCAGCTTGTTATCCACATGCGCGATTAAACCGCTTAAAGATGTAACGATGCGGTTAACGCAAAGTTCTAGATTTAATATAGTTAGAACGGTACTCTTCGATACAGCCAGACGAACCTTGGGTGTTTCGAGACGGAGTATTCGGAGATTGTTGAGTTTACCGAATCGCAGTGTTAACTGTTCGATATATATCGGCGCCGGGGGACGCGCCTCATCGCGCTCGTCGGAGCGAAAATATGATAGAAGCGTAGATCGTAGATCGAGCAGTTCCTTCCACATATCCAGCGTTAGCGAGATCTCCTTGCCATGCCTGGCAATCTCCAAGGACGATCTCCACAAAAGAGGGTCGACTAACGTTAACGCTGACTTCGAGATGTTTGTACGCAGTTTTGGTCAATGGGTAACGTCTTCCTAAGATTCTGAGCGGCCGCACAATCGAAACATCCGCGTCGCGTCCAGGCGTTCGGTCGCGATCTCGTCTGAAAATAGATACGGGCGATAAGAGAAACGACGCTAGCGGATTATTAGTTCGAATAAACGTTTAATAGTCTTACCCATTGTCCTGTTTAGCTCTTTTAGCATATCCCGCGCTATCCTCGCGGTCTCGCTCGGTTAGCTTCGATCGATTGTCGAATGAGTGCTGCTGTTGCGGTGGCCTAACCCATTGTCGCGTACATTATCGCTCGTTTTTTTTCGTTCGTAGGCTTTGGCGTTCTCCGTCGACAATGAAGCGCTTAACTGATGGATGGTCTTTATATATTCGCGTAGAGATTGCTTCTTCCTCTTTCGCGCGCGTCCTCTCTTATATTCTATTTTTTTTAAATGACGGCAGAATCGCTCTAGTCGTCCTCCTCGTCGATTCTCTCTCTCTCGGTCGCGTCGCTGAGATGATAAACGCGACTGAGGAGATCACGCATTGTCTTAGCAGCCCATCCGTAGGACACTCGATACCGAGCGCGTGTAGATCGAAAGGACCCGCCGAAGTTACGATATTCGTAAATTCGTTAAAGGCGTAAAACTGACGTTTGGCGAAGAAATATAGATTGCCGTCGATATATCGAAAGGCTGATGTTATCGCGGGCGGTATTCCGGGAAATATATCTTTTAATGGAGCGTGTCTAATAACTATCATACGGCACTCGTCGATCTCCGCTACCTTGTGGTCGTCGTAGATCGCGTAGGTTCGTCCCGTGTGCATGTTTATCGCAGCGTTAATCTTAACATTTCGAGGAAGTCCGATATCGTGAAGATATCTCGGCCAACCCGATTTTAGCTTAAGGCTGAGATATTCCGAGAGATAGATCGAATCGTCCGCGAATAGCGCGAGATCGCCCGAGGGTCTTCGATACGCGACGGATAGGCGCGTGAAATTCGCTGGGAGAAACACCGCGTAATCCGTGAGCGTCATGGGCCTACCGTAGCGTTTCTCCATCACGTCGATTGACCACACATTACGGCGATTAACTATATATAATCGGTGATTCATTATCAGCGCGGCGTCCACGCGCCGTAAAGCGCAGAGATCCGCGCGCGCGGGGTCGATTGGCGCAACGCTCGTCGTAGCGGGCGCCGCGGTAGTCGCGGGAGTCGCCGTTGGATAGTTTCCGTCGTCGTGAGATCTGTACAGATTCTGTATATCCTCTATGCTCAGCTTAACCGGAAATTGATTCTCGATATCGGGTATATACGGAAACATTATCGAGTCGTTGCGCATGCTGTGTTATAAACTCAAAGCGTGGCCAATCTCGTGCGTCAGCATTTGCAACAAATGATGCGTGTTGGGAGGATTTTTATTTAGATACACATGCCACGATTCCGAATCGTCAACGTGTACCTCTGACGCGAAATCGGTCATTCCAGAGGGAAAGAACGCGTGAGCTAGAGCTCCCCCGGGACCGTCGAAGGTCGCCGGGCAAATGCCTATATTCCTGCAATTCGCGTAAGTGTGCGCGCCCGTTCGATACGATATCAATATATCGGGTCGCAGCGGGTCGCGCGCGAAGGTTAGCGACGAATTCACCGCCCATAACGCGAACGCCGCTTCGGCCGTTCGCGAGAGTTCCTCGCTAGCTATCTGAAAATTCCACATGAGATGCGTTTTCAGCCATTTTCGCGCAATCGGACTATACACGCGATCGGGAATATCCGCGAGACCACATCGCGATTTGCGCATAAGGTTAAGCGTAACTGCGTCTAACTCGCCGTTTCCTGATAATTGATAGTATTCCTGAAACAGCGACAAAGCGCGACGCAGAGATGTCGCGTTATCGGACGATAGCGATTCTCCGTCGTCCTTTAGAAAACCGTACGCGCGCAGGAAACGGAGCGCCTCGGCCTTCTCCGAGTTAACGGGCGCGGCGGCCGTCGCGGCGATGAGCGTCGTCGCTAAGACAAGAAAAACCGTCTTCACGTTAGTCATCGCGCGGAGCGGGGAAAGACGCGGAAAACTATCGAGAGACGCCGAGCGCGATTGATTCGCGCGTTCGGCGAGATGCTTATTTTTATCGTCGGCGAATTTAGCGCGGATGGGGGAGGGGGAAATGCGTCGACGATTCGTTCGAAAAAGAGTCGCGGTCCGTCTCGATTAGAGGGACGCGCCCTTTCGACGACGAGCGAATATCGGCCGAGCGTCCGGGACGCGCGTTATCTAACGGACGCTCGAGTTCCTCTCGCGGTTTTACTTTTTTTATTATTTCTATTTTTATTATGCGTTTATCTTCTAAAAAGAACACTCGACGAGCGATTAGAGAAACGTACCCTTTCCGGCGACGATAAACATTTATCGCGTATCCGAGATGCGCGTTATTTAGCGGGCGCTCAAATTCCTCTTATTGCATTATTCTTTGTTATATATTTTCCTCTATAATCTATTTTTATTACTCCTTTATCTTCGCTCGTATCGCGACATCCGCGCGTCGATCCTTATAAACGCGAGATCGTCAAAGTATTCTCGCTCGCGAAATAGTAAAGTGACGAATCGACGAAGCGCGAAACAGTATAAGAGCAAAGTGGCGAGGCGCGAAATAACGAGAATTAAAATCGGTCACGAACTGCTCGATATGGAACGAATCGAGCAGATAATTAACGCGGCCGATTATATTAACGTGAACGGCGATTTAATTGCAATAAAGGCTTACGTTTTGGGAGATCTCGCCTCGGATTTGCGCGAGGAGGCGCGAGGCGTTATCGAAAACAGTCCGGATTTGTTCAGACTGAACTTTCAGTTGGATGGAGACATCGATATCGCGCGTTCAATGTAAGTATTCGATCAAAATTTTTATAATACTTTTTATAATAAATTATAATTTTTAATAATCTTTTTACTTTTTTTACTTTTTTACTTTAGACAACAGATAGAAGATTGTATAAGAACGGCGCGAGAATCGCTCTATGATTTATTAACGAAGACGAGGACTATGCTCGCGCAGGCGCAAAGCGTGCACAGCGCGTTGCGCGACGCTCGCCGACGCGACGTCGCGCTAGCCCCCGAGCAATTTGAGTTTCGCGATCGCGACTTCGCCATCCCTGAATTAATCGACAGGCTTCACGAACGCGAAGATAGGCGAGTCGTCGCGTCACCGATCGACAAGGAACTCGAATCGCGGCCAATCAGCGAGGAGCCCGAATCACGGCCAATCAGCGAGGAGCCCGAATCACGACCAATCGATGAGGAGTTCGAATCGCGACCGATCGACGAGAAGCTCGAATCACAGTTAATCGGCGAGGAGCCCGAATTGCAGCCGATGGAAAACGAGGCTGAACCGTCGACGGGCGACGAGGATGAATCGCCGGCGAGTATACAATTGGAGAGTTACGAGCCCGAATCGCAGCCGTTCTTCGAGCTGTAACTTTACGCATTAATAAAATTTGATTTTTATTTATATTTCGTGTATCGCACGAGCGCATTTATAAAATGCGATTCTTTATGAATAAATGCTATATATTAAAGGAAGCGTCGATTCTTTTCGCTTCTCTTTCCTTCTTCGACATCCTCTCGTTCTCGCGCCTTCTTTCGCGCCTTTCGTAGTAAGCGTTGGCGCTCTCTTATCACGAAATGATACGCGCTCGCGATAAAAATAGTATTCGTTTAATATGTAAAAATAAACTTATTTTAAAAAATATACGTTTAATATAAAATACTAAAATAAAAGATTTATTTTAATTTTATTATAATAATACTAGTCAGTTAGATAATCGAACACTTTTCTGACGGACATCTATAAAATAGAAGATGCGTGAGCTATTATCGTGGGAAAGGATACGCGACCGCGATAAAAGAAAAACGCGGTTCGTTCGTATAGCGTGTATTTTGCGACAGTATGACGAATACATTTATTAAAGCTTAAAATAAATGATTAAATTTATAGGTTATATAATTGATAATAAATTCGATACATTATATAAAGTTTAAAATATAATTAAATTTATAGATTAAATAATTGACTCGATATGCTATATAATATATACTATATAATATATTATGATGCATAATATACAATAATTCGATATAATTTATAATATAAACGAGTAGATATAAAGTAATATAATATAGAATCAATCGCACATATTACGCAAATGATCGCGTCGTTCGAACCACCAATCGTGCAATTTATAAGCGTTATCTAACGCGCAATTCTTCGCATAATATCCGCAACGAAAGGCCCGCGAAGCGTTTAGAGTTTCCAAACGTTCGATATCCTCGTAATCAGCGTCGATAGTGTCGACGGAGACGGCTACATCGCAATCGTCGGCGACGCTTCCTAAGATCTCGATCAGCCATTTTTTCTTCTCGTGACCTTTGACGTAGATTCTTATCGTTGAATCGGGGCTAGATTTTCGGCATACGGCGTCCCGAACGAGTCTTTTCATCGACCCGTAATTCACGTGTCCGTCATTCCACTTTAATTGATGATGATTAGATGTCAACCAACACGCTCGCGATTTTTCCGCTCTCGTTAGCAGATCCCAAGACGCATCACATCTTTCGCCCAATCGGTGGGCGAAAGATGTGATGTGTCAATTCCGCGCCATTTCTTAACACGGCTACTTCTTTCGCGACGAATTTCTTATTAACTACAAAACCTTGAAGATCGACGAAGATCGGTGCGTCCATCGTCGTTATTAGCGGTACTCGAAGTACGCGCCTCTATTATTCTCTCTTCATATTTTGAATATCATCGCGCTTATACGATTCTGCGCACAACGTGGGCGGATTGTACTCCACCACTCGATCGTGAATGATAAAACAGTAAGCTATGGTATTAGAGGGAATGTTCTCCTTGCAATCGAACTCTATGCGAACGTCCACGATGGCGCTTTTAATCGATTCGTTTTGGCGAGAACAGTCGATGACTACGAGCGGGCCGTAGAATAAAAATTTATTCATATTTAAGAGCGTTTCGTCATTCTCGCATCCGTAGTACGTTCGAAATTTCGAGTACATATTGTATAGCACTGCGACTTTGCGCTTATCAAAATCTAAATTCATATCATCGTAAGGAAAAAAATCGGAATTAAGATACAGTTTGACATTAGTTAGTTTGCAATCGTCGAATAAAGAAGGCTCCTCGGATAGAACGTTCTCCTTTCCGGACTGTAGCGCGAAGATAACATATCGCGCTTTTTCGAGTTGCGTCGCCGCTTTGACAGCCCATGAATGTTTAGTCGTGCTTTGTAGAAGCGGAAACTCGTAGAGATCCCACGAGCGAAAAGCGACGCTCAGATATCGTCCGCTATCCAACGTGCGCAATAACCTTAATTTATTAATATCGTTTAACACTGTAACGATGCACCCCCCATCGTTACCCGGCACGTAGCCAGCCGGAAGTCTGCCGCCCGGCGAACACCAGCCGAGCAGTGGCAGAGGCGCCCAGCGCCCTTTTTTAAGACTCCTAGTTTACGGTCACTCATCCGACCACTCCAGCCAGCCGGACCGTGGGTTTGCGAGTTCGCTGCCCCGTCGAGTTTTCTCGACTCCGCCGCGCTATCCGCAACTCCGCGAACGGAAGCAGGGACGGAGAGTTCTCCGCCCGGTCGAGGGTACTCGATCTCCGATCGCACTCCCCTACCACTGGGAATACGCGATAAATCCCGCGACAACGATCAACGCTATTTTAATACTTGCGAATTATAATCACCGCGCCGAAATACCTATCACCTAATATTCCATTCTATTCCGCGCGCCGTCACAATAAACACGGCCTTGCCATACACGCGCCGACCGACCGCGCCCGATTTCTTGCGCGTTCCGCGTGCCGTCAAAATAAACACAGTTTCGCGAATATTATAAGCGGTTCGATATATCGAATATCGCGCCCCGAATCACAAACGCGCATTGCATCTAGCGCATTGCATCATTCGCCACGCGTTAACTATTGTAAACCGACCATTGCCGAACGAGGCAAATAAAGACGATATCTGTTAACTAAATCTTTTCGTGTGTCTCACCTTTTTACGAGCCCTGATCCCGACCGAGCTCATCCACGCACTCGCGAAAAGTGACCTCGTTACATTGGCGCCCGAACAGTAGGACCGTCCGGGAAACACGATTTTTTTTTCTCGAACGGACTGGTCGATCACCAAGCGTTATGAAGGCCTGGCTATACACGCTCTCGAAAGAGCAACTAACGAATATAGCCACGCAATATGACATCGAGACGTCCGGCACACTCGATGTCATCCGCAGCCGGATGAGCCAATATATAGACTCACACCCAGACGAGTTTGGGGCCCAAGGCCCAGACACTCGGAACACGCGGACGCCCCCACGAATAGAGATCGCGCCGCCGAGCGCACACCGCGACGAAAGACGCGAAAGCGAACCATCCGCAACCATGTAAATGCTAGAGAAGCTGCGGAAATGGGGACGTCCATTCGACGGTCGCGACCCCATCGCGTTCCTAGAACGCGTAGACGACCTCCGCGCGGACGACGGGTACTCCGGCGAGCAACTTATGAAGGGGCTGTCCGAGCTCCTACGCGGAGAGGCCGTCGCATGGGCGCGAAATAACCGCGAAGACTGGAGGACGTGGGGGGATTTTTGCAACGCCATCCGGCGGCGGTATCTACCCCCACGGTATAGCGAGGAGCTCCAGCAACAAATCGCCGAACGAAAACAGAGGGATAACGAAAAATTCGCGCCGTACGCGGACGAGATGATGACCCTCATACGCCGAGCTGGGGGGTTCACCCGCGACCAGAGACTGTCGCGAATTGACGCAAATATGCGGCCCGAATACAAGAGGTATGTCAAACGCCGGGACGTGCACGACCTAAATGAATTGTTCGATGACGCCGCGGAGTTCGAGCGGATCGAGCAGGAACAGCCGAACCGAAGACCGCACGGGGCTACAACACCGACCGTAGCGATCGCATATAACCGGGAGGAGTGCTGTTGGCGTTGCAAACAGCGGGGGCACACCCGGTTTCAATGCCGGCAAACCCCACGACGATTCTGCTCGCAGTGCGGGAAGGATGGCATACTGACCGCCAACTGCCATCCACCGCCGGGAAACGCCAAACGCGCCGGGAGTACCATGGCCGCATCCCGGACGCACAGAACGAAGTGAGATATACACCGCGGCCACACATTACGGCAACCGTGCACGGGCATCCCGTGGAGGCCCTACTGGACTCAGGCTCAGAGGTTTCCTTCATCGATGCCGAAACCGTCAAGACGATGAAGAAACTCGGCATCACACTCAGCGAAGAAGACGGCCAAATACAGATGGCCGACGGTACCGCCGCCCGGACCCTCGGGAAGGTCCGACTACCAGTATACCTGCAGGGACGGACGTACATCCACGACTTTTGGATCCTGCCAACACACCGCGAGGCAGCGTTAATCGGGATCGATCTATGGGATTGCTTAGGGCTCGCGATCACCCCGCCCCGGCAACGGCGAGCCCGACACCGATAGCCGACATGCGGGAAAACCAGCGGCCTGGCTAAGAGGACAGAAGAAGAGGAGAACCGCCTGAGTAACTTCCTGAACCGCGAACTCCAGAAATTCCAGACGGTCACGGGGCCGACTCCGCTGGTCGAGCACCAGATCCGATTAACCCGGGCCACACCAATCAAACAACGATACCGGCCACGCAACCCGGCCATGCAAGCCATTATCGACACGGAAGTCGAAAAGATGGAAAGGGCGGGAGTAATCGAGCCATCTCGAAGTGCCTGGAGCTCGCCCGTAGTGGTCGTCCGGAAGAAGGACGGGAAGCACCGCTTCTGCATCGATTTTCGGAAGGTCAACGAGGTCACCGAGAAAGATGCCTACCCACTGCCGCAAGTCACCGCCACCTTGGACAAACTACGCGGCGCCCGCTATCTAACGACGCTCGACTTAAAGAACGGGTACTGGCAAGTACCTTTGACACCCGAAAACCGACCGATCACAGCCTTTACCGTACCGGGTAAAGGTTTAATGCAGTTCCGGGTGATGCCGTTCGGGCTGCACTCCGCCCCGGCCACGTTCCAGCGCCTGCTCGATACTGTCATCGAACCCGCGCTCGAACCGAACGTTTTCGTGTATTTGGACGACATCATAATAATTAGCCGCACGTTCAACGAACATTTAGACTTGCTCGCCGAAGTTTTCCGCCGCCTCCGTCAAGCCCGCCTCCGGTTAAACCCCGACAAATGTCGATTTTGCGTCGACAACCTGAAATACCTGGGGCACGTTGTTGACCGTACCGGCATCCACACTGACCCCGACAAAGTCAGCGCGGTCGCGAATTGGGCCAAACCGCGTTCGGTGAAACAAATCCGGCAGTTCCTCGTCGTGATATCGACGATTCATCAAAAATTTCTCGACGCTAGCCGCACCCCTCACGCAGTTAACTAAGAAGAACGCCCGCTGGGCATGGGGAGCGGAAGAAACCGCCGCGTTTCAACAACTGAAACACGCGTTAACCACCGCGCCCGTACTCGCATGCCCGGACTTTACCCGCCGGTTCCTCTTACAAACGGACGCGAGTACCAGCGGGCTCGGAGCCGTCCTTACGCAATATCACGAGGACGGCGAACGCGTCATCGCCTACGCAAGCCGCACGTTATCCGGCGCCGAGAAAAATTATAGCGCCACGGAACTCGAATGTCTGGCGGTCGTCTGGGGCATACGGAAAATGCGAAATTACCTGGAAAGGTACGCCTTCACCATCATCACAGACCATCAGTCTTTACGGTGGTTGCAAAAACTCGAAACCCCGGCGGGACGACTCGCCCGCTGGCTATTCGAGCTCCAGCAATTTGATTACAAAATCAAATACCGACGAGGAGCGCTAAACCGAGTAGCCGACGCGCTTTCAACCGATACGTTGCCGCTGGTATAACTGTTTACTAAACAACGTCCGGCGCAACCCCGCCGCGCACCTGGATTACCGAATCACGAACAACGAACTCTACCGGCACCCCCTCCACAGTTTAAACTTCAAAGAAACATCCGCCGACGAACAGTGAAAGCGGTGCGTGCCCCGCGAGCAACGCGGAGAGATCCTCCGGCAGTACCATGATGCCCCCACGGCCGGGCACGGGGGGTCGCGAAAACTATCGCCCGCATTGTCGAAAATTTATACTGGCCCGGGATGTTGTGGGAAATCGCCAATTACGTCCGACACTGCACCAAATGCCTAGCGCATAAGGCACTCCAGCAAAAACCGGCGGGACACATGCACGCGACACACGTTAACCCCTGGGAACACGTCACGGTCGACCTTGTAGGACCGCTTCCCCGATCGCGCCGAGGACACGTATGGCTATTAGTTATGCAAGACCGGTTCTCAAAATGGGTAGAACTTTCGCCGCTAAGAAAAGTCACGGCACCGGCCGTAACACGCGAAATCACGGAAAACGTAATCCTGCGACACGGCCGTCCCGATATCATTATATCGGATAACGGGACGCAATTCAAGTCCGCACCGCTAACCGCGAGGCTCAAGGCCTTCAATATCGAGCATCGAGCACCCATCCGCAGCCCGCATTGTAACCCCGTAGAGCGCACCAACCGCACAATAAAAACAATGGTGGCGCAGTACGTAGACCGCGACCACCGAGAGTGGGACGAACATCTCGCTGCGCTACAATTCGCGTACAACACCACCAAGCACGACGCCACCGGATACACGCCGGCATATCTAATTCATGACCGCGAATTAGTGCCGCCCTCCCGACACCTACGGAGGCCCCAGAACCCGACATCGTCCGACTACAAGACGCCGAGGAGGTCGTACGCATCAACCTGGCCAGGGGATTCCAGCGACAGCAGCGATACTACGATCTACGACGGCGAGAATTGCGACCAAAGCTAGGCGATTACGTTTGGAAGCGAAACTACCCGCTCTCTAACAAAGCGAACGCATTTAATGCAAAGCTCGCGCCAAAGTTCATCGGCCCGCTAGAAGTACGTCAGTTTATTTCGCCGGTAATCGTCGATCTCCGGAGTCAACGCGGAAAATGGTATCGTCATACGCATATACAGGACCTAAAACCCGCTCCCGGCGAAAACAAAAACATGGACACCGACGACAATAACAACAATACAGAGGATCCGGACGACAATAACATCAATATTGACGAATACAATGACGAGGAAGACGAATATGGAAACGAGGAAAACAACCCCACCACGGATTAAAAGCAAAAATCCGAAGGAAAGAAGCAACCAGGAAAAAGCAAGAGCTCCGAAGCTTTCAAGATGAGCATCGAAAGAGACATCCTGGAAGGTATTAACGAGATCCTGGGAGAGCCCGAGCCGCCGTATGGCACAGGCGTGCTAGAAGCACCGCCGATCTCACGGCCGCCACCACCGAAACGGCCGCCGAAAGTCGGTACCACCATCCAGCGGTCCGACAGGACGAATCAACGGAAGCTGGCCATGCTGGCCACACAGCCGCCGCCGCTATCCGCCTGTCGACGCCGATGCCACGCCGGGGTACCGAGGAGGACGCCAGCCAAGCGACCAAGGTCGCCATCGGGCCAGGAGCAGCCAGAGGGACGAGCAACGGGGGAAACACCACCCGCCCTCCCATGCCCGAAATCCTGGTCCCGATGGGCCCCGCGCCGCCACTGCCGATCATGGTGGAAGTAGAGCCGGGACTCATAGCGCCGATCCCGTATTTCGCGATCCACGTGTCCCGGCGATATAAGGTCCGCACACCGCACGGACGATGGACGCTGCGGTTTAACAGCGCCGGAAAACTGCGTTACCGCCGAAAAATAGAGTAGACGCAGCGAGTGCCTCAAAATTCAGGCACAGTAGGCGGGGGGGTGATGTAACGATGCACCCCCCATCGTTACCCGGCACGTAGCCAGCCGGAAGTCTGCCGCCCGGCGAACACCAGCTGAGCAGTGGCAGAGGCGCCCAGCGCCCTTTTTTAAGACTTCAATCACCGCGGTTGTGATAAACAACCATACGGCCGTTATACGGCCGCCGTTACGCCGAAGACCGAGCATAGCTGAACGCTGCCGGAAGATCCCAAGCGTCACCCGCCGAAACGCCGCGTCGTTTCGCCCAGGGGAAGCGACGCGTTTACCGTAATTACCCGCCGAAAACAACGCGTCGTTATCCCCACCCGGGGGCGAACGACGCAATTACCGATAGACGCTCGGGTATAAAAAGACAGCGTTTCGGCATCTCGGGACCAGAACGATTCCTGAATCCGCTCGAGCAGTACGCTTCGAGATACCAGAACCGATCCTGAAATTCGCAGCAACGACGGAACGTGAGGTTGACGTATTCGCAGCCTCCGCCGAGCATTCTCCGTTTCCGTGCAGTTTCCGAACTCCTGACACGAATCCGACTAACTCGATGAGAGCGGAGTGTTCGCCGCTCTCCTAGTTTACGGTCACTCATCCGACCACTCCAGCCAGCCGGACCGTGGGTTTGCGAGTTCGCTGCCCCGTCGAGTTTTCTCGACTCCGCCGCGCTATCCGCAACTCCGCGAACGGAAGCAGGGACGGAGAGTTCTCCGCCCGGTCGAGGGTACTCGATCTCCGATCGCACTCCCCTACCACTGGGAATACGCGATAAATCCCGCGACAACGATCAACGCTATTTTAATACTTGCGAATTATAATCACCGCGCCGAAATACCTATCACCTAATATTCCATTCTATTCCGCGCGCCGTCACAATAAACACGGCCTTGCCATACACGCGCCGACCGACCGCGCCCGATTTCTTGCGCGTTCCGCGTGCCGTCAAAATAAACACAGTTTCGCGAATATTATAAGCGGTTCGATATATCGAATATCGCGCCCCGAATCACAAACGCGCATTGCATCTAGCGCATTGCATCATTCGCCACGCGTTAACTATTGTAAACCGACCATTGCCGAACGAGGAAAATAAAGACGATATCTGTTAACTAAATCTTTTCGTGTGTCTCACCTTTTCACGAGCCCTGATCCCGACCGAGCTCATCCACGCACTCGCGAAAAGTAACCCCGTTACAACACTATATGAGGCATTCGCCACTATATCTTTAATAAAACGATTTTAGGCTATGCGTTTCGCGCGATATGATATAATTATTATCATTACGCGCTCGTATCAGAATAAGTTCGTGTCGCGCATTGATCACGACACGCTTGTAATCCTCGCAAAAACCTAATAACACGCTGAGAGGTACGCAAAAGTTGAAATCGTTGATCGACGAATGAGTTGCCGCCGATAAGTCCCATCCGGCGTTATTTAATATCTTGCCTTTTTCGACTGACAGTGACACGTAATTCTTAATCGTGCTCGTTATCCCAACATTTCTGCTTCGATCGATTTCCACTCCGTCGAGCTCGTAGCGAATCTCCTCGAACATAAATGCCGCACAATTGTTCACTAGCCTCGTCACCGACGCGGTTTCCTCTTGCGCATTCGGCGACTCTTTAGACTCGAGTCTACCTTCTATGTAGAGAAAACTATCGCATGGTGTTTGCTCTACACCCTTGTCGACCGGTTTGGGCGGCAGCGGGCTTTAAGAATTCGCGATGCTGATGAGTCAGACACTCGAAATCGGGAAATTGTGGAACGGGTTAATGATGAGCGCACTACCGTGGTCCTTTCCTTGCAGCGCATTTATTCGCACAGTGAATGTTTCGTAAACCTTATCCATCACGAGCGCGATTAACTCAATTTCTGGCGTGCGAGATTATACGCGGGGCGCGATCACGCTGACCAGCCGGTATACAATGCAAGCGCGCGGCGGTAGTGCAAAATCGGTAACCTTTTGAGAGCGACGACGTTCGCGTGGCACTTGGCCCAAGGGCGGCCATTGAACTCTCAGATTAGCGCACATAGGCCCACCGCGGCGCGGAAAAGCGCGACATCTCTGACCGCCCCTCCGTCCCCGCTCACCAGCTCCTCGATCCACCGGATCGCGGGGAGCGGAGAGGACAGGCAGAGCGCGCGAGTACGCATACCACCGCGGAGAGCGTGCGGGTAGTCGCAAATGCGCGATACGCGGTTTTTGCCGCAACATTACAGCCCGCCTCGTCCAGTGGACGAAACAAACGGTTATAGTGGAGCGCCGCCCGCCATAAGGTGACGGCCGGGTTGATCCAAAACAGAGTTTGTACGGCAAACGCGGAATGCCGTTAATAAGGCACTTAAAGAACTACGAACTACAAATAAAAGGCGCAGTATTATAAACCTTAACAATTGCGAGGCGCAAACAGCGCAACCCAAACTAGCTTAAACATAAAGAACTTTAGGCGATAGGCGTCGGTTCAAGTGGCAACGGGCACAGTTTCGCGACCGGTCGTTTTAGAGTGGAGTTCGCTGTCTTCAATGAAACGACACGGACGAGACCATCCGGTCCCGGGTGCAACGCGGTAACACGAGCGAGAGCCCATTTCGCGGGGGGTTGAAGCTCGCTCTTAATTAATACTAGATCGCCTATCGAGAGATTCGACGCCGGCTTCATCCATTTTCTAAGCTGTTGCAAATGGTGAAGGTACTCGGTCGACCATCTTTTCCAAAAATGATCGCGCATGGCAGAGGTCAGTGCCCAGCGATTTGTTAAACGACATAGGTGGTCGTCTTGCGCGGGTTTTTCCGCGATATTCACAAGGGGTTCGCCAATTAACAGATGCCCTGGAGTCAGGGCGCTTAGATCGGAGGGATCGTTGCTAAGGGCGTACAACGGACGCGAGTTGAGACAGGCCTCAACTTGAGTTAACACGGTCGCGAGCTCCTCATAGGAGAGTGTGTGGTCGCCGATGACTCGCCGCAGGTGGTACTTCACCGACTTCACGCCGGCCTCCCAAAGGCCGCCGAAGTGCGGCGCTCCTGGTGGTATGAAGGACCAGGTCGTGCCGTCGTTGGCGAGGGACGTCACACTCTCCTTATAGAAGTCGGAAGCAGCTCGGAACATGGAAGCCAACTCCTTGGCAGCGCCCCGAAAGTTGGTGCCGTTGTCACTGAGCAATTGTTGGCAATGGCCCCGTCGCGAGGTAAACCTCCTGAACGCGGCTAAAAAGGAGACAGAAGTAAGACTAGTTACAGGTTCCAGATGAACCGCTTTGGACGTCAAACAAACGAAGAGACAGATGTAGCCCTTGACGGTCCTGTGACCTCGACCAGTCGAGGCGCACATCTGTACAGGACCCGCGTAGTCGACCCCGGACCTCCGGAAGGGTCGTATGGGCTCAAGTCTTTCCGCAGGGAGCTGCCCCATCTGCTGGTCCGCAGCAACAGCTCGGAAGCGCGTACAGCGTACGCACGCGTGGATTACGGATCTAGCCAATGAATTGGCTCTCAGGATCCACACCCGTCTCAGCAGAAGACTCCGGGTAAGTTGAGGCCCTCCGTGAAGCGACATAGCGTGCGCTTCCCGCACGAAGAGCAAGGATAAGTGGTTGGTCTTGCTGAGGATGAGCGGGTGTTTTTCGTTGAACGGCAGCAAGGCTCGCTGAAGTCGTCCGCCGACGCGCAGCAGTCCTTCGTCGTCCAAGAATGGCCGTAGCGGCCTGAGGGTAGACCGGGCCAGAAGTGGTTGTCCCCTTTCAAGCCTCGTGATCTCCTCCTCATAGTCTTGGCGTTGAGCAACGCGTACCCAGCGGGTACGGGCCGAATTCAGTTCGGCGCTCGTTATAAAGCCCAGAAGTCGATCCTGAGCATGCCGCGCATTGCTCAAAAACCGCGCGCAGAGCGCGGTTACTCGGAGTAAGCGTTGCATTGTGGAGAAACGACACAGCACGTCGTTCTCCTCCATGGGACGCGCAAGGTGAGTCGCCGTTGCGCGCAGCTCCTCCACATGACCGGTGCCACTGAGCGAGGGGTGAGTGGGTTCCGGATAATCTTCGCGACCAAGCCAGGGTGGTCCAGACCACCAGAGTTTAAGCGACATCAGCTCGTCCGGGTCTATGCCACGGGTTGCGGCATCGGCCGGGTTGTCGGCTGTTGGCACATACCGCCATCGATGCGGGGGCACCAGCCCTTGTACCTCAGCCACCCTGTTCGAGACGAAGGTCGGCCACCGGGAGGGGTGGGCTCGGATCCAGCATAGAGCCACCGCAGCATCAGTCCAGGCGAATACAGGCGCATCGTCGAGGCCGAGACCCTTGATCGTGCGATGCAATAAGCGGGCCAACAGCAACGCGCCACATAGCTCCAACCTCGGAATAGTAACCGACTTAACCGGAGCGACCTTAGTCTTCACCACCAAGAGGGAGACTTGGATGTTGCCGTTAACACCCGTGGTACGCAAGTACACGGCAGCTGCGTAAGCACGACTAGATGCGTCCGAGAACCCGTGAACCTCGACGGTAGTTCCATTCCCGTAATAGTTAACCGAGCGAGGCGTATGCAGTTTATTTAATCGCGGTAGTGAATCCGCGAACTTTGTCCACTTAGCTTGCAACTCCGTCGGAAGAGGTTGATCCCATGAGAGACCGTGTGCCCAGAGATCTTGTACGAAAATCTTCCCGTAGACGAGAACTGGTGCGGCCCAACCGAGGGGATCAAAAAATCGCGCGACGACCGAAAGAACTGACCTTTTAGTAGACGAGTTAGAACTCACCGAGGGGGTGACGCGCAGCGAAAAACTGTCAGTGGACGGGCTCCACAGCACGCCTAGAGTACTCACTCCTTCACGAGCGTGAAATAGTTTGTCGCTTGCTTCCCCATCCGGAAACAGTTCCGGAGCGTTCGCCGCCCACTTGCTCAGCTGGAACCCACCAGCTGCGAGGAGCGCCACTAGCTGACGTTGAACCTCCATCGCATCTACATGAGTGTGGCCACCTGCAAGAATGTCATCCACATAAGAGTGTGAATCAATCGCGTTGGCCCCCAGAGGATAAGCGGACCGCTCATCATCCGCGAGTTGCTTGAGCGTGCGCAATGCCATGTAAGGAGCCGAGGATGTTCCGTAGACCACGGTCGTTAGACGGAAATCCTGCACTTCCGCCGTGGGGTCAGAACGCCACAGAATGCGCTGAAGGTCGACGTCCTTTGGATGCACACGAATTTGTCTGAACATCTTAACGATGTCAGACGTAAAGGCGTAGCGATAGAGTCGCCAGCGCGACAATATCAACCAGAGCTCCGACTGCAGCTTGGGCCCTGCAAGCAGCGTGTCATTGAGAGAGACCCCGGTGTCCGTACGATGCGAAGCGTTAAATACCACGCGTATCTTATTCTCTTCGCCCGTAGTCTTGAAGACCGCGTGATGCGGCAAGTAGTATGCATCTTCGCGATACAGTTCCGTAGCCGGAACAAGTTCCATGTGGCCTAGTGCCTTGTATTCGTCCATAAAGTCCGTGTACAGCCTTAGAGTACACGGGTTACGCCGCAACCTGCTTTCCGATCGGACGAATATGTTGAGCGCTTCGTAACGATTGTTGCCCAATTTCAGTTGTGGATCCTGTCGTCGAGGCAGACGGAGGGTGTAACGCCCATGCGTATCGCGAGCGTGCGTGGTCGCAAAGAGCGACTCGCAGTAGTCGTCCTCCGGCGTTAGGATCGGAGTAGCCTCCACCTCCTCCAGCGTCCAGAATCGCTGCAACGCCCGATTGAGATCGACGTCCGCTGTTGCAACGTGCAATGCAGAGACACCCTGGTCCGTGGTCGCCGGAACGGGATTCGACGCTTGGCCCATCAGCACCCAACCGAGTGCGGTCGCCTGTGCGGAGGGAGCGCCAGCCGGTCCCGTCTTCAGTCCTTCTCTCAGAAGGAGCCCATAAGCATCAGCTCCAAGAATCGCGTCCACTCCAGCGGGCTGATCAAAGCGAGGATCAGCAAGAGCCAATCCGTTCAAGTGAGGCCAGTCACCTCGCGTCACCTTGCGCGACGGTAGCATCGCAGTCAGCCTTGGCAGTACCAGAGCCGCAGGCAATCGGACCTGCAGTCCTGTGGCGCGAGGCGAGCCCACCGTGAGGGCTACGGAGTGGTAGACCACGCCCGAGGGCGCTCCCTGGATTCCCGCAACCGGGACGTGGACTCGCCGCCTTGGCAATCTCAGCGCCTGAGCTACGCGCTCGCTCAGAAATGTCGCCTCGGATCCCGAGTCCAGAAGCGCACGGATTACCACCGACCTCCCCTGGTCGTTGGAGCACGTCGCTAGAGCGGTAGACAGGAGTATCTGCCGCCTCGAGGCCGCCGCAAGAGCTGCGACGTTTGAGTGTATCGCCGTTGTGGACGGGGCGTCCTTCGCCTTGGCCTGGGTCTCCGCTGTCGTGACGCTCTCGCCCGCATCTGTACTAGCATGAGAAGAGTCATCAGAATTATGAAGCATTGAATGATGCTTGCCTTGGCAACGTAAACACCGCGAGCCAGACGGACAGCTCGACACACCGTGCTTCAATCTGAGGCAGTTGAAGCAAGCTCCCTGTTTCTTCACGTGCTCCCGACGTTGGGGCACCGAAAGAGCCTTGAAGCGCGAACAGTAATTAAATGCGTGGGTACCTTGACACAGCGAGCAGCGTTTGAACGATTTCTGCTCTCCAGAGGCGGAAGTCGTAAGCGCATTTACCTTGCCCTTTCGATCTGGAGCTTTCGTGGCCACGGCCGACGCAGACATCGGCTTGAGGCTGGCCGCGTCCAGCGCGCGGATGCGCGTGTGCAGGAAGTCCTGCAGCTGACCAAAGGTCGGGAACTCGTCACTCGTTTGCAGAGAGGCCTCCCAGAAGAGGCGCGAGGACGAATCCAATTTTTCCACTGTAACGTGGACGAACCAGTCGTCCCAGTGGTCCACCGGACGCTGAAGAGATGCGAACGACCGGCGTGCCTGAAGTGCGACACTGATCAAGCGTTTGATCTCCGTGGAGGAAGGTTTTACTATCGCGGCACTGTTCAGAAACGCGCGCATGTGAGTTGTGAGCAGAACTCGCTTGTTATTGTAACGAGAGGTTAATTCTGTCCACGCCATCTCGTAACCCTTGTCACTGAGTTCCACACTGGTCACGATTGCCGCCGCCTCACCGGTGAGGCTGGCTTTCAAATATTGCAGTTTTTGAACAGGCGCTAAGTCCGGCACGTCACCCACTAACGAACGGAACAGATCCCGGAAGCCTTCCCAATCCAATTGTTCACCTGAAAAGGTAGGCAGGCTTATTTTGGGTAATTGGATTTGTCGCATAAACGACGCAGTGGTCGCGCCAGAATCTTGCCGTACATCAGCCGAGGCATCACGTAACGTTGACGTAATCTTCGTCTTAGTTGACACATAATTATCCTCCGTTCGCGTGTAGACATCGTCCTTAAAATAAGCGGCCGCCGTTGCATCCTCATTCTTAATCAAGGTGTAGTGGCCATCCACGAACCGCTGCCAGTACGTCTCCAATAGTGCGAGACGTGTCTTCAAATACGATTGCGTGATCTTATCCTTTCCGGCCTTGACGAGGTTATCCCAAAACCTGTCAATGTAGCCCCCTGTGGCTATCTGCATCTTCAATGTCGATTCCATGTCCGTAGAACGTAGTTTAACAAAGGAGTCAAGATTAACACTGCACCAGTGCAATAAAACGAAACGTCCAGTTAACGTTTCAAAGTTCTGTACGATGACGCGGTGGATGCGCGTATCGTAGAGCGCGAGCGCGCTCGTGGTACGCGAGAGGCGCGAGAGGCGCGGAGCGCGAGCTCGTAGGCGATCGGCGCGAGAGGCGCGGAGCGCGAGCTCGTAGGCGTTCGGCGCGAGAGGCGTGGGGAGCGATTTCGCGTGCGCGAGCGCGCAGGCGAGAGGCGTGAGAGGCGCGGGGAGCAATTTCGCGTGCGCGAGCGCGCACGTCGCTGATGCACCACGATTAATTGTGCAATCAGCGCTTGCACTTGTGTCGCGGACACTATCGGTGTTTGCAACACCACCACTTTCACTCCACTGGAGTCCTTCAGCAGGCTGCCGAAGGTCCCGCGCGATGCTGGTCGTCCCGAACACTGCCACGTGGCAGTAAAGCACCGGATCGAATGTTCCACGTCCTTCCTTAACGAAACCGATATCGAGAATCCGATCGTATCCGGCTCGAAGGACCAAATGTTTGTTCTACACCCTTGTCGACCGGTTTGGGCGGCAGCGGGCTTTAAGAATTCGCGATGCTGATGAGTCAGACACTCGAAATCGGGAAATTGTGGAACGGGTTAATGATGAGCGCACTACCGTGGTCCTTTCCTTGCAGCGCATTTATTCGCACAGTGAATGTTTCGTAAACCTTATCCATCACGAGCGCGATTAACTCAATTTCTGGCGTGCGAGATTATACGCGGGGCGCGATCACGCTGACCAGCCGGTATACAATGCAAGCGCGCGGCGGTAGTGCAAAATCGGTAACCTTTTGAGAGCGACGACGTTCGCGTGGCACTTGGCCCAAGGGCGGCCATTGAACTCTCAGATTAGCGCACATAGGCCCACCGCGGCGCGGAAAAGCGCGACATCTCTGACCGCCCCTCCGTCCCCGCTCACCAGCTCCTCGATCCACCGGATCGCGGGGAGCGGAGAGGACAGGCAGAGCGCGCGAGTACGCATACCACCGCGGAGAGCGTGCGGGTAGTCGCAAATGCGCGATACGCGGTTTTTGCCGCAACACATGGTAATGTGTACAGATCTTGCTGTTGTATAGGAATTCGTATCTCGTCGCTATTCCCAAACGTAGTATTGGCGTAAGGATTGTTAGTGTGAGTTTCGATCTTGACGATACGATCGTCGAAGATCGGCTCCCCGCCAATGCTTAGAATATCGCACATTCCGCTTTTATGGAGAAACAGTTCTTGGTACGACGAAGCCTAAAGAGCGCAGGAAAGCCGCGTTAGAGGCGGTTAACCTTCCTCCCTTTTTCTTTCTCTTTTTCGCGTCTAGGGGCGACGCGATAGCGACGATGGGCGCGTTTCTCGCATTCGATCCGTTCACTACGAGCATCGCGCGTCGAAAGGAATATCGTCTTCGCCGCACATGCAGACGAACCGTAATCTCTTCGCCGCGAAAATCGATTAGTTTTCCGTTCTGATCCACGACACGCACATTTATATCAGTAATAGTCCGCGCGATGATCGGGAGGTAAATGATCTGCGCTGGAATCTCCGACACTTTATATCCGGGTGGAACATTAGGCGCGAACTCGTGTATAGTATGCGCGGATTTGTCATTGTGATACGCCCCTGTCGTGACGTTGTACTCTACTCTAATGAGATTAATAGCCATAATATTTATCGGCTTATCGGACGCGTACCATTTATTCGATTGTAATACGCGAGACAAGAAACCCAGTAGTGAACCGATGTTATTGGGTTTTGTAAAATTTACTCGATACGCGCACTTAATCTCGCTTCTCATAGTGTTATCATTACCGCGAAGCGTTATAGAATTTTCACTCTTATCACCGTTGTTATCGTCTTCGAAATAGTCGTCGCGGTTGTCGTCGACACTGTATATATAATCGTCATCGCTCGTTTCCGGTTCCTCGTTCCCGCGCTCTCGTATCTCCTCTGTCGCTCGTCGTTTGCTATGAATCGCGGCTCTTAGATACGCGCTTATAGCGCTTAACTCGTAAGATCCCACTGGAATCGCGATAATCTCGTCGAAGTAAAATTTATTATTCGTGGAATTTACATTCGGTATCGTGTTATAAGTCTCAAAATTAGTTAAACCTAACTCGTAATCATCGTCGTTTAAATCCAGAGGCGGAAAGTAACTCGCCGCGAGAATGCTGCTTCGTCCGGAAAGAATAAGAGTTAGCGACATGATTGACGAGAACAGTCGAACTGCGCTCAATCGACGAGCGACGGTCGATATTATAGCGCGCGATTCCTCCAATCAACCCCCCCGGAGAAATCGAAGACTCAATTGTCCACAGATATTCTGATCGCACGTTTGCTCAGAGCGACGATTGTATCGAATATTTGCATCGCGCCCGAGATAACGCGCGAGTTCGCGCGGAGGACGAAGATTGCCGAAACCGTCGTAATAGATCGCGTCGCCCCCTTTTTTCGCATATGCCACTCAATGAGTACCCGGGCCGGATGCGTCGTCTAAATTCACAATGCCGCTCTCATTGCGGGCGCGCCGCAATGGACGCGCCACTTCCACGCTTGTACGGTGCGAGGTATAAACCGCGACTCTCCATTGCGCGATCGTGACGCTGCAATTCCTCCAGCTGTCGTCGCGCCGCTTTGCGATCGTTCACCGCTTTCGCGATTCCCGCCGCTCCTCCAGCCAAAGAACCGAGAGCTCCCAATAACGGCAGCAGGGACAAGAAGCCGCCGCGTTTCGCTATCGGAAGCGTTCTTTTCCTCGTAGCGGTCGTCCTCCTATTGCTCTTCTTTCTCTTGATTCTCGTCGCGCCCATTCCAAGTTTTGTTTTCGATTTCATAGCTATCCATACAGCCGTCACGGCGAGAGTCGAAACTAACCCAAAAATCGCGCGTCGCGGCGAATTCCGCGGCGAAAATACGAGAATTGGAAAATTCAACCTCGCGATTGAAGAGAGACGCGGACGAGCTATCGGGGAGAGTGACGGAACTAGCAAAGATTCGCGAGACCAGCAGTGACACTCGGAGCGGCGAGTCGCTCGAGAGAGAGATCACGCCCAACATCATCCTTGAGAGAAAGAAAAGAGAATTATGAGCGCCGAAAAACGAAGACTAGTCGAGGAATTGCACGCGCCCGCGAGAAGAAACTTTCTGCGTCGTCGTGTCGCGATACGCGGGTACGACGACCTATGGCAAGCGGATGTGGTCGAGATGCGTCCTTACGCGAGACTCAACAAAGGCCACAACTACATACTCACCGTTATCGACGCGTTAAGCAAATACGCTTGGGCCGTACCGCTTAAAAGCAAGAACGCGAACGAGGTTATCCGAGCGTTAACTAATACCCGTATTCATAGTCCTTCCTTATTTTAAGGACGGAGGAAGCCTCCATGAAGGATTCCTTGAATCTGCAAGGCCACCTTGTTTCATGGATGGACCTCGAGTCTCCCTTTCAGAAGGAAGGAATATTTTAGGGATTTTTAGTGACCGACTGGAGGCAGCACCGTTTTATGCTGCCTGCAACTAATTTCATATAATACATATGAAAACTTTTTCGTATCTTCAAAAAATTCCACGGGATTTTCCCAATCGCGAATGTATCTTTTCGGAATCCGCCACAGAATCCGATTCTCTGGATTTTCGTGTTCAAATCCATCGTCAGAATCATTTAAAAATTCATTGTCCATTATCCCTTTTTCCTTTATACACTTTCAGTTTGAGAGCGCGACAACAAATAACCACAAAACCACAAATGTAACGAAACTAACTTTTGGAGATTATATTTGGTTATATTCTGCGTATCATCTGCTAAAAAGGTCGCATCACTCCTCGAGGAAGCTCGTGACCTTCCTTGAGATAAGGGAGCCAATAAGATTTCTTGTTCGGTCAAGGAAAGTTTATGAAACGTGGAACGAGGAACAAGGAATCCTTATTCCTCAAGGACGGACTATGAATACGGGTATAAGATAGTGCTCTAAGCGGTGTCCGAACAATCTGCAGACCGACAAAGGAAAGGAATTCTACAACGCTGAGGTGAAAAAATTCGCGGAAAAGCGCGAAGTGAATCATTACTCGACGTACTCGGTGATGAAAGCGTCGATCGTCGAACGATTCAATCGCACGCTCAAAAATTCTATGTGGAAATATTTCACGCTAAGAGGAACGTATAAGTGGATCGACGAATTACCTCAACTCATCGAGGAATATAACGCGCGAAAACATCGCACTATAGGTATGAGACCCGTCGACGTATCTCCAGCGATCGCCGATAAACTTTTAAATACGGTATACAGCAATATAAAAATCGCAACTCCGGCGAAATTCAAAGTAGCCGATCCGGTACGCGTCAGCAAGTTTAAGACGATCTTCGAGAAAGGCTTCACACTTAACTGGACCACCGAGATTTTTCGAATAGCCAAGATACAACGAACTAATCCCGTAACGTATCTGCTGAAGGATTCGCGCGGCGAACCAATCGCCGGAGGATTTTACGAGCACGAGTTGATGCGTGTCAACGATCCCGACGTGTATCTCGTGGAAAAGGTGCTGCGTCGAAGAGGCAACGAAGTTTACGTGAAATGGCTGGGAATGGACGAGTCGCACAATTCTTGGATAAATAAAACGGCTGTATTATGATAAAAATGTATTTTTATTTAATAAAACTACATATATTAAATAAAACTACATATATTAAATAAAACTACATATATTAAATAAAACTACATATATTAAATAAAACTACATATTTTAAATACAACTACATATATTAAATAAAATTATTCGTTAGAAAAATAAAAATTATCGCGTTCCATACAGGTTCTCTCTCGCGCTCCATACAGATTCTTTCTCGCGCCGCTACGTGGCCGCCGCGTCCTGCGTTTTCTCTTTCGCGCTTTATACGGACTCTTTCTCCCGCTCTATATGAATTCTTCATCGCGTCATTAAGCGAACGTCGTATCTCGCGGTAACCTTTTTTCGCGTTGCTCGATATATATAATGCTTCCGAGAACATAATAAAGAGATCATGGAAATCGTCGCTCTGTTTAACTTGCGACAAATCTTGACTTAGATTTGGTAAATTGTTCCAGTCAAAATTTGGAGTAACTTACCAAATCTGGATCCAGATTCGCCGCGAATTAGACAGAGCGGCGATTTCCACGATTTTTTATAATACGTTCGTCCTTCTCGCGTTCCATACGGGTTCTCTCTCGCGCTTCATACAGATTCTTTCTCGCGCCGCTACATAGCCTCCTGCGTTTTCTCTTTCGCGCTTTATACGAACTCTTTCTCACGCTCTATATGAATTCTTTTATCACATTGTTACGCGAACGTCGTATCTCGCATTAACCTTTTTTCGCGTTGCTCGATATATAATACTTCCGAGAACATAATAGAAGGATTGTGAAAATGTCTGATCAGTCCTATTTATGATAGATTTTGATGCAGATCCGATAAACTATTCTAGCTCAAGATTTGTGAATAAATCTTTAGCAAGAATGAAAAGTTATTCTAGCTCTACAAATCTTGAGCTAGAATAGTTTGTCGGATCTGACTTAAAATCTATTATATATAGGACTGATCGGATGTTTCCGCAATTTTTTATAATGTAGAAATACTCGACCCGCCTTTGTTATTTCTCTCTCGAAGCATTTTATTAAAGTAAACTATATTAAACGCGAATATTTATTACATTTTCGGATATACAAATTATATTATTTATAAAAACAAATTATATTATTCGCGCAAAACGCGCGTTCTTCGAGACGATTCGTAGAACGTCCACCGATGTTTCGAATCTCGAAATTCCCAGTCAAAGAATACAAGCCTGTGATGTAAAACTTGTATACTTTGATGTGAAATTTAGAAGCGCGTCTCTTCGCGATAATTCGTAGAATGTTAACCAACGTTTTCTCACCCAAATAGTTCAAATCGAAATATATAATCTTTTCTTTTTGAGTTAAAAACATGTGTTTCAGTCCTTCTCGAACCATTTTCGACGCGATAATTCGTAGAATGTTAACCGATGTTTCTCACCCTAACATTTTAGATCGAAATATACTTTCCTTCGATATAGAAACCTCAGGTTTCGAAAATCTTGGTTAAAAACACACATTTCGATTCTTCTCGAACTATCTTCGGCGCGACCGCGAAATATTATATCGAAAATGCGATGGCAATACTATGCTGAATATATAAAATATGTTATATTATTTATAAAATATGTTTATACTAACAATAAACTACTATTGTTTGAACATTTTAAAAAGCATCTCCGAGAGCGTCGTAAATAGAATGGCGAACGCGCGTCTCGCGAAATTACAAAGCATTCGCGAAAAAACGCGATCTCGCGAGTTCGATCCTCGCGTTCGTTTATAAATGATGTAACGATGCACATCCCTCCACCGTTACCCGGCCGTCGATCCGCCGGAAGTCCGCCGCCCGACAAACACCGGTCGGGCATAATGCGGAGGCGCTGAGCGCCCATTTTTAAGATATAAAGCAAGACGTTCGAATTTATAACCGCCGTCAAGACGCGTTGTTTACCGGGAATCGTCGCCGCGCTCGGGTAACCGTACCGACCGTTCCCGAAACCACCCGAGTTGCGCGCGACGGTTCAACTTGAAACAATATGCCTTAAAACAATCAGGCATATTACGCACGCGCACCCGCCGGAAAAAGCGGTATAAATAAGAGCCAATTTTCCATCTCGAGACCAGATTTTCCGCAACCACCGCCAGAGTCTGTAAGACGCCTGGAATCCAGAACGATCCTGAAAACACGCTCAAAGAGAGAGAAAACGGGGTTGGGAGTACCCAGCCTCCGCCGAGAGTTTGCGGCATCTCTAAAAGCGATCCTTTGAAATCTCTGCGACCGAGGAACACGAGGTTGGGCGTACTCAGCCTCCGTCGGGAGTTCTCGACACCTCGCACGCATCCGTCCACCTAAGTGCAACGGCGATCATCCAGTGGTAGGGAGTTCCCTGCCATTGACGGGAGTTCCGTCGGCCGTTGCACTTCTGCATTCTACGGGAAGACCATCCCCGACGAAACAATACCGCGATAGCCACGAACTCGCAGTAATTCCGCGACCGCCATTACCGCGATCGGACTCGCCATTAATACAGCGCGCCAAATCCCGCTCAAGGGGGAGGATCTAACCCGGCCGCGACATCGATCGACGCAATCAGATCGATACCGACACGTCTAAGGACCGCCCACCGGCCCGACCGAAATTACCGCCCGGTAGTTAGCGGCCTCTGCCGAAATCCCGATCCGCGCACGTAATCGATATTGTATCGAATCGCTGAAAGCGCGCTCCGCAACACACCCCGTGCATTGTAATCCGGATGCATCGCGACCGGCACGACCACACCGCTAGCCAATTCCGACACTCACGCATACACGAGTGCGTTTTGTCATACACATCATCATTCGCCTCGCCCATATACTTTCGACACATTGTAAACCATACGTAAATATTCCGCGTTCGCACACGCACTCGCTCGTTTAGCCTCTCACTCCCACACCAGCGCACACGCTCACACACACACAACATTTATACACATACACTCACTCTGTATACACACATACTTACACGAAATAAATTATATTTTACCTAACGTATCTATCGTTCGTCTCTCGATACTTTTTCATGAGCCCCGGATCCCGACCGAGTTATCCACGACCGCCTCGCGAAAGCGGTTTATTACAATATTCTCGCGATTTTCGCGAGACATGCACTCGTTATTCTCTTATATCGCGCTCTCGGAGTATTTTATTAAAATGAGCTATATTAAAATAAACTATATTAAACGCAAATATTATTTATTACATTCTCGATATACGACGTTTTCCTCGCTCCTTACCGCGGTATTTTATAATGCCCCCATGGTAAAGTATCCGCAGTTCTGGATATCACATATCGTTTATCGTCATGTGGGCTGAGCGCAACTTTCAATTCCGACACCGTATACACCTCGTGTAACTTAGATCTTATGCAAGATTGTTCGCGCCTCATCTCGATTCTTCGTCGAAGACAGCGCGCGTAATCTTCAAACGTTATCGTTCTCGCGACAACGCCGCTCTTAACACCCTTAATTCTTTTCGTATCGTCTCTACCTTCGACTCGTAGCGCGTACATCTTCGCTCTAGCGTACATCTAAGCCCGACGAATTCCGTCATAATCGCGCCGGCATTCTCGTCCTTCATAGCACCAGGTATTTTTTTATTAGCTGGAGGCATACCATACGCATTGTCCACCGCGTAATCGCTCGTATCAAATCTGTCAATGTCGCGCTTCATATCTTCATACACATCCTCGCACTCGATGCGATAAATGAGGCTATCCGTATCGGTATACATTATTTTACATTTATCTCGATACAACGGTAGCATATACTCGTAGTGAAATTCGTATAAATGAATCTTAGATACATCGAGAATATACATACCCACATAGATCGGTTTGTTGAACTTAACCTCGAGTTTGCGCAATTCCACGGCTACGAGATTCTCCGCGAAGACGCTTCTACTATGAAAGTTCGGCTCCGCGATCATCGCCTCCGCGCCGTATCGCCCGTCCCATCGAGTCACGAGCCGGACATTCGAGTGATTGCGCACATTCTCCATAGTCTTACCGAACACGGCGTTATTCATCAATTTGTAAAGATTTTTCTCGAACTCGTTTTTCGCGTTAATTCGTAGTCGCGTGTTTAATTCGATGTATCCGCACAGCCATGAAGATTGCGCGAATTGTAATATTCTGTGTATCCTCGTAACGCGTAATCCGTGCCGAATGCATTGCTGCAAATTGCGATAATATATTACGTAACGACTCTTATCGCACAGCGTGGTGAGAAGTTTCTCGTCGCGTTTTCCGGGCGGCTTATCGCGCGTCGGGCAGAATGGCAAGTCCGCGTGAGAATCGTAAAGGTTGGGCGGATACGCAAGGTCGACCTCTAGAATGTAACCGATAGGCGAGTTCGATGTCACGGACATTAAGTTGATACTCGTGACATCGTCGACCCATCGAAAATCTTCGTACGGTAAAGATTGACACATCGCCCATCCGTATAAATTATTTATATCGAAATACATAAGATAAGAAGACGGTTCCGAAGGACCGTAAGTCTGCAAATACTTGTTATTAGCGCGCGCGTACCTATTGGAACATTGACTTAGCCCGCCGCGTATCCCGCGTTCCACGAACATTACCATATCGATATCGGTTAATAACTCGAATCGAACATCCGTGTGCTTTAACATAGCGTCCCACGTATATCCAGGTAATGTGTAATAGTATGCGGGATCTAAATTATAACTTCTTATACACGCGTCGCAAAAATTTTCAAAGACATCGGCTAATAAAAGAACGTCGGTTTTTAAATACAAATCGCTATAGTCGCCCAACGTCTCGACGCGAAATCGCTCCCAGACTCTTATCGCGCGCGCATAATCGCTCTCGGATATTGCGTCACCGGTCAGCGAACTATAGAAAGCCTCGCGCGGTGGTAGACGAGTCTCCAGTAATTTATCGACGTCGTCGACGTACTCATAAGGAAACACGCCTTTTCGCGCGAGAAGCTCGAAATCAACGTCGTCAAGATCGGAAAATTCCGAACGCGCGATCCTCAGCTCGCTCTTGTCAAGATACGACGCCAATTTTTCGAGACTCGCGCTTAGAAACTTGAAAGAATCTACGAAGCGCAATTTCAGGCGTTTCCCGAACCATCCCTCGTTCAACGCATCCTCAACGTTCTTCGTAAAAGAGATATACATTTCCTTCGTTAGCGGCAATAACTCGATGCTGCCGGGAAAAGCATTAGCCACATCTTTAATAATGAAATGCGCGTCGTAGCCCGATAAATTGTGAAAGAATATGGGAATTACGTAAGTCTCCTTATAATTTAAATTACAATTCGAATGCGCCGGACCTCTATACCGTCCAGTTAGATGACAGTGATCGCGCACGCGAGCGTCTTCCGATTCGAACGGTTTTTCGCATACGCGGCAGTGTGTCGCGCTCATGAATCTCTCCCATTCATCCGGTGTAAGATCCGTCATAGGCGCATCGGTGCTGAGAATAGTCTTCGCGCGAAGCGCTAAATCGTACAATTCTTTAACGAACCATGATACGCAATTCTCGCCGCGATAGGCTTTATAAGTCGAACCAGCATCATCGAACGCGCATCGCGCGTAATATCCAGCGCTATAGACTTTGTGATGCTGAACGATAGACGTGTTCAGCGTTTTCTTCTCCTCTTTCTTCTCCAGCACGCATTCGAGATCGGCGTACACCACGAATGGAAGTCTCTCCTTTCTACAGTAATTGCAAAATTCTAACCATTTGTCATCTTCGGTAGAAAGAACTATAGCGCACTCATTCATCCTTCCACAGTCCGCGCTGTGAGCTGATAATTTATCGCTCGTTCGAAAATAATGCATGCATCTGTGACATAAAACATATTTTTTAAATCGAGTATATTATCCACACTACGCGACAAATTTTTTAATTCGTACTCATCGCATATATGCGTTTTATGTTGCCTATTGCTCAGTTGCGATCCGATGAGTCGAGACAAATTCTTAATCCATGCGAAATGCGCCGTATTATCTCGTTGCGTCATATCGCTCAAATAGAGCAGATTAACGTGTCTGTCCTTCTTATCACCGGTGAGACGCAGAGGAACGATACGGCAGCTACCTTTCCCGTCCTTCTTATCCCGAACGGTGTACACGTTGATAGATATGCTGTTAATACGCTCGAATCTAGTAATTCTGTTTAAACTCATAGGAAACTCGACACCCTCCAAATTCAGCACCGTCGAGTAGTGAGGATACCGCGAGCTTCTTTCCGTGTTTTTCTCGACCGGATATAAAGCGGCGACTATCGCCCACGCAAAACACGCGTTATCCGCAGATCGCACATTAACCACTGCTTTCTTCAACGCAATCTCTCGCGGTATCTGGACGTGACATCCAGCATGCATAGGATTATATTTATTCACATTCACCGTTAAATTTAGAATTCGCGATAACGCCCATCCGCTCTCACGCTCTTGAAACTCCTCCAGCGAAGCTAAAGTAGCGTCGATCACACGCTTTCCGTACCACTCTTGCAAATCGGAAAGAGGTAAAAGCGGATAATTCTTCGTGGCGATAGTCTTAATATCAATCTTGTCGTCTGAGACGAATTCACCGATAAACACGGTATTGACCTTAACACTGTTATATTCATGTACAGCATCACGTACTCTATCGAGCACGGTATCTCTAGCGTCCTCGAGAAATCGCGAAGGTTCGATATAATCGAAGTTGATAACCGCGCCAGTTAAAATGCGTCTAGAGAAAGCTGTCTCCATCTCAAACCACGAGAATCCTTCGCGCCTCTCTACGCCGCCTCCCACGCGTTCGAAACGTCGATCGTCTCTCGCGCCCGTCAATCGAACGGTTCGAGCGATCAGAGAATTGATCGCTCCGGTGGATCTCCCCCGGCGCGCGGCTCGACACCCCTCCCGCAGAAACTTGCGACACTCGTCGCACCGTCTCGCCCACGCGCGATACGCGTCCACCGTCGCGACATCCCGCGCGCTATTAAGAAGATCGCGCTCCTCTATCGTTTCTCGATTCATCACTCGTCGTTTAACGAAAACCAAAATCTTTTATTGATAAACCACGTCTCTTCCTCGTCGTAACTCTCGATGTAGAACAAAGCTCTCGTCGCGCAGCCGCCGCACCAATTATTCGACACGTCGAAGACTTCGTCGATAAGATCGCAGGCGAGCACTCTCTCGCTATACACCGATTTTTTCATATGCGTCGATACGCTTCTCACGAAGCTCGATCTATGCGCGCATTCCACGCAATATCTCACGTCCTCCTCGAAATAATTTCCGTTCTCGAATCGGCAACCGAATGTATAGAAGCAATGCACAACGTGATTCACCTCCCACGAAAATCTCGGAACTCCGTATCTCCGTTTCCAATTGCGATAAAGCAGATAGCCATCGGCTCCGACATTCGAGAAAGGCTCGTCGAATCGCGCCTCGCTCGCCTCTCGCATGAACTCTTCCGCGAAGCCGATCTTTTCTCTACAGTACAGACAGTCCTCTATATAACATTCGCTTAGTTCCTTCTTCAAACAATTCGGTATTTCCAAATTCTGTATATTCTCGATACTTCTAATTCGAATATTCACCACTTTTCCAGCTAATCTCGATAAAGCGCTCGGTGCGCGCTTCATCGCGCCGCGAATATTCTCGAACGTACTAATATCTCGAGATCGTCGCGGCATCCTTTTATAACGGAACAAATAGCGATGACGCACCCCGATTAATCGAGCTAGATATTCGCTCTCGGATGCGTCTCGCCACCGGAAGCGCGTCGTCGCCAAGAAACGAAAAAAAACTCGCCCCGAAACGCGATAAGCGCGCTCGTATCGCTGGAAAACGAAGAAAAACTCGCCCCGAAACGCGAGAAGCGCGCTCGTATCGCCGCTAACCGTTCCTCTCTTTGTTCGACTGTCTTCCGATAATCCTCCGTCTCCCTCGACGCCGGATACCCGGCGTCCGCTCGCGGATCGCGCGCTAGAAGCAACGCGCGTTCCTTAAGAATCGCGATAGCGGATCGCGCGCTAAAAGCAGCGCGAGAGATCGTCATCGCCCCCCTTGGAAACGAGTTGCATCAAGGTCGAGTCGCGCCGGGAGAAACGCTTCGCGCGGGAAAATATAGAAGAGAATTTAATAACTTAGCCGCACCGTAGAACGGTCAGTTGTCGCGGGTACGCCGAGCGCGTTGATCGCTCTGCCTCGCGAGTGAAAGAAATTGTGTAGGCCGTCCCTAACTCACGGCTCCATGAGTGCGAGAGAGAGGTACCCTTGGAGAACGAGAGACAGCGAACGCTTGTAGGCAAATTCGGGGGGAGTTCGGGCCGGGGGGAGCCGTGGGGAGAATCAGGGGGTACGTAGGGCGAGGAGGAAGCATGGCCCCGATCGAGCCGAGCGCTATCTCTTGAGCACTCTTGGCGCCACGCTTCCCCCTCTCCCTACGTACCCCCTGATCCTCCTCCCGGCTCCCCCCGGCCCGAACTCCTCCCCGAATTTGCCGACAAGCGTTCACTATCTCTTTTTCTCTTATGGGTACTTCTCTCTCGCACTCATGGAGCCGTGAGTTAGGAACGGCCTACTCTAACTACTTACTTTTATGTATAGAATAATGAGACAAATTAATTAGTGCCAAAAAAAAACAAATAATTGTTTAAAAAAATACATTGTAAATAATTTTAAAAACAATTTTAAAAACAATTTTTTTTATACTAATTGATTTGTCTCATTATTCTGTACATAGAAGTATTACGGTAAGATTATCAAAAACTAAATATTTTACGAGATATTTAATTTTTTATATTAAAATATGTCAGATTAAAATATAAAATAACTCAAAAAGTACTTAATAAAAAAACACTTTATTATAGTGTTTTGGAAAGCTCTCGATGTCAGCTATAAGAATACTTAATAAAAAATGGGGGTTTCCATTTAAGATTTTAAAGTTGACCTTCACATGACCTTCAAATGATTTTCCAAGGTCAAATCATTGTCACCATCTTATGGCCCCCTCGAAACCAAACAACTTTTGTCTGAAACATTTTTCTCTTCCGGGCTTGGTTTTTGAGATATTTTCCTAAGGAGATTAAAATGGGACACCCTGTATATATATACATACATACATACATACATACGTACACACGTACATACGTACACACGTACATACGTACACACGTACGCACGTACGCACGTACACACACGCACGCACGCACGCACGCACGCACGCACGCACGCACGCACGCACGCACGCACGCACGCACGCACGCACGCACGCACGCACGCACGCACGCACGCACGCACGCACGCACGCACGCACGCACGCACGCACGCACGCACGCACGCACGCACGCACGCACGCACGCACGCACGCACGCACGCACGCACGCACGCACGCACGCACGCACGCACGCACGCACGCACGCACGCACGCACGCACGCACGCACGCACGCACGCACGCACGCACGCACGCACGCACGCACGCACGCACGCACGCACGCACGCACGCACGCACGCACGCACGCACGCACGCACGCACGCACGCACGCACGCACGCACGCACGCACGCACGCACGCACGCACGCACGCACGCACGCACGCACGCACGCACGCACGCACGCACGCACGCACGCACGCACGCACGCACGCACGCACGCACGCACGCACGCACGCACGCACGCACGCACGCACGCACGCACGCACGCACGCACGCACGCACGCACGCACGCACGCACGCACGCACGCACGCACGCACGCACGCACGCACGCACGCACGCACGCACGCACGCACGCACGCACGCACGCACGCACGCACGCACGCACGCACGCACGCACGCACGCACGCACGCACGCACGCACGCACGCACGCACGCACGCACGCACGCACGCACGCACGCACGCACGCACGCACGCACGCACGCACGCACGCACGCACGCACGCACGCACGCACGCACGCACGCACGCACGCACGCACGCACGCACGCACGCACGCACGCACGCACGCACGCACGCACGCACGCACGCACGCACGCACGCACGCACGCACGCACGCACGCACGCACGCACGCACGCACGCACGCACGCACGCACGCACGCACGCACGCACGCACGCACGCACGCACGCACGCACGCACGCACGCACGCACGCACGCACGCACGCACGCACGCACGCACGCACGCACGCACGCACGCACGCACGCACGCACGCACGCACGCACGCACGCACGCACGCACGCACGCACGCACGCACGCACGCACGCACGCACGCACGCACGCACGCACGCACGCACGCACGCACGCACGCACGCACGCACGCACGCACGCACGCACGCACGCACGCACGCACGCACGCACGCACGCACGCACGCACGCACGCACGCACGCACGCACGCACGCACGCACGCACGCACGCACGCACGCACGCACGCACGCACGCACGCACGCACGCACGCACGCACGCACGCACGCACGCACGCACGCACGCACGCACGCACGCACATACACACACATACACATACACACATACATACATACATACATACATACATACATACATACATACTGTTATAGCCCGAACAGTCTATACACGAATTATTAAATATATTATTCTAAATACATATTATTTTATATGATTGCTCAACGTGTAACGCGAATACAGATCACGTTACGAGCGTTGACCGAACAAAGCGCTGACAACACTCAACGCGAGACTAAAGGAACGCGATCGATATATTAGCAGAACTCCGAGTAGAGTATTCTTACGGCGCCAATTTTCATTAACTTTTCGTTCGACGGAACATCGCGACATAAATTGCAAGAATTTTTAAACGCATGTATGTACGTTGTTCAGAATATAAATCCCGCGGACGAAGAATCGTTAATTCAAGCAATTTTATATACAAATTAAAAGGGAAAGCGATACAGGATTTTGAAACGCGAGATATGAAACGTTCGACGAATTAAAACAGCAACTCGAAACTTGTTATCAGTCTAAGTAAAGTAACACATTTACAAATTGAGTTCAATTCATTAAGACAAAAATCTAATGAAACGGCGTACGCTTTTGGACAACGCGTTGAGTCACTATCAATGAAATTGTACGATTCTATGATTGAAGGAGAAGAGAACTCCTCATTCATCAAAATCCAACACACGATTAAAAAACAGGCATTAATAAACTTCCAAATCGGATTACGCGACGAATTATTAGTACTCACACGCGCGCAACGATATACAACGCTCCAAGAAGCGATAACGGGCGCGAACGCCAAAAAAAACTTATCGGACCGACGGTAAGAACAAGCAACGTTCCGAATAAAAATAAATATGAATCGAGTAATTCGCGACAGATTCGAAGTTCGACTCCAAAATGCTTTAAATGCGGAAAAGACGGACATTACGGACGCGATTGTCGAAGTAGTCGATACGCACTTCCTAAACCGGAAAAATTTTCGCGGATAAATGCAATAAATAAATATTGCAAACATTGTAAAAAATCCGGGCACATTCGCGATGAATGCTGGAGTTTGAACGGTAAACCGAAAACTAATACAAATAAAATAAAAGACGGAAACCAGAAAAAACGAGAAGAAAATATATGCGATCAAAAGAATCTGCGACTACTAAAACGAGATTTCAAATCCGACAGTAACAGCAGCGAAGACGATAAAAGCGAATCTAAAGGAAAACCATGACCTGCATCCGAATATCGCATTACGCATATTAAAGATATGCCGACCACACAGAAGAAGACGGATTTATTGTTAATAGCATTACCCATGCGCCAAGAATGAAAAAGTTCGGATGTTATACGATTCAGAATCGACCATCTTGTTAATAAAATTAAAACAATTAAAGAATGACACCCTCATATACGAGGGTAAAATCGCGCTCACCGGATTAATCGGACACAAAGTACACACAATAGGAAAAATGTACGTCATAATTAAAGTAGATGGACAAAAATTAAAACATGCATTTTATGTAATAAAAATAAAGAATGACATTCCGATCGAATACAAAGGGATTCTAGAGATCAATTTCCTCCGACAACACTCAGTATCCTGCGACTACAAACAAAATCAATTAAAAATGAAACGCTGTGCTAAAATTCCATTCGTTTAATAACATAATTCTAAAAACGCGCAGTGAAACCATTGTTAAAGCGGCGACCAATCAAAATTGGATAGGAATAGTACGAGTAGAAGAAACAGTTCCAGAAATCTATATCGGAAATTTCATAGTAGAATCAAAAAATAACGCATACCCCCTTAGTGTAATGAACACGACACTGATACAAAAGTCGAAATATAGATGCCGTATGTTATTCTCGAAGATGTAGAATACGACCGCGAATCCGGAATACACATCATACAAACGAGAAAAAATTCTAAATCTACTTCCTCACGATATTCGCAAATTTGACAATTACTACGAACACAGCATTTTCAACGCCCTACGAACATTATGAGTTTAATAGAATGCCGTTTGGACTAAAGAATGCGCCAGCGATATTCCAGCGATTGATGAATTCAGTTTTGACAGGAATACAATGACTAAAATGTCTAATTTATCTGAATGATATCGTTATATATGGATCACGTCTAGAGGACCACAACAAACGACTCAAGGAAGTACTACAGAAACTTCGAAAAAAAAATCTAAAATTACAGCCGGATAAATGCGAATTTTTACGCAAAGAAGTGATTTATTTAGGTCATATTATTTCGGAGAATGGAATATCCCCGAATCCGTCAAAATTAACGACAATAAAAGAATTTCCGATGCCGAAGAAAGTGAAGGATGTACAATCTTTCATACGACTAGCCGGATATTATAGAAAATTTATAGAAGACTTTTCTAGAATAGCCAAGCCACTAAATTCACGAAGAAAACAGAAAAATTCGAGTGGACAATGGAACAGCAAAATGCTTTTGAAATATTAAAAGAAATATTAATGACAGCGCCAGTGCTACAATATCCAGACTTTACTCAAGAATTTATAGCGACCACCGATGCCTCCGACTATGCCATTGGATCAGTATTGTCACAAGGAAAAGTAGGCAATGACCGGCCAATTGCTTACACTAGCATAATTTTATCCCGGGCGGAGTAGAATTGTAATACAACAGAGAAAGAATTATTAGCAATTGCATGGGCTGTAAAACATTTTAGGCCATATGTATACGGTACGAAATTCAAAATCGTAACCGATCATAAACCATTAATCTGGTTATTTAACGTGAACGATTCTGGATCAAGATTAATCCGATGGAGATTAAAACTCGAAGAATATGAAATCATTCATAAAGCTAGACGAGCGAACGCGAATGCCGATGCACTAAGCCGCAATGTAAAAAGAAACGCACATGAAACAGAAGAAGAGCGAGAAGTCCTTGCAATAGAAGAAGAGACGAATTCTGACGAAGAGAAAAAATATACGGAGGAAGAGAAGAAACAGATACTACACGAATATCATGATGCACCCACAGGAGGACATCAAGGAGCGAACATTAAAAAGAAACCGCCTAAATCATAATTGACATGGATTAACAAAAGACGTCGAAAAATATATATCAAAATGCGAATTTTGCCAAAAAAATAAATTATCGCGAAAAAATTAAGTACCGTTAACAATCACGGAAACACCGACAAAACCTTTCGAAAAATGCGCGTTAGATATCGTAGGACTGTTTACAGTAACGACCAACGGAAATAAATATTTATTAACTTTTCCAGACAATATAACGAAATTCAATAAAGCGATACCGATTCCAAATCAAGAAGCGAACACGGTCAATAAAGAATTCGTTACAAAAATTGTTCTTTTTTTTAGAGAAATATTTAAAAAAACATGCAAACTATTAAAAATAAATAAAATACAAACAACTGCCTATCATCCGGAAAGTAATGGCGCGTTAGACGTTGTCAGATCGCATTGAACATTAGTTGAATATCTAAGACATTATATAAACGAAGATCAGACAGATTGGGACGAGTGGATACCGTTTGCGATGTTCACGTATAACACGGCGCCACATACAGCTACGGAATATACACCCTTTGAATTAGTCTACGGGCACTAAGCGGATCTATCTACGTCACTGACGAGACCGCCTAACAAGCTGACATATAATTATGACGATTACGCGCAAGAATTAAAAGTTACGGGCAACAAACCAGCTCGCAAAAGAGTATGTTAAAGAAGAAAAAATTAAAGCTAAACAACAGTACGATAAAAATACTAGGGAAATAAAATTTAAAGTCGGTGATAAAATATTAGTATACGACGAGACACTCCGCCGCGGACGATCTAAAAAACTCGAATCTCTATGGATCGGACCGTATACAATAATCGAGAAAAATTCGGACGTGAATTATACAATTAGGAAAGGAAGAAAAGCGGTGCGCATGCATACAAATAAATTAAAACAATTTATCGAAAATTAAATAAACACACCTTATTCGTTATTCAAACGACCGGAAGGTACAAACAATTAAAATTGGAACTCCGCAATAGACGTACTTGTGACAATTAAAAAAAAATCATAAAAAATGAGTCGAAACAATTAGCAAAATTAATCAATTTAATACACACGCTATACAAGAGACGGACGAATGGACGTAGAGACTTTGTCGACAAGATAGGTACAATAGCAAAAACATTGTTCGGGATAATGGATGCAAACGATAGAGAATTAATAAACGAATAGTTAAACCTAAACCTCTTACAAAATAACCAGCAAACCATTCAACATGTCGCGAAAAATCAAATAAAAATCTTAAATAGTACAATAATACATCTAGACCAATTAGAAAATATATTAGACCATAACGGCAAATTATTAAATAATTAAATCATTATGTTCGAGAATATAATACTCGTGAAGAAATAACCGAATATGTTACTGTTAATCACTGCAATGATCATAGATTTTATTCGAGATGCGAATATCTTATGTATGTACGCAAGCACACGATGCATCCCGTACTAACGCTTATCAACAATATCATAACACACTTAAAAGAAGCAGTTATTCAATTACCTCACGGCTTATATTTCCCTTTCGAAATCCGAAACGATGAATGGTTAGCATTAGAAAAATATGTTAAAATAATTATGTGAAGGGTCAATCATATTTACTGTATTCCGCTAATTTCACAACCTTTATAATAAAGGTAATCCCACACCTACTTACTACCACAAGAATATATTTACTCACGCGGAAATATGTAAGTAACGAAGTAATAGTAATAATTTATATAATTATAAAAAATAAAAAGAGGAAAATAAAACGACTATCAGGATATACGATGAAGAACCACGCATATCTTACGGACTCCCAAGATGCATACTAAAGCGTAGTCTAACAATAAGTACGCGATTTTAGATAGTAAAAAACGATTATATTAAATATTATACACGGGAGAAATAATATATATTACAATAAGAAAGGATATAACTAAAGAAAAACGTTCTATCCCCGTTTTTCTTTTTTCAACGGGGGAGGGATGTTATAGCACTTATAGCCCAAAACGGCTACAACCAAATTAATATAATTATTAATTATTAAATATTATTTAACATACATCTTCTGACTATAACTCGAAGCCGAGGAAGACGTATAGAGTTACGAACGCAATCACTGACAAGCGAGTCACGCGCGGAGACCACGCGATCGCGAGACTCGAAGGACGACGTGCCGGAAATGCAAAGCAAAGACTTTACATAGCTTGCATCTGGGTTTCTTCCAGCCGAAAACGAGCGACACGACCATCTATGGTCCTGGCGCTGAACGATTCCCTTCAAAAACTAATCGAAAAGGAGGTAAAACTATCCATTTCGAACGAGCGCCAGGCAGTCCTAATCATAAAATTACACGAAGTAATCTTAACATCGCGATGCTACCGCGTACCGCGTCGCTTGATACATATCATATACGTATGCACGCACATACACATTTGTTATAGCCCGAACAGGCTATACACGAATTATTAAATATATTATTCTAAATACATATTATTTTATATGATTGCTCAACGTGTAACGCGAACACAGATCACGTTACGAGCGTTGACCGAACAAAGCGCTGACAACGCGAGCCACGTGCTAAGCCCGAGCGACCGTGCAATCATTTCATTGCGAAAACGCGGAAATTAGGGCAAGCGGAAGAAGGACATTGCGAAAATGCAACGTAGAAGTCCTACTTAAAAGCGAAATAAAAAGGAATAAAGAAATTGCGAAAGTGCAAGCAAAGAAGTCCTACTTAGAACTTCTTAGCTTGCATCCGGATATTGCCAAAATCAAGCGACACGACACACAGCCTTGTCGCTAAACGACCCCCTCCCGGGAAGCCAAGGGGAGTTAATAAAAAGGCCCACCGCTAACGAACGGCGGGCAGTCTTTACCATTAATATTACGCGGGCAGTCTTTACCATAAATATTACGCGGGCAATCTTTATTCCTTTACGCGAGTAATATCTCTAACAACCGCGAGTGTCAAAACGAATATCAATAATTATTATAATATTAAATAGCCACGCAGTCGGCAGAAATATACACGAAGAAGCGAGAGGCGAGTCTCGAGACCGAAACTCGACTCTAGACACGCGCACGTTAAGATAACCGTTATCGTGATACGCGACGTGAGCGAAAGTGCGGGAACATTGTAAATAAACCAAACCACAAATAAATCTGATATTAATCTATTTATTTAATGTGGAAAGTGTCCGAATTACTTAAATAAAGTTCTCAGGCGGAGCCCGAATTCCCAAATTCCTTCCGGCAAACGATCCCAACTACCATGCCTCTCCGGAGGCACAACACATTGTCTCTCAAGGCGTATTTGCACACTCAACGAATAATCATACATGAGCGCTGCGAACGCACCTTGAAGGACAAAATCGCTTTGCGTGTGTGCGTGCAAGCGTACGTGAGAGTCTGAAACTTATGATGATAATAATGATGAAGAACAAAAAATGTCACAATTCTATGATATACGATTATCATTTCTCGGGATTGACTGCACCAATCTTATTCGAACCGGTCGCAATCGAAAGCTTGTATTTACATTGTATAATAAAAGTGCCATTAGATTTTTTTATTACGGCTTTAGTTATTAAAATCTTAATCGAAGGTTTACTAGACCTATTAAAATTCGGTAGCGCGCCGCAGCCCCTGTACATAGTCAAACCGTTGACAAGCTGGAACGAATTTTTCATATATATAGCGTCGCGACGCTACCGCGTCGCTTGATATACTATGGGTGCGTTCGGGGAGACGCTATTCGCGCTATTTAGCGCTATCAGCTGTTCGCGGAGCTGATAGCGCTATCAAACGCAATCATGACGTCATTAATGGTAGTGTGCTATGTCATAACTGCGCGCTATCAACGCAATTTCTTTCGAGGTGGTGTAATGATAGCGTTAGCGTTTGTGAGCTCTCTGAACGGTGGTAGCACTATCAATTTAAGTTGTACATATGTACCTTTTTGGTGCAAGTTTAGACGTGACTTTTGATTTGCGATTTGCATTATTGATTTGATTGATTTGATTTTGCATTATGGATGACTATTATGTTGAAGTAAATCGTCAGGGCGCCGAATCTGAAGAGCAGTTCAAATTTATTTATTTTTAGGTAAATGTAAAACTAATGATATTGCTCAAGCAATTTTGGAAAGTCGTCGAATGGCTGAACTAAAAAAAGAAAGAAGGTACAAGGAAAGAATGGAGACAAAATTTCAATTAATAGAGAAGCTTGACAAAATCCTGGAAAAGATTTAAAAATATAAGAAGAAAAGAAATGTAAAAGGTGTAACGATAATAAATGCTAATATAATTTTATATGATTTATAAAAGATTTTATAAATGGTTTTATTGATAAATCTATAAATTCTCGCGCTATAAATGCTACTGCTGTTAATAAAGTTTGTCTATCTTGCTCCATGATTTCAACGGGTACTATCACGTACAGTATCATGTGTTAGGAGGCGTCATGATACTGCGCTAAGGCTGTTCATGGAGTTCATAATCGCCAGTGCCTTATTGGCTCTCCGAACAGATCTTGCAGCGTTTGCATCTACATCGCGACAGTAAGCTCCCCAAACGCACCCCATATGATCAATCTGCTATATATAAGATGACCCGCAATGACCGGCCATTAAGTTCATAGCGTTATTCTTTACCAAAAACTATATTATCTACATATATTATCATTTACATACATTACATCAAAATAATATGGGTGGCCCATTTTAATCCATCCAGTCGAATATTTCAAAAACGAAGCCCGGAAGAGAAAAATGTTTCAAACAAAAGTTGTGTGGCTTCAAGGAGGCCATAAGATGGTGACAATGATTTGACCTTGGAAAATCATTTGAAGATCACGTGAAGGTCAACTTTAAAATCTTAAACAGAAATCCCCATTTTTTATTTAGTATTCTTGTAGCTGACATCGAGAGCTTTCCAAAACACTATAATAAAATATTTTTTCATTAAGTACTTTTTGAGTTATTTTATATTTTATTCTGACATATTTTGATATAAAAAATTAAATATCTCGTAAAATATTTAGTTTTTGATAATCTTATCGTAATACTTTTATGTACAGAATAATGAGATAAATCAATTAGTATAAAAAAAAATTGTTTTTAAGAAAATTATTTACAATGTATTTTTTAAACAATTATTTGTTTTTTTTTTGCATTAATTAATTTGTCTTATTATTCTGTACATAGAAGTATTACGGTAAAATGATCAAAAACTGAATATTTTACGAAATATTTTATTTTTTATATCAAAATATGTCAGAATAAAATATAAAATAACTCAAAAAGTACTTAATGAAAAAATATTTTATTATAGTGTTTTGGAAAGCTCTCGATGTCAGCTACAAGAATACTAAATAAAAAATGGGGGTTTCCATTTAAGATTTTAAAGTTGACCTTCACATGACCTTCAAATGATTTTCCAAGATCAAGTCATTATCACCATCTTATGGCCCCCTTGAAGCCACACAACTTTTGTTTGAAACAGTTTTTTCTTCCGGGCTTGGTTTTTGAGATATTCGACTGGATGGATTAAAATGGGCCACCCTGTATATATTGTATATATACACAGGGTGTCCTAGACCACCCGTACACCCTTTTTCTTTCAAAAAGCATTTTAGAGAAAAACGTTTTGAACAAATATTGTATGGTTTTGAGGGGAACATAAGATGGTATCATTGGTTTGACCTTGGATGGCATCGTTAAGATCAAGTCAAGGACACCTTTAATTTCTTAAATGGAACCCCTTATTTTTCATTACATATTCTTGTAGCTTATCTCGGGAGCTTTTCAAAACACTATAATAAAGTATTTTTTTCATTAAGTACTTTTTGAGTTATTTTATATTTTAATCTGACATATTTTGATATAAAAAATAAAATATTTTGTAAAATATTCAGTTTTCAATAATCTTACCGTAACACTTTCATGTACAGAATAATGAGACAAATCAATTAGTGCCAAAAAAAAACAATTATTTAAAAAATATATTGTATATAATTTTCTTAAAAACAATTATTTTTTTATACTAATTGATTTGTTTCGTTATTCTGTACATAAAAGTATTACGGTAAGATTATCGAAAACTAAATATTTTACAAGATATTTAATTTTTTATATCAAAACATGTCACATTAAAATATAAAATAACTTAAAAAGTATTTAATGGAAAAACACTTTATTATAGTGTTTTGGAAAGCTCTTGAGATAAGTCATAAGAATATGTAATAAGAAGTAGGGGGTTCCATTTAAGAAATTAAAGGTGTCCTTGATTTGACCTTAACGATGCCATCCAAGGTCAAACCAATGACACCATCTTATGTTCCCCTCAAAACCATACAATTTTTGTTCAAAACGTTTTTCTCTAAAATGCTTAGTTTTTGAAAGAAAAGGGGTGTACGAATGGTCTAGGACACCCTGTATATATATAATATTATATATATTATATTATATATATTATATATATATATATATATATTATATTATATATATTATACTATATTATATATATATATATATATTATTTTGTCAATATATCCGTCGTTGTTTAACAACAACCATTAGCAATGTGTTTGGGGATGTTCTCCCGGAAACGGGTACAGCCGATTCAGGAATAACCGCCACAGACGACTTGCAATAATATATATATATATATATATTATTGCGAGTCGCCTATGGCGGGAGAACATCCCCAAACACGTTGCTAATGGTTGTTGTTAAACAACGGCGGACATCTTGACAAAGAGCGGCCATCTTGGAGTCTCGCGACGGATGCGATTCCGGACGTATTTGAGGTTACCATTACCGTTATTATCCGTTCTGTGTTCCTTGTTTAATTGTGTTCTGTGTTATAATTAAAGTTCCTTTTGTTCTTTTAAAAGAGTGTTAATTATTTACATCGCGGTACGCGAGTGCCAGTTGTGTCGCGCGTGTTCGAGTAATATTAATTTCGATCGGCGGACGCAACAATATTTATAAAATGTACGTCTTAATGTGACTGGGCACCCCAAGTTTTTATACTTTGCTTTGGTATAAGTTTGTTTCATGCGACCTACAGTTTATAAGAAATTTTCTTTTAAATTATATATTTTGTAAGAATTGTAATACACTAATCCTGTAATACTTCTTAAATTAAAGGAATCCTAATCGCATTAATTATCGATTATGAATTGATATTATAGCATATACCATAAATACTTGGCTAGTTACATTGATCTTATATAATTTTTTAAATAATTTAATAATTAAATATAATTTAATAATTTAATAATTAAATAATTTAATAATTTGTAAAAAACAATATTTAACATTTTTTTTATATTTATATTTATTGCATATAAGTTTGGATATTTTTTTATGTACTTGGCGTGTATTTTTTACCTTTTTCGGAAAAATTTTTGTGGAGGGGTCATATTTTCTGTGTGCTATATTTTTAATAAATAATGAGCGAAATAATAAAGCTAAAATTTTTTCAAAACTTTTTATTTTAATTTTTTTACTCAGAATCATCACTTTCACAATATATGTCACGGTCAAGGTCATACTTGTATCTCTTTTTAATATATTTTTATATAGTGTAAAGTTACTGAACTTTAATGTTAAAACGAATTTTTAAAATGATAAGAAAGCTTTAACTGATTTAAAGTGCATGTTATTCAGAAATGAATAATTCCACATATCAACAGGTCAAAATAATCCGTATTATATAAGTTTTTATAAAGAAAACTACTAAAAAATTTTATTTATGTATTTAAAATGTGACAATTGATCAAGTTTTTTAAATCTTATGACAATTAAATTGCATTTATTCTTATATTTTTAACATTAAAAATTGAATTTACTGGCATTTTCCTGGTTTCCATCTTTATTTGAGATAAAAAAAGTAAATTAAAAGTCGAGAAACATATAATTTATTAAAATTTATCTTTTTTTTTAACAGGTACAAGTGTTCTCTACATTTCGGCTTTGGAAAAGCTTTTATATATGGCGAAAATCAATAAGATGCCGAAAATTCACTGAGGCGAGACGTTATATACAAGAAAATTTATTTCTGTCCGATTTGATCTTCGGCAAGGCTCTGATTAAATTCAAAAGTATGTGCGTGGTATTTTCAAATTTCTCTTTGATGGATATCAGTGTTGTTGAGAAACTATCACTATTCGACTTTGTCGAGTTGCAGGTAAGCTCAATATTCCATCAAAAATGACAAAGTTAGTGATAAAATACACATAATTTATGCGATGGATAAACAAAATAAAATATACATTTATAATTTGTCCAGTTCTTTTCCAGTGCCTTTTCAGTTCTTCCCTTTTTTTATAAAAACAAGAAAATAAATATCTTAGAATTGGAGACTATGTAGAAGTTTTCAAAGTCAAAAATTCTGCACATTAAAATTTTAAAAAAATTGGTAATTCAGAACTAAAACTTTGGTAAATGTTTCGATCAACTTACACATTACGGATTGTTTTTATTTTTACATATTGTTGCGACCGAAGAAGGATTTCGATTAATCTCGAAGCGCGCAACACAACCGTCACTCTCACACAAGCACCCGCGTTGGAAGATAACAACTCTCCTTTAATAAAGAAACTAAATAACTTTTTCCCGATTCAGCGACTTTGCCCCGATATTTTTTCTCGCCTTTGTTTATCCAGGGGGGTAAAGAGGGGTTATTATAAATCTCGAATTGAGATTATTTTTAAAAATCTTGGTATAGCACCAAGTAAATTTCGTGCCCTGTGCACATATTCAGTTTCATAGAAAAACTTATTTTTCTATGAAACTAACGCACTACTATCCGCGTTCTGACTTCCATTAGCCCACGATTATTTGAAATTAATAACTTTAATAACAAGAAATAAAACGTGCACAAAGATTAGCGTAATAATTGTAGACATTGGGAAAATACGTCTACCCGTTAAGACGGTTGAAGAAAGATTCTAGGATGGCGACTCTCCACAAAAATGTTCACCTTTGTTGATAAACAACCCTTTAGCAACGTGCTAGAAAAGTGATCTCACGGAGACGGAAACAGCGAATCTCAGAGAAAACTGTCACAGACGAAACACCAAGGCGTACGGAACACTATATATATATATATATATATATATATATATATACGAGTGAGTCTTAATTACGCACATTATCGATTGGACACGACAATATTTCTCAATCGAACATAGGCTCGATCGGACACAGTCCCGATCGGGCACAGGCGCGATCGGACACACACCCTATTGAACACAGTTCCGATCGGACACATATTGTTGCAATCGGACACAGACTCGATTGGACATTGACCCAATCGGACACCATCCCGATCGGATACAGTCGCCATCGCGAAGCTAGGTCTACAATTGTTGTGTGGATGGGAAAATATTTGCGTGAACTCAGTGAGTTCCGTCCCCCCCCCCCCCCACCACTATCAAGAAACTAGACACATATATTTGTGTTGAACCTCGCTTCGCGTGGAAAGTTGTAAACTTATGTGGAACTTTACTTCGCATTAAAAAATATATGCGTGGAGGCAGTATGCTCCGCCCCCCCCTCCTCCTACGGGGGGGCTCTACTTTCGGAAGATATAATCTAAACCAAACTTATATATTTCTGATATACTGTATCCGATCGGGGCTGTGTCCGATCGGGACTGTGTTCGATCGGGATGATGTCCGATTGCAACCATATGTGTCCGATCGGGCCTGTGTCCGATCGAGATGGTATCCGATTGCAATAATATGTGTCCGATTGGAACTGTGTCCGATCGGAATTGTGTCCGATCGAACTTGTGCCCGATTGGATATGTGTCCGATCGGAACTGTGTCCGATCGAGTCTGTGTCCGATCGAGTCTGTGTCCGATCGGGACTGTGTCCGATCGAGTCTGTATCCGATTGGGTCTGTGTCCGATTGGGAAATATTGTCGTGTCCGATCGGTAATGTGCGCAATTAAGACTCACTCTCTGAAATATCCTGTATATATATATATATATATATATATATATATATATATATATATATATATATATATGTATATGTATACAGTGCTGTGAATAATTATAAACTCAACCATATTTTTATATTTTTCATAATATTAAAATATAAATTGACAAAACAGTTTATGTATTTTCATATTGTAATATAAAACAGAAATGAGGAAATAAAAAACAAAAAATTTTTTCATCGGAAATCTGAAAAAAATGAAATTTTCTCTTAAAATTGTGTTTCAAGCTGTGAAAAAATATTGACTCAATATTAATTTTAATCTCTTTTTATTTAATATTTAGTGCTTTTTCCTTTATTTTTGATTACTTATAATAACCGATCAGAAACATTATCACATAACTTGTTTCAAGTTTCATTTAAAATATCTGCTCGAGCAAACTTTATTCTTTTTTTAGGTTCCACAATATTTTCAATTCGTGGCTTCTCCTGATCATAAACTTTCTTTGCAAGAATACTCCACAGATTTTAATGGGGTTCAAATCAGGGCTCAATGTTGGCCATGGTAATAACTCGATCTCAAATTCTTTAAACCACTTTTTTGTTGTAGAAGCAGAATGAATGGGAGCATTATCTTGCCGGGAAATTGTTTTGTCTTCTGTTAGTGTTATAAAAGGTAGCAAATAGTCATGTATAATAATATCTGTTGGTAACCAATAGCATTCAATCTACCATTTATAAAAACTATTTCAATTTCAAAATGTTTTTTAAATGCAGTCCACACCATTACTGATTCATTTCCCTGAGCTCTTCGTGACTTGATCTATCTTTCTTTTCTCAAATCATACCAATAATAATGGAATCCATCGGGCACATCGAAATTAAATCTTTTCGTCGCTCCAGATAACATATTTCCATTTGTTCATCTTCTGAATGAATTTTTCAGCAAATTCCAGTCTAACTTCAATATGCTGCTTTTGTAATGATGATTTTCGTAAACATTTTCGATATTTGAACTTTTCAGACTGTGCAATCCACTTTCTGACAAAACTGAAATTGCATTTTAAATTAAATCGACACAATTTTCGACGAAGACGTTCCAATTTTCGACACTTCTCTCAAAACTGTACTTTTTACCGTTGATGAAAGTCGTGTAAGTCGTCCTGATATGTTATTTTTTTGTAATTTTCAATTCCAAGTTTCAAGAAAATCCATGCGAACAAAAGTTGTCAAGATAAACATTGTGACTAATCTCTATAAATATAAAATCTGATATTGAGCGCCCGAACAAATCGATAATGTTGTTGTGTCTCTAGCTGCTAAGGAAGAGGTTTTTTGGGATTTGTACGCCCAAAGGATTAGGATCCACGCTCGAAATAAAACACTCCCAGACGTTACGTATAAAGTAGTATATTCTACAAGATTTATTACACTGTTCACTTGTTCGCGTTTATAATGGTCGAGCGCGATACGTACAATAGCAAGTTATCGGACGATTTTTGGACAAGTCTGCCTCGATGCATCTCATGTTCAATATATATTAATTAATTAAGTTGGAAAGAGTGTGATGGCCCTGACCGAAACACATCTCGTGCTCCGCTTGTCAGTGTGTCTTGTTAGCTGTTTACTCAGCTTCCGAACTTGGCAGTGACTTCCTTTTCCTTAGTGACGTCCCTTGCTTTATTTTATTAGTAATCTGCTATTCTTTCTTAATTATTTTTCCTGGCTCTTTCCCTGATTCTAATGCTTCGCTTTACTCAGCTCTTTCTTAATCTTTTCTGTTCTACTTTACTCTTTTAGCTTTTAATATTGGGAAATTGGTCGGGTTACGACATCCCTCCCCCTTTGGAAAAAAATTAACTGTACGTGAATTTTCGTCTATTTATTTTTTGCATTTTACAATTATTTCTTACGGTTATTTTATTTTAATATAATATCGTAGTGTTAGTTACCGTGGTATCGGTTTCTATCTGTATTTACATTTAATCCGCTTGCAATGCCGTAAATGTGCTCTTGAATTATTTTCGGTTTGCACATCAGATTTATAGTAGTTTCTGTCGATTTTTTATTTTTTGTCTTACATTTTTTCCTATCATATATAATTGCTATTATGGAAATTATTATTATTATTATTCCTGTGCAACTTGAAGCTACGGGATATATAATGTGTTCGTTAGTAGGAAAATAATTATTATCTAAGATCTAAGTCTTCGTTTGCTTCGTCGAGTCCTTCGTTTAGATTCCTCAATTCTGTCTGGTTCCTGATGACTTTTCGTAATTTTATCGGTTTAATTTTGTTCAATGTTTTGTCCTTTTGTTCGTCATGTGTCACCGTAAGATTGTAATTTGGTAGATGTGTTTGTATAACTGTTATTATCGCGAGTTGTTCGTCCGTAATAATACGTCTTGTCTTATTAATTTACATTTTTCTTTTAATGTAATTTGTCCGCTTGTTTTAATTTCTATTTTTCGCACTGCGTCGTTATTTCCATTGGTTGATTTGCTCGTTTAGAGTATAACTACGTTATTTCCATTGGTTGATTTGCTCGTTTAGAGTATAACCATGAGTTCGCGTTACTCAGGGCTATCGATATTGTTGTATTCGTGTGTATGTGTCGAATGTTACAATTGTTTGTGTATATCTCTAACTGTGCATATGCTTGTACTTCGCATAGCGCTCCTTCGTCTAGGTCAATGCTGGGATTTACTTGCACATTTCGGCCCGATTCCGTGGCTCACGCCTATTGCCCCCCACTCACCGCTCGTGCGTTAGCAACGAGTCGCCAGATACGCGTAACTAAGGAACGCGACGCTTTGTCTCAGGAGCGTCCGTATATAAGAATGCCCAAATATAATAATAAGACAATACTTTTCTATAATTAAAAGTTTTTCTTCAATATTTTATATCAATGAATTATAAAATATTGAAGAAAAACTTTTAATTCTAAGAATTTTCGCGCTGTATTTAGAAAAGTATTGTCTTATTATTATATTTGGGCATTCTCACATATAAACGCCGATCAAACGGATTAGGACAAATGAATCCCCTATGCGATGTTTACCAAGTGTATAAGTATGAAACCGGAATTTTTGTATAGAAAATACACGTTTATTGTATGAAAATGATAAAAAATATTTTATTCGAAGTATTGCCCATTGCTAGCTATACATTTTTCCCATCTCTCTGACAATTTGTGGATGCCACGGCAAAAAAATTGTTGCTCCTTTGAGGCAAACCAGTCATCGAGCCATTTTCGTACATTTTCATAAGAAGTGAAGTGCTGCTCAGCAAGTGCGTGTCCCATCGATGCAAATAAGTAGTAATCAGATGGAGCCAAGTCTGGTGAGTAAGCCGCATGCGAAAGTATTTCCCAACTAAAACGCCTCAATCGTTTCCTTGACCGGTTTTGCTGTGTGTGATGGTGCATTATCATGAAGCAAAATCACTTTGTGTTGCCTTTTTTGATATTCTGGTCGTTTTTCACGCAAAGCTTGATTCAAATCGATCATTTGTTGTCGGTAGCGTCATCCTCATCCAACAATGTTTGCAATTCGCTGTCTTCAAACTTTTTCGATGGTCTTCCACGTTCTTCGTTTCTCACGTCAAAATCGCCACTTTTGAATTTTTTAAACCACTCAAAGCACTGTGATTTACCAAGAGCATGCTCACCGTAAGCTTCGACAAGCATTCGATGCGATTCTGCAGCAGTTTTCTTCAAATGGTAACAGAAAATCAATGCTGTCCGCAAATCGTAGTTTCCAGGCACATAATTTGACATGTTCAATGCTATTAAAAACTATGCTGTTGTATGAAACTTGTATTGTTGTGAGTTGAAAATCTTTATTAGATGTCAAAACAAGAAAATGGCGCCAATGACGCGGTTTGACGGTAACTACATTGACAGCTAGGGCCATCTATGGGCAAATTCCGGTTTCATATTTATATATCTGGTACATTTATATGTACCGTGTTTGGTATCGTATTATTACGACACCAAACACGGCGACAGGTTTCACACCCTTCGAATTAATTTACGGGCATCGAGCAACACTACTGACGACATTGTTGCAACCACCTAAGCCCACGTATGTATACGATGATTATGCACAGGAACTAAAAGAAAAATTACGCGCCTCACAGCAAGTTGCAAAGGAGCATCTAAAGAACGAAAAAAAACTAAAGAAAATTACGATAAAAGGACTAAAGAAATTAAGCTCAAGGTAGAAGAAAGTCCTTCTGTACGACGAAACAGTTCGCCGAGGACGATTGAAGAAATTGGATTTCCTATGGACCGGACCCTACACGATAATCGGAAAGAATTCGAAAGTGAACTAAACAATAAAAAGGGAAAGAAAAATCATACGCGTCCACATAAACCAATTAAAACCGTTTATTGAAGATTAAAAAGTTGGAAGAAGAAAAAAAAAGGAAAAATGTGCGAATAAAATAAAAAATAGGATAGATAATAAGAAAAACAAAAAATAAAAAATTCCTACCTTAACGCCCAAATCCACGTCCACGCCCAGTACCACGACTCTGATTCCACTCCCACAGAAAGGCCTGCAGAAGAAGTGAACGACTCACAGGACGAGACTCAAGATCTGGAAATCACGCCAAGGCAGCGACGCAACCCATGGGACGAGGAGCCGGATTCCACCGGAACTTAAACCCGCGACCTCGATTAATACGGGGCGGCGGCGCGTCCACAGGAATGTGAGGCACAAAAACGACGTCACGGTCAATCACTAAATCCGGGAGACCCATCAACTCGATGTTGCGAACAAGCGCGGGCGCCAAAAACTGATCCCGAAGGGAGAAAGCGAAATGATCGTGTTCCTCCGGATTTTGCCCCACACGACGATCGTTATCGCGCACCAAACTCTGTCCCGCAGTGAAACGAAACTCACTCGAATTCAGAGCCATGGAAAAACCAACACAACATTAATTGGTAATAAAACAACGCAAAACAAAGCAATGGCTAAACATCAGGAAGATAGACAATGCCGAAGACAGACTGAACGGAAGAGCGAATAAATAGCAAAGAGCTAGATAAAAGCACAAAATAGTTGCAGATGCATCCAGAGAAATGCATCGCAAATGATTCTAAGAAAATATTATATATAAAACAAAGCTTTCTCTATTACAGGAGTCTTATTGCATGGAGCACCTGTAAAGAAACCTAACCTAATACCTAAGTGGAAATAAAAGAGTTCAGATTAATACTTCGAAAGAATGAGAAAAATAAACCAAATCGAATCTACCTGGAAAATAGTGATAAGACTAAATATCCGCAAAGGACCATCGACAGAAACAATTAAAAAACTACATGGCACAAACGAGAACCTTATGTTACGATAAACCATTGTAAATAAAAATGAAAGAAATCTGCCACAACCTGCTACAAATAGCAGAAAAGGACAGGAAACAAGCAGAAAAATTGCTAAAACGTCTGAAAATTGCATACCAAGCATCCAAGAAGACAAGACGAGGAATAATCGACAGTCTAGGCACGATAGCCAAAACGCTCTTTGGCACAGACGACGAAAAAATAATAAAGGAACAATTAAATCTTATGCACAGAGAAACCAGCAAACGCTGCAGCACGCGATAAAGAACCAGATCAAAATATGAAACGCAGCAATTGCGCATATGGATAACGTTGAAAAAGTTCTGCAAGAAAATGAAAAATATTTTTAAATATAACAGAGAAGATGCAACAACCCTGGATACAAACAGAAGTCGGCTACGGACAACGAGAAGATCTCGACGAACACTTTATAATATTAAATGCCATAATAAAAGATCTAACAAACAATCTTATGGACATTATCGCGCACCTGACTAACGCGAAAAGAGGGATAAACGACATAAGATTATTACCTATAGAAACCATTCTAGATAACCTCAAGGAAACCGCGTCACAAAAACCGTAGGGAACGCATTTCCCGTTTCAAATTTCCGCAAAAAATTGGAAAACAATCGAAAAGTTCTTAACAATTAGCGCATATTACGATAATACAAATATATTTACTATTATAAAGATTCCGCTAATCACATACCCCGAGTATGATATAATAAAGGCAATCCCACTACCTACGCACAAATTTAATAATACGTTTATAAAAGTAAACCAACCAATAATAGAGATAGACGTAGATATCCGAACATATTTTACGCTTACCGAAAATGATCTAAATAAATGCGTGCATAATAACGATCAATATGTCTGCGAACAGAATTATTTTGTATATTACCTAGACCAGTGCTGGGATTTACTTGCACATTTCGGCCCGATTCCATGGCTCACGCCTATTGCCCCCCACTCACCGTTCGTGCGTTAGCAACGAGTCGCCAGATATGCGTAACTAAGGACCGCGACGCTTCGTCTCAGGAGCGTCCGTATATAAGAATGCCCAAATATAATAATAAGACAATACTTTTCTATAATTAAAAGTTTTTCTTCAATATTTTATATCAATGAATTATAAAATATTGAAGAAAAACTTTTAATTCTAAGAATTTTCGCGCTGTATTTAGAAAAGTATTGTCTTATTATTATATTTGGGTATTCTCACATATAAACGCTTCTTATTTTTGATCCGTTAATTTTTTCTGGAATACCGTGCTCAAAAATTATTTTCGTCGCAAATTCTTTCGCAATTGTCGCAGCTTCTTGATTCGGTATCAGAATTGCTTTACTGAATTTTGTTAAATTATCTTGGAAAATTAAAATATATTTATTTAGTAATCTTTTATTCTTTTTTAATTACTTTTCTTAATTACCTTTATTTAATTACCTTTACTTTGGGTTCTTTCCCTGATTCTAATGCTTTGCTTTACTCAGCTCTTTCTTAATCTTTTCTATTCTACTTTACTTTTTTATTTTTTAATATTAGAAAATTGGTCAGGTTACAACAATGTAAACATAGTGAAAAATGATTATGGAAAGAACGATACATAAATGCGGTAGATTAGATTTTTGGCAAACTCTCCAATTTGGAAATAAAGGTTATCTAAATGTTTTGTATCACTGTAACGATGCATCCCTCCACCGTTACCCGGCCGTCGATCCGCCGGAAGTCCGCCGCCCGACAAATACCGGTCGGGCATAATGCGGAGGTGCCCAGCGCCCATTTTTAAGATATAGAGAAAGACGTTCGAATTTATAACCGCCGTTAAGACGCGTTGTTTACCGGGAACCGTCGCCGCGCTCGGGTAACCGTACCGACCGTTCCCGAAACCACTCGAGTCGCGCGCGGCGGTTCAACATTAAACAATATGCCTTAAAACAGTCAGGCATATTACGCACGCGCACCCGCCGGAAAAAGCGGTATAAATAAGAGCACATTTTCCATCTCGCAACCAGATCTTCCGCAACCGCCAGAGTCAGTAAGACGCCTGGAATCCAGAACGATCCTATAACCGCTCAAAAGAGAGAGAAAACGGGGTTGGGAGTACCCAGCCTCCGCCGAGAGTTTGCGGCATCTCTGAAAGCGATCCTTTGAATTTCTGCGACCGAGGAACACGAGGTTGGGTTCTCGACACCTCGCACGAATCCGTTCACCCAAGTGCAACGGCGATCATCCAGTGGTAGGGAGTTCCCTGCCATTGACGGGTGTTCCCGTCGGCCGTTGCACTCCTGCATTCTACGGGAAGACCATCCCCGACGAAACAATACCACGATATCCGCGAACCCGCAGTAATTCCGCGACCGCCATTACCGCGATCGGACTCGCCATTAATACGGCGCGCTAAGTCCCGCTCAAGGGGGAGGATCTCATCCTGCCGCGACATCGATCGACGCAATCAAACCAATACAGGCGCGTCTAAGGACCGCCCACCGGCCCGACCGAAATTACCGCCCGGTAGTTAGCGGCCTCTGCCGAAATTCAGATCCGCTCACATAATCGATATTTTATCGAATCGCCGAAATCGCGCTCCGTACCGCGCATCCGTGCATATAATTCGGATGCACCGCGACCGACACGACCACACCGCTAACCAATTCCGACACTCACACGAGTGCGTTTTGTCGCATACACATTATCATTCGCCTCACACATATACTTTCGATATACTGTAAATCATACGTGGATATTACACGTTCGCACACGCACTCGCTCGCTTATCATCTCACTCACACACAAGCGCACACGCTCCCCCCATACAGCGTTTATACACATACACTTACTCTGTATACACACATACTTACACGCAATAAATTATATTCTACCTAACGTATCTTTCGTTCGTCTCTCGATACCCTTTCACGAGCCCCGGATCCCGACCGAGTTATCCACGACCGCCTCGCGAAAGCGATTTATTACATCACTTTGACGATTTAAGCTATTTTTTGCCTTTTAATACAAATCATCTCAAATTTCTTAGTGAGAGCAATATCTTTCGTAGGATCTGTTCTTCATGTAGGTTTCCACATTGTCCCAATCGAATTCATGATTTAATCGTCTGTGATCTGTTATCACCGAGTACGACGGCGTATTTCTATTTATGGTGTGTTGCGATGTTCCTTTTTTTCCTGGTTTGTAAAAATCTTCGTATTTGTCCCATATATGAAGCGTCGCAATTATTGGAAATTTTATATATTACGTTCTTATAAATCTTTAGATAATTTATCTTTATTAACTTTAATGAAACAACTAAGTTTGTTTATATTTGTATATGACAATTTAGTTTCCAAATTGCGAATTATGTGGTTGAATTGTTTGAAAATGGCAGGCACATATAGAATGTTAAAAAAAGATAAAGCTTTCTTGTTTGTATCCGTAATATTTTTAGATTTAATTTTTAAGAGATAATATATTTTAATCTTTTATTGATAACTTTAAATATGTAGGATAAAAGATAATTATTATCTAATAGAATGTTGATAACAAGCTCAAGATTTTTTTGAAATATAGAATATAAAAGTAAAAAAGAGCTTTGTAAAGCCAATGATTGTACTTCTCTTTCGGCAAAAAGGGTGCCGCGATTCAAAATTCAAATATCCACCTGAGAAAATGAGCTTATGGTACCAATCAAATTCCATTCAATCAATTCCATTATTAACAATAATTGTAACGTCTAGAAAGTTCAGTCGGTTATCGATATTGTCCTCCATCGTAAATTAGAGTATCAGATGGAAAGAATTAAAAATATATAATATATCTCTGAGCATGGAAGAAGAGCCGGCAACGCAATGTTGTCAACATATCGAACGTGTAAAAAGGAAGGTTAACCGGTAATATCGTAATTGTTCTACTTTTTAAATCCTGTAATGTGATGTCCACAATAATCGAAGACAAAGCAAAGCTCATAGTTTGTCGATAGTAGATGTTATTGAACGAAAAATATGTAGAGTCAAATAACCAGACTGCCGATAAAAAATTATTTCTCGGAACGTCAAAATTCTTTTTAATATAATTCCATCTCCTAGAAACGTTGTCCATAGCTAATTTTAATGGTATATTAATCAATAACATGATATCTAATGATATTAACTTATAGTGGTCGTCAATATACATATCTTTCAGTTTTTTATCAATTGAAAGCTATCCGCTATATGACTAATAGATAGGATAGTAGTGATACTGGGCCGGTTCTAAGCCATGGTCCTCTGAGGGGGGGTGAGGGGCGAGGGGAAACCGGCGCGGGGGGTATGACGTCACGGGGGAGGGGGGAATGACGTCACGGAATGGGGTATGACGTCACAGAGGGGGGTATGACGTCACGGGAATGGGAATGACGTCACGGGGGTGGGAATGACGTCACGCGGGGGTGACCGCGGCGGAACGATAGGCGCGGGGTCCGCGGAAAGGGGGAGGGTGACCGCGGCCGAACGGTAGGTGCGGGAGCCGCGGGGAAGAGGGAACGCGAAGGTACGATGCCGCGAGTAGGTGTGACAGAGATAGCGCGAGGCGTCCGCAATGTGTAAGAGAGGGATAGCGCGAGGCGGTGCGAGAGAGAGAGCATACGCGAGGCGGTGCGAGAGAGAGCATATGCGAGGCAGCGCGAGGCGATCACAGGCACGAGGGAGAAGGATAGCGTCCGCATTGGTGTTGGAAAAGGATGACGTTCGCGGGAGAAAGAGATAAAGAGAGATAGCGCGAGGCATGCATGTACCGATGAGATAGCGCGAGGCATGCATGTAGGAAAAGGAAAGAAGAAGGTGCAGAAATAATTGATACTTTAATAATAATAATAATAATAATAATAAGTTTATTTCATAATTGTGTGTATATTACAATGTGTGTGTGTGTGTGTTAAAATAAAAATAAAAATAAAAATAATAATAATAAAAATAATAATAATAAAAATATATATATATATAGGCGGCGCTCCTTCTGAAACAGAAAAACATTATATTAATATAAATTTAATTTTTAATATTTAATATTTTTTAAAAATAGATACAATTAATTCTTCGAGTATTTCAATGTTGTTCTCACCCATAACAAGACGTCAGCTATGTTTTACATATCAAAATCCCAATCCTTGGACATCACTGTATAATGATCTCGCAGACAATGATCCAAATTTATTGTACGAGATTTCTTCAAGCCGATTGCTTGAACTTGCACCATTTGTACAATTGAAGTGATAGGAGTGTTTGTCGATAGCGCTGGGACACGGACATCTAAGCGTTTGTATTTTTTGCGTAACGAATGTCTTAAACTTTCAAGTCGCGCGATTCGGCTAGCCAGCGATTGAATTCCATGCCCCTGTTATAACATCTCGTGTCGGTACTGTTCTTCCAATCACTCGAGACATTTAAGGCATGTTCTTTCCCATAACTCACATGCACACACCGAGTTCACCTATATGAAATCCTCCCATAGAATTTGTTCTAATTCCACAAAATGTTCGGAGGCCCCCATATTTCCTATTTAAGTCTTTTCACAACACAAGTTTTGTCCAGCTTATACAGTGCAAATTGGGCACATATTGCAGGGCATTATCTGGTACAGCGGTTTTCCACATTCTCTGCAAAACGATCCCAGGATTAATTCATAAATTACACTTTCATGCTCTCGCACAACACAAATATTCGAAAATAAATCTGAAATACGCATAAAACAGCATGTGCAAAATTTTTTGTTGTCTTCACTTTTATAATAAAAGTATATACAGCACATTTTTACCGCACCTAAACTATTTATTTCAACTCGGTTTAAAGTACGTTGATTTATGTCCGTAATAACACTACTGCAATCACTATTGTAATCGGAATCCTCAGAAAGTATGCGGTCTTCGTCTGATGAATCGTCCGACAAAATCTCAATTTCCATCAAATTGTCATCTTCGAGAATGACATCCTCATCTTCAATAACAATAACTTCTTGATCAACCATAACACATATTGTTAAGATCGTCGTAAGGATGAAGACGGTTGCGTATTATAACATTACACACTCCTCTCGATTATATATTTTAGTTTCATATCTTTTGTCTCCTTCTAACTGGAGTATCACGTCTCATCTACCTCATTATTTTTCTACATCTTTAGCAGAGTGTGTCGAGAGAAAGATTTAAGTTTTGCAGACTGTGCATATCTATTACACAGTTTTATTCATACATAAAGGATGGGATAAATAATTAAATTCACAGATAATTAGTAAAATCACTTATTTATTACAAGCCTCGTGAAGAAAATCATTTACAGCACATGTCAATAACTCGCAATCTATGAGCGATTCGCTGTTAAACATATCACTTTCATGTATAGTTTTTGTAGCGTCGCATACATTAGCGATATTATTCTGTTGTAAAACAGTTACAAATTGTCTGAATTTTTCATTTACAATATGCGTATTTTCGCATAACCAATAATACATATGATCTATACATTTTTCAAAATCGAATAAATAGAATAGAGTTGGTGGCTTCATATATAAAGAATTATTTGATAATCCAATTTTTATAATATTCGAATCAGATATTTTAACCACTTCAAATGTCAAATCTCGAATCCGCAATGGGATTTCAATCGATTGTAGAAGCCATTCAATGTCCGCACGTTTCTGCATTAGCGATTTCCACGTTTCAAAGGGCAATATTATTTGATTGCCCCGATTATCGCCGAGAACCAATTCCACGCAAGATACAGCTCCAACGTTTATTCCAATGTCCAAATATTTGTACAACGTCGGAGTTAAGGCGTATCGTCTTCCGAGTATACGAACCGCGCGACGAGACTCGGATGAAATGCTAGGGAGTAAAAACAATATTATTTATATAAATATTTAAAAAGTATAAAAATATTTAAAAAGTATAAAAATTCTTCAAGTTAATTAAAACTTACTTGTTACATTTCTTCTTCTTACACGATGAAGTTTCATCAGCATCTTGAATCGGAACGTAATAATTCATGCGGCTTCCTTCAGTGGGATACATTTTTATATGAACCTTTCACACAAGTGGTCGATGCAATACTGAACGTATTGAACATATTTAAAATATGTATTAGCGTTTCAAAATTGCAATGTGGTGGGGATTATTGATGACGCGATATATTTTTTTCAATTTTTCCATTCAAGCGCCGATATACGGCTGCTTCGCGATGACATCATCACCAGGTGTGAGATTTAGCCGAATGCATAAAAATGCAACGTAATATAAAATTTTCAAGCGCCGATGTGCGGCTGCTTCGCGATGACATCGCCTATAGATATCAGATTTCAAACGCGCGTGTCAAAACATGACAAAATCCTAAAATATAAGGATAATCCTCATGATTAAATTGCACTAACATTGCTGCATGTAATTTGAAACTTTTGCGATACACCTGGGATTTGACATCATCTCTAGACGACAAAATGCAATAATCGACATTAGCCAAAATGTACGTGACAAATCGCGAAATAAAGATTTAGATACACATGATGGAAAGAGACATCAAGATAGAATATAAAATCATGGTAAAGAGGCACACCCTGTCAGTATTTTCGCCAAGAGTTCCGAGATAAGAGCTGTTAATAAGCACATCTTGTTAGCAAAAATTTTTGGTATAAATTTGGAAATATGGCGGAAAACAATGCCGAACGAAATCTACGCGAGCAATCTGCAAGGGTGAATTCGATAGAGGAGTACGTTGCGTGGGAGCAACGATGCGACGAATATATCGAATCATTGGAAGGGCAAAGACGAATCAAACGTCCACGATTATCGATTGGGATTCGACAATCGCTGATTGCCCGAATTGCACGACTCGAGGGATTGAAGAACTCGTTACGCACACGTTTTGTACACGCGGATGCAGGATGCAGCACGCGGCAACACAGATTGATTTGGCGAGAGATCGATACGGTGTTCGAGAGCCGCATATTGACTGGTGCGGTTATAAATCATAATCACATCGAGCCTCGTCAATTTTTCGAGGATGCTAAAGACATTGTGCTCGAACACGTGCAAACCGTGCTGAAAAAACACTTTAATGTGAAAATTAATGCAGTGTTCAATGGTGAATTTGTGACGGGTGATAAACGCGCAAATAAAAGTATCAATACGAGAAACTATGAACTCTTTCGCACATCCGATTTACGCGAATGGTACGAGCGGCGCGTTGTCGAGCCTACTCTAGCATCGCTCGAAGAATTTCAAGAACGCGATAGTGGGTGGGCATTATCGCGAATACTCGATTTAAATGTAAATATAAATAAATATAATCCATTGCGCGCGGGATGCCACATAAAATTACCGCGAGAAATAACGATGAAGAGAGCGGTAATCAACGTACAATCTAATGACAATGCGTGTTTTGCGTGGTCTGTGGTCGCCGCTCTATATCCAGCTGAAGATTATGTTTATCGGGAATCTTCGTACCCGCATTACACGACAGTGCTGAATCTCCAGGATATTGAGTTTCCAGTGACTGTGAATCAAATTAAAAAATTTGAACATGCCAACAATATCTCAATCAATGTATATAGTATCGAGGAAAAGAACATTATCCCGATACGTCTGAGTGAGCTGAAAAAAGACACACACGTCAACCTGTTGTACGTGGAAGACAACAACGTTGGATATTTCGCGTAGATCAAGAATCTATCCCGACTCGTGAGCTCGCAATTGAGCAAAAAAGAACACAAGAAATATATCTGCGATCGGTACGTATATATTTAATAGATTATATTACAGAAATCTTTGAACAAAAATTAAAAATTATTTCTTTTACAGATGTTTGCACTACTTTGGCTCGAACGACAAGTTACAATCACATACGGTGGACTGTCGCGAGATGAACGAGTGCGCTATCCGATTACCGAGCGATAAGGACAAGTGGCTCACGTTCAACAACTATAATCGGAAGGAGCGGCTTCCTTTCGTCGTGTACGCCGATCTGGAGTGCGTTTTAGAGAAGACGGAGGAAGAGAGAAACTACCAACATCACAAAGTATTTAGCTTAGCATATTATGTACATTGTTCGTACGATGATTCGTTATCCGCGTATCATTCTCGTCGCGATATCGATTGCATATCATGGTTCGTCGAAGAACTTAAAATTTAGCACTGCGTGTAAAAAGTATTTTATCAGCTAATGTCCCCATGGTAAATTTAACATCTGATGAATGGGAAAATTTTCATAGCGCGACACAATGTCACATTTGCGAGAAACCATTTGTACAAGACGATACACGCGTACGCGATCATTGCCATCTGACCGGGCGATACAGAGGTCCCGCGCATTCAAATTGTACTCTAAATTATAAAGATTCTTTTTGCATTCCAATAGTTTTTCATAATTTATCCGGTTACGACGCGCACTTCATTATAAAGGAAATAGCTACAGCGTTCGAAGGGGGAATCGAGTTACTTCCGATAACAAAGGAAAAATATATATCATTTACGAAAAATGTTAATCTTACCGAAGAGAAATCGAAAAATAATATTAAATTGCGTTTTATCGATTCGTATAAATTTCATACAACCAGTCTCGATAAATTGGCATCATTCTTGAATAAAGACAAACTCACAATTTTAAAATCTGATTTTCAAAATTTACCAAACGACGATTTCAATTTATTAACACGGAAGGGCATCTTTCCGTACGAATATATTGACTGCGTCGACAGGTTGCAAGATACCACCGTGTTTACCACCGTGCGAATCATTTTACAGTTCCTTGACCGGTGACATGATATCCGAGAGCGATTACGCGCACGCCAAGAACATGTGGGAGCGGTTCTCTATTCGAACGCTGGGCGAATATAGCGACTTGTATCTCAAAATTGATGTCTTGTTATTAGCAGACATTTTTGAAAACTTCCGCGAGAGTTGTATTAAAAGTTATGGGCTCGACCCCGCGTATTACTACACTCTTCCCGGATATACGTGGGACGCCATGTTGAAGCATACAAATATTACATTCGAATTGCTTACGGATATCGACATGGTTTTATTTATCGAACGCGGAATACGCGGTGGTTTGAGTCAATGTTCCAACAGATACGCACATGCTAATAACAAGTATATGCAGTCGTACGACCCATCGAAATCTTCAACGTATCTTACGTACTTTGATGTAAATAATTTGTACGGATGGGCAATGTGTCAACCCTTGCCCTATGCAGATTTTCGATGGGTCGACGACGTTTCCGATTTTGATACATCATCGATCGCGCTCGATTCGCCTATAGGCTACATCCTTGAAGTCGATCTCAAGTATCCGCAACGTGTTCACGATGCGCACACTGATCTACCGTTTTGCCCGACACGCGACAAACCACCTGGTAAGCGGCAGGATAAGCTGCTCGCAACCTTATACGATAAGAAACGTTACGTAATACATTACCGCAACCTGCAGCAATGCACGCGACACGGACTTCGCGTGACAAAAATACATCGAATATTACAGTTTTCGCAATCTCCATGGCTTCGCAGTTATATCGAACTTAATACACAATTCCGAACACTCGCGAAAAATGATTTTGAAAAAAATTTATATAAATTAATGAATAATGCGGTATTTGGCAAAACGATGGAAAATGTGCGCAATCACGTTAATATTAAGCTCGTGACACATTGGGATGGAAGATATAGCGCAGAGGAGATGATTGCAAAACCAAATTTTCATAGTAGAAGCGTGTTTTCGGAGAATCTGATCGCCGTTGAATTGCGCAATCTCGAGGTGAAATTTAATAAACCAATCTACGTGGGTATGTGTATACTCGACATATCCAAGATATGTTTGTACGAGTTTCACCACGATTATATGATACCTATGTATCGAGAGAAATGTAAAGTCATGTACACCGACACCGACAGTCTCATATATGACATCGAGTGTGAAGATGTATATGAGAATATAAAGCGCAACGTCGACAGATTCGATACCAGTGATTATGCGGTGGACAATGTGTACGGTATACCGCTCGCGAATAAAAAGATACCGGGTTTAATGAAGGATGAAAATAATGGCACCATCATGACCGAATTCGTCGGGCTTAGGGCAAAAATGTACGCGTTGCGAGTAGATGGTAAGAAAGACACAAAAAAGGTAAAAGGTGTCAAGAGTAACGTCGTCGCGAGAACGATAATGTTCAACGATTACACGCGGTGTTTGAACGAAGAGGTTGAAATGACGCGTCAGCAGTCTTGTATAAGATCTAAATTCCACGAAGTATACACTATTCGCGAGACAAAAATTGCTCTAAATCCGTACGATGACAAGCGGTATATCGTACCTCAAACCACCGACACGCTACCGTGGGGACATTACAAAATACCGTTGTAAATAAAAATCATGTATATTTATTGTAAATAAAAATGACATATATTTATTGTAAATTAAAATTATATGTATATTAATTTTGTTTATATATTTGTAAAATATCTTTAATATTATTTATTATTGTTAACATATTTATAATATATTATTTTTATGTATCCAAGAATTGTGTGTTGCATCAAATCCCAGCCATTTCACTCGTCGCTCTTTTTGCGTATTACCTTTTCCACGAGATGTATGTCGGAATTGGCAACGCGTTGTAACTCATATTCGTAAAATCCGCCGGCGACGGGATTTCCGCGCGAATCTTTGAGTGCATAGGTCACGGGATTAGTTTTCTGCACTTTAACGATTTTAAACACTTCGGTCGACCAATTTGGCGTGTAACCTTTGTGAAAGATGGTCTTGAATTTACTCACGCGTACCGGATCGCCTACTTTGAATCTTGCCGGTGCCGCAATCTTTACGTTGCTGTATACCGTATTTAAAAGTTTATCGGCGATCGCGGGGGTAACATCGATAGGTCTCATGCCGATAGTGCGATGTTTTCGCGCATTATACTCTCTAACGAGCCAGGACAACGCGTCGATCCACTTGTAATTTCCATTAAACGTAAACATTTTCCACATATTGCTCTTTAACGTTCGGTTGAATCGTTCCACGACCGAGGCTTTCATGATAGAGTACGTCGAATAATGATTAATGCTGTGTTTCTTCACGAGTTTCTGTACATTTGCGTTGTAAAATTCTTTTCCTCTGTCGGTTTGAAAATTTTTCGGACTTCATCCATCGTCTCGAATTATCTTTGCGATAGCATCAACCGTCTCGTTTCCACTCTTGCTCTTGAGCGGTACAGCCCACGCATACTTGCTCAACACATCGATAACTGTGAGTATGTAGTTGTAGCCTTTGTTGAATCGTGCATATGGACGCATCTCGATCACGTCCGCCTGCCACAGATCGTCGTATCCGCGTACTATGACACGTCTATGTGGGAAATTTTTTCTTGCTGGAGCATGCAATTCTTCCACGAGCAGCTGTTTTTCAGAGGTCTTTTGCGACATATTTGATCGAGGCATAATTTGCAATAATGAGATAATTCCTCCACATATATTCTTTATATATCTTTCTTCTCCTGCGCTGAATTAGATGTAGTCTGCGCATGAGTTGCATACCGAAGCATTTTCTGCATTTCATCCATCATTATTTGCAGCGTTTGCACATTCGTCTCGAGCGTGATTATTTTTTTCTCAAGTTCTTTTTGTCTGTCCTCCAAAAGCTTGACACGTATTTCCACGTACTGTTTGTTTGCTGCATCGGTATCATCTTCCGGTTGCGCTACGCGTCGTATCTTGCGCGACCTTGCGTCAAAGCCGGAGGCTGTCTGACACAGAGCGTTATCGCAAACGTAATTTCTTAGTAATCCATTCCATTGATAGTATGAGTTGTTTGGTGTTCCCAACGATAATCCAAATTTATTAATCGACATTTCGATACAAACAATAATGACAGACTGACTTGTTTCGCCGACGCATAGATTAATTTATAATAAGGCCAGCTTCGTAAAGTTCCTCGATAATTGATAATATTTCATTGTCGTGGGCATTGTTGCCGGCTTGACGCGAAGCTTCCAGCAATCGCAAGCGATCTACCAACTCGTTGGGATTATTCCAATGCACGTAATCGATCTTATTATCGTTTAACGTCATAGCGCGCGGTATGTTTATACCTCTTCCAGCTTTTTTTCCAGGCGCTATTATATTTTTAATAGAGATTAATGGCGTTATTATATTTTTATACCTGTATCCCTTGTTACTTAACACTGGATTACGCATATCATTGCCACGTCTATGTGCATTTGTCGCCAGTAATATATTTTTGTATTTAATTTTATCATCGTCATTGTATACGTCACCGTCGGGTATTCTCTTGAAAATCAACTCATAGAGACCTGGTGTTCCCACGTCTTATTCCACCGATAATTATATTGTCATCTTTATCCACATCAAAAATTTGATCACCAAGCATCATTCCTTCGTTGCAAAATTTAACACCGTAAACATAATCCATACCGTTATTTTTATTTTGACTCAAAATAGCTCCAACATATTTTTGCTCTAGTGGACCCAGATGTGTGCGCAATGTATTTTGACCCTCGGACGTTTGTAGCAGATGTTGAACCGGTCACAAGCGTGGTTTCGAAAACTTCTTCCACATACGGAGACGATCTTTCGTGCAATATTTGACTCGATTGTACATCTTTTATTGGAGTAGAAGTAACCGCATTCGATAATTGTTTCATTCGCTTACGTTTCGATTGATTTGGAGTAGAAGGTATTAGCGAACCGTTCAATGATATATTTGACCTTGTTCGCTTTGTTCCAGACTCTTTTTTCAGATGCTTGTCTTCGACCATACTCGATGGTTCGATTTTCGCTTCATTAGATTCCACATTGATTGTATTTTCGACAAGTTGTTTTAGAGGTTTGATAATTGGTTTAAAGTGCCTCTCCAATGCGACGTCTTCCTCCATTTGACCGGTTTTTAAAGAACGATATTTTTTGCGGATTGATTCGCTCGTTTTTACAATCTCTCTCGCAATCTTCTCACGATCGTCACTGTCAATCGTCGTCGTCATGTTGCGCTCGGACGAAAATTTTTAGACGTTGTTCGATCGATATATCGATAGCGACTAACCACTTTACGGTATTGCAAAATCGTTAAATCCTTTTCGATATCTTCCATTAGTCTGTAAACTGTCTTTATCAATCACTACAAATCCATACTTGTGTTGCCAACATTTCTGACAGAATGCGCGAAAATCGCCGTAAGACATGTCAGTATTTACATGATCGTTGTATACGTGTTTCAAGTTTGTACCATCTTGTTTAAATAAAATCAGTAAATTTGCATTGTCCCGTATAAGCTGCTTGGGTATCTTGGCATACGTTTGATAAAGATAGAAACAGTCGACGCTCGAGTGTCGACCCATTGCAAAGTACTCTCTTATTGTATCTTGCTTATCGCACGCCACGTCATCAAAGATAAAAATGGAATTCGGAAGCGCCTCGCTCGGTGGAATTACGTCACTATTATTAGAGAATGTAAAATAACCAAGTTCATCGATCGATAATAGCAAATTTTCCAAGTATCGATATTTCGGTTGTTGAAGTGATTTCGAGGATATGTATACATTCTCGAAATGTACATGTGTGTGGACTTTCTATCAAACTTATCAACACGTTAGTCTTACCGCAATTCGAAGGACCGCAGATAATACCGCGTATAGTAGTCGGCAGCATGTTTCCATGCTTGCGTATTTCTTTCTCGGACATTACTCGTGTTTTATCGTCAAAATTTATCACTTTGATTATCGTCGCTTGTCGCGCAAACCGCATGTTTGCTCTCGCGAATCTCAAATCAGATTTTGAAAAATGAGTCATCGGGGCTCTATTTATAGAGGCGCACCGAATCGAAACCGCTCAGTCTCAAAAATGTTTCTTCTTCTATCGGTTGACAGCGATATTCTCGAGCTTACCACCGAGCAGTTACAGAATATCTCCAAGATTGATTTACTGCGAGACTTTGGTAGCTACGTGGAACAATTGTGGGACAAACTTCCCGAACATGTAAAAGCTGACTCAGAGATTCAACAGTATCGTCGATGCACGCGACATTATAATTTGTCGTGGCAGTAAACACATTTCGACGGTCCAACACCGTTAATAAAAAATTGTGACAAATGTCAGCAAAAATTATAAGAGGTAGCGGTTTGTTAAATCGTGCGATAAACGCACTTCCTATCGAATTACATATTCCAGGCTATCAGTTTTGCGGACCGGGAACTCATTTAGAAACACGATTGGCTAGAGGCGATCGAGGTATCAATCCATTGGATGCCGCGTGTTGCGAGCACGACATAGCTTATTCCCGAAGCAACGATCTCGGTCAACGACACGTTGCGGATAATATACTCGCCACGAAAGCGCGAACGCGTATTACCGCGAGAGATTCGACTCTTGGCGAAAGAGCAGCCGCTACAGCTGTTTGGGCGGCTATGAAGGCAAAGACAAAATTCGGTATGGGGCTGAAAACAAAAAAATCATCGATGAAGAAAAAGACTTCGAAAAAACGAATATTTCTTATAGCGAAGCGCGGTGGTATCTTACCAATTTTACCATTATTGGGAGTTCTCGGTTCGTTGGCTGGCGGAGCAGCAGGAATCGCGAAGGCGGTGAACGATAGCAAGGCGACGCAACGTCAGCTCGAAGAAATGCAACGTCATAATCGCACCATGGAAAGTCACGGACTTTATCTCGCTCCATACAAGCGTGGACGAGGGTTCTCAACAGCAGCCAAGAAAAAAAAATGTCAAAATGAAAATGCCTGCGGGTGTAACAACCAATATACAATTGGAACAGCTTGCAAGACGTATGCATATACAATTTTTTAGAGGTGTTTTCATGCGCAATAATTTACCGATAAACGGTCTACGACGAAATGAGAGCGGTATCGTCAATTTGGATGACGTCGATGGTTCCGGTACTCATTGGGTTGCGTATGCAAAGAGGGGAGATCGTGTAGTATATTTCATTTTGGAAATCTGCGACCGCCCAAGGAATTAGTGCGATATTTTGGACAGAATGTTGCAAATATAGAATACAATCACACGGCCTATCAAAATTATAATCAAAGTATTTGTGGACAATTGTGTCTTCGATTTCTTCAAACGGTCGATGATCGATATGAATTTAAAGCCTGACAATTCACCGTCGCGACTCAGTATTCGTTTGACAGTTTTCCAGCATGTCGCTCACACTTACGTTGACCGGCAAGAGTAGCGCTCTTGCTGTAAACTACTTTCCGGCTATAGATTTAAACGATGGCGATTACGAGCTTGGTTTAACGGACTTTGAAACGTATCATACGATATCGAACGTGAATTCTTGGAACAATAAATTTTATTTTGATAACGACGATAAGGAAATTACGATTCCCGAGGGATCGTACGAATTACACGCTATAAACGAATATCTCCGACATGCTATTTTACGACATCGACGCGTAGTTGATTCCAACGATATTGTTGATGGCGAAGAACACGATGAATATCCAATAACGCTTCGCGCTAATCATAATACGCTAAAAAGTGAAATCAAATGTGTCTATAAAATAAATTTTAGTAAACCGGGCAACGTTGGATCGTTGTTGGGATTCTCGTCGAATCGTATATTACAGCCTCGGAAATGGCACGAATCGGATGTACCAATAAATATTATTAGCATAAATATTATTCATATAGAATGCAGGGTAACCACTGGCGCGTACCGCAATGACAAGCGCGTACACACGATACATGAATTTTCACCGAGCGTACCGCCAGGATATAAAATATCGGTAACGCCAGCACAGATCATTTATCTACCGATCGTCGAACGGAGCATTACTGATTTAACGATACGCATTGTTGATCAAGAAAGACATTTTCTCGATTTTCGAGGAGAGGAAATTACCGTAAGGTTGCATATACGGCGGCGACAAAAATAAAGCGTTTGACAAATGAAATGCTTGTGTTGAACGGAAGCACGGAGTACGCGAGAGACCATATCTTTGCGAGGAACAATATTTTTGCGAGAAGGCGAGTGATTGCTGTATCGGGTGACAATAATCAGATATCTGGTTACGCTAAAAAAAAGCTCAGCGCGTTGAATCGCGAGTTTTTAAAATCATTGGGATTCGTCGTACGAAATACTTAACAATATGATTGACATCTTGAATATGGGAGGTGAGCCGATCTTTGACGACCGTATCGTCAAGATTGAGACTCATACGTACAATCCATACGCCAACACAACGCTTGGATATAGCGACGAGATATGGATACCGATACAACATCAAGATTTGTACACGTTACCATGTGAAAGTTTTCTATACGTCGAAGGAAAGTTGATGGTGCGTAAAGTAGCTGAAGAGGGAAGAGTGGTATTGGGAAACAATTGTGTCGCGTTTATGTTTGATGAACTTCGATATGAACTCGACGGTGTGGAGATTGACCGCAACAGAAACGTTGGAATAACTTCCACGATTAAAAACTATATCTCTCTAACAACCGAGAAAGGTAAAATCTTGGGGAATGCTGCGTGGAATATGTCACATAATGCTATTGAATCTTACTTTAATTTTTGCGTGCCGCTAAACATACTATTGGGTTTTTGCGAAGATTATAAGCGAATTGTGATCAACGCTCGTCACGAATTAATTCTGATACGTTCGTGCAACGACAACAATTGCATATTTGGACATGCTTCGGCTGAAGCTGATATCGAATTATTCAAGATACAATGGCGTATGCCACATGTAATATTGAGCGAGGTCAATAAACTATCCTTGCTGCGCGCGTTGGAAAGCAGGCGATACTTGAATATCAGTTTTCGCTCTTGGGATCTATACGAATTTCCTCTATTGCATAATACGACCAAGCATTCGTGGACCGTGAAAGCCGCCTCTCAGCTGGAGAAGCCGCGATCGTGATCTTTGCGCTGCAGACTGGCAGAAAAAATGCTGCGTCAAAAGATATTACTACATTCGACGACTGCAAATTGACCAACGTTAAACTCTTTCTAAACTCGGAATTTTATCCCTACGATGATTTGAATTTAGATTTCGATAAAAATAGATTCGCCCTCTTGTTCGATATGTACTCTCGTTTTCGCAAATCTTATTACGGGTGTGATAATGATGATGTGCTATTAAACATTTCAAAATTTCTACATTGCGGTCCTCTCGCAATTATCGATTGCTCGCGACAAAACGAGTCTGTCAAAAATTCCACCGTGGACGTGAGATTAGAGTTTGAGTGCAAGGAGGATATACCGACAAATACTACCGCCTATTGTCTCATCTTACACGATCGCGTTGTCGAATATTGCCCATTGACCAACGTAGTTCGTAAAATTACCTAAATCAGCAAATATCCCCCCCAATGTCAAAATATATAAAGATTGGGATTTTAACAATCGGCAACAGTCGTACATCGTTCTTGCAATCGTACGGTAATATTATCATCATGATCACGCCAACGTTTGTGGATCTGCAGGGATTCATTATCGGAAGAAACTTTGTCGTGAAGGAAGTAGCGATATTGAGAAATGGATCTGTTCTCTCTCATTACTTTTTTGCAAGTCCCGTACCATGGCGTGCGCTTACAAAATCTGAGAGATGCCAAGCTTCATGGCTAATCGGACATCACCATGGACTTCAATGGGGGGATGGAAACGTTCCATACAGCTTCGCTAGGCGTTTGATTACGAGAGCTGTGATGGGTGCGACGGAAGAGGAAGATGGAGCATCTCCTATCGTGTACGTTAAAGGATGCGAAAAACGAGAATGGCTGGTCGATATACTTGACGATGATGCGAGAAACGACGTTATTATTGAGATCTTGGATGCGGACTATGAAGATATCACTTCGTTAAATAAGCTAGATGTTACTAATACTATGCGTTGTGAAAAACATTTGAAAAATTGCGTTTTATAAAATGTATTTAAAATATTCAATTGGTGGACAAATCATCATAAAGATTCACCCAAACATTATTTAGAATAAACTATTGTTAAAATATATTTTATTCTCTTTTATTCTTCCCTTTTCCTCTTTCATATCCCAGTACGCGTGTATTAAATTTCTGTACGTGATGTTAGATAGCGGCGTCAGCCACCTTATCAGGCTACTGATATTACATTTTAGTACATGCACATAGACTTTAATATTTGAATGGTGTATAAATAATTGTTTTGTCGTTCAATAACCGTTCGATAGCCTTTTGATAGCCGTTCGATAGCCGTTCGATAGCCGTTCGATAGATGTTCAAAGCCGTTCGATAGTCATTCAAAGCCGTTCGATAGCCGTTCAATAGTCGTTCGAAGCCGTTCGATAGTCGTTCAAAGCCGTTCAAAAGCCGTTCAATAGCTGTTCGATAGCCGTTCAATAGCTGTTCGATAGTCGTTCAAAGCTGTTCAATAGCCGTTGAATAGCCGTTCATAGCCGTTCGATTGCCGTTCGATAGTGGTTTACGTATTATAATAATATATTATTCATATTTAAAAGACTTTAGATATTTGCTCGTGGAAACAACTTTTGTTTTCTTATCAAGAGCTGAGAGTAAGCGTTCTTCGTAAATAATACATTTCCTACTCTAAAATGTTTGAGACAATGTCTATCTCGTTATGTTTGTCACAAAGTGTTTGACAGTCAGTTGGAAGTGAGTGACGAAAAGTTTAAGTGGTAAAGAACGGTGAATAAAAATGTTTCGTCTTAATCTGGTAAGTAGTGTTCAGTGTTTTGGCATGTGTGTGCGACATTATGTGTGATATTTATTAATTAATAATATATTTTAGTTCGTGCAAATTGACGTCATCCACCGCCGATACATGCGGTGGATGAGAGGAAATTTGCGTTGGGCGCACGCAAGCTTGTGGGGTGACACTCCCGAAGCCCGCGAGTGTGCATGCGTGCACCCAACGCAATACGAAGACATCTTTTATTTACGGCCTCTTTTCGGCTTGGAGCCGTATGAAGAAGAGGAGAATTGGGAGCCGGAGGAAGAGGAAGAGGTATCGGACGAGGAAGAAAATTTTGAGGAAGAGGAGGAGGATTGGGAGGAGGATTGGGAGGAGGATTGGGAGGAAGAGCTTGCGGCTCCAGGAGGATAATGTAAGTATCTATTTTAAAAAATATTAAATATTAAAAATTAAATTTATATTAATATAATGTTTTTCTGTTTCAGAAGGAGCGCCTCCTATATATATATATATTTTTTTATTATTATTTTAACACACACACATTGTAATATACACACAATTATTAAATAAACTTATTATTATTATTATTATTATTAAAGTATCGATTATTTCTGCACCTTTTTCTTTCCTTTTCCTACATGCATGCCTCGCGCTATCTCTGTCACACCTACTCGCGGCATCGTACCTTCGCGTTCCCTCTTCCCCGCGGCCCCCGCACCTACCGTTCCGCCGCGGTCCCCCTCCCCCTCTCCGCGGACCCCACGCCGACCGTTCCACCGCGGTCCCCCTCCCCCTCTCTGCGGACCCCGCGCCATCGGTTCCGCCGCGGTCATCCCTGCGTGACGTCATTCCCACCCCCGTGACGTCATACCCCCCCTGACGTTATACCCCCACTCCGTGACGTCATTCCCCCTCCCCCGTGACGTCATACCCACCGCGCCGGTTTCCCCTCGCCCCTCACCCTCCCCTCAGAGGACCATGGCCTAGAACCGGCCCAGTATCACTACTTAGGATGGAACCATGAATTTTGTCACACAGAAATTTAGCCAAATGCTGTTATAATAGGTTATTTTTGAAGAAACAATAATTCTGAACGAATAATCCGGTTTGTATATTTTTAATCGAGTTAATATAAACGAATAGTAAATATATCGAAAAAGGGACACAGCCCCAATGACCTTGACTTTGACATACGTTGTGAAGGTCATCGTCCTGAGTAATTCCCAAAAGGTTTTAGCCGTCACTCGTTGCTCATTAAAAAGTTATTAACAAACAAAGATTTGTAAAAATTGAAGTTTGCACGTAGTCTAAAAATGAATAACTTGATATTGGACTTAGTTTGTAGAAACAGTGTTACACATACTAGACACATATACTTAATTAAACATGGAATTTATTATATAGGGTGTTTAAAAATAAAATATTACTAAGTTGAATTAACTGTTTATTGGATACAGTCTGCTTATTATTTCAAAAACACTTCGTTTATCAAAAATATAGTCTCTTGAATAAAAATTCAGCATTTTATCTTTCAAAAATTTCTTACAGCGTTGTTGAAGAGAGCGTCTAAAATTGCAGGCTCGCTGGGTCTACTCAGAACGCGTGGGCGGAACCCCTCTCCCTACATCCCTATCCCGTAAAAATTCTAACTTAATCCAACCTAACTTTACTTTTAAAACTAAAACGTTTGGGTCAGGTTATATCTTTCGGGGATGGAGCTCCCCATAGGGTGGACGGAACCCATTGTGTCCACACATACTTTATAAAGTAAAGCTAGCACTCCACAATTGTTGTGTGTGTTATGTCCAGACTCGAAGAAGGATGAGTCAGTGGAAGGGCGCAACCACTTTTTTTACTATCCCGAAGTCAAACGTCTTGAGGCGTTAGAAACAGGTGGAACAAACTTGATAGCCCGAAACTCAAATAAACGATCGTTTGGGTCGCTATTATTCTGCTTTTCGGAAATTCGCTCGGCAGTCCCTTTTTGGTAAAAGAATTTAGTATCTATTACGCGGGATGGGACCAAGTGCGATTTTTGGACTGGGAATGAGAGGGGGTTAATAAAGATTTGATTTAAATTAAAATATAAATTTATTCATAGTAAATTAAATTACGTTGGTATACATTTATTATTATTTATTAAATTTTAGTTTTAAATCAGAAATAGATTGGATTAGATTATATCTCCTGGAAGTGAAGCCTCTCTATAGGGGGGAGGGGGGGGGGAAACCCACTATGTTTACGCATATACTTTACAACACGAAGTCCACCCCACAATTTTTGTGTGGGTGGAAAAGTGAACGCAGTGAGTTTAAAGCTAAGCTATTTATGTTTTCTAACACATAAAATTGAATATGTGTATACTTTTGTATACCAACTATTCGCTGCTTTAACTAAAATACTGTCCAATAATATCAACAATTCACTGTTTTAAATGCTGACTTTCCTTAGTTCATACATGTATTTCCACATACATATTAATCGTTTATGCCTTTCAATATTCAAAATAACTGTTATATTTTTCAAACTTTTTTTATTAATAAATTTTTAATAAAGAACGAGCAACGGCTAAAACCTTTTGAGAATTACTCAGGGCAATGACAGCAAAAGCAGCTGAGTTATTCAGGTGATCTGTTTTAGATGCCTCATCCTGTATATATAGAATGTCCCGAAATTAAATATCAAAACTTCGGAAATGTGTGGGGATCGATAAACTAAGAAAAAAAGTTCTTTGAGAGATTTGCTTGTGAGAGTGTTTTTGCTTTGTTTTGGAGAAAACCGCAAAAAAAGAAAATAACAAAATATTCAACAAAAAACTTAAACCGACACTAAAATTATTAAGTTTATCAAAAAGTAACATGAGATAAAAGTTGTAGAGCATGGAATTACGAAAAAAGTGGATTAAAATCCTCTTAAAGTAAAATTAGAGAATTGTAAATAAATACGCGACAATGTAGGATTATTGTATCCTATTTACTTTAGTTTATGTTTACATTCTTGCTATCATTAAGAAAATGACAACATAAATAAATAAGTGTAAATACATAAGTAAAGTAAAACAAAAAAATGAGAACTTTTTTAGCACTAACACAATTTTATTTTTTAAAAGTGTAGTATATTAAAAATATTTTTATAATGTCCTAATAAGTTTCACTTCTTACAGTCTTCACTACAAAACTAAGGAAATATTAAAGGCAAAATCCTTTTAAGGCTGTGATAAAATGACACTAACATGATCTTATATTTTAAAAGTACGGCATACTTAAAGAATTTTTAAAAGAACTTAATATAAAACGTATTTAATAGAGCCAATATTAATAAAATAAATTATATAGAAAAAAAATGAAAAGAAAAGCCGATTGAAGCCCGGACGCAATTCTTACAACGTAAGAAACAAAGTTGTACTTTATAAGTATTATACAACTAATACATTACATGACAAGTACATTAATAATATATTATAAATTTATTCATACTTTTCATGATTCATTTCGAGTTCTTCTCAATGATGACAAATAAAGTTAAAAGGAACTAACTAAAAAAACGCAAGTGGCAATGATTCGAGGCAAATCAATACAAAGATAAAACGCAACGCGAAAAAATTAATTTGATTTTAGAACGCTTAGAATATAAATATCTAGTTGTCGAACAAATAATTAATTAGTATAGTTCAGATGCTCATATCAATCAGACTCACTACGCACATATTAAACCTTTCCTCCAAATGCTGCTAAGCAATATTTCATTATGCAACAAACAAAGTCGCCAGCGCAAATAAATATCGGTTGTTTTCATTCTTTGACCGCATTTCAATATTCAGCGCCAGTACTAAAAATGAATATCGAAACGCAACCTTTGTTGGCAAGAGTCGAAAGAATGATGATAAAAAAAGACAAAGGAGAGGACTAAGAGCGATGCGATTTCTGCAATTTTGCGAAAAAAATCTAAGGTTAATTATTAACATCCTTTTAAACGATTACTATCCTCTTGATTTTATTTTTATGACCATTCACAACAAGATTAAAATGCAAATTTTTAGAAATGAGGGTTCTCCCTCTTCCTCCAGTTCGTTTTCTCCTCATCCTTCTTTTTTATCGTTCTCTATGTAAGGGACATCACAGAAAGATGGCTTCTTATAACCAGAAGCATAAATAAATCTGTGGCATATGTGGATGTAAACAGACTCAATAAAACCATTATAAGGATCCTCTCCCACTTGAAAATCATAATAATGTCGTTTATAAGATTTTTTGTTAGCCTTGCGATGTTTCTTATGTGGAACAAACCCGCAGACAATTATTAACAAGAATCAAAGAACATCGCCTGAATATTAATAGAGCTTCGTCCATCCACTCTGTAATTACTAACCACTGTTTAATAGGGCACAAGTTTAATTGGAAAAATGGAATAAAGTTCCGAAAAGGGTCTACCTCTGATTTTGATGAAACTTTGTAAAATGCTTCTTTTCATATTAAAATAAAAGCTTCTAAAGGGAATTTCGGACTCCTATAAAAAAGTTATTTTTTAAGAGAAAATGATAAAAAATGTAATATTTGTGGTAATTATTTACATTAGCGGACACTTCGCCGATAACCTTGACCTTCACATATGTTATAAGGGAGTGAGGTTGCTGATTAATATTCACTGCGAGGGACGGAGTTCCTCTCTCTCCTACACGTAAAACTTATAACTATTTGTTTTTTTTATAATTTCGATAAAAAAATCACTATATTATTACTAATCTTTACTATTACTAAAATTACTACATTTAAAACTATTTTTATGCAAAAAATTGCAAACCAATGCACAACCCTATAATTATACATTTTGTTTTGTATCCGAAACGCAAGGCGATATGGGATTTTGCTTCGCGTAGGACATTGCAAACCCATATAAAATCATATAATTATAAATCTCGTTTCGCACCGGATAATATGGGATGGATCTCCCTTTGCGCAGAAAGTTGCAAACCCATATAAAATCATATAACTCGGTAAACCTTTTAAGGATATTGTTATTTTCGGAATCTCTTAATTTGACAAGTGTATTGGATAGATTTTTTACCGAGAAAAAGAATGCAAAGCCGCAAAGCTCTACGATCAATAATTTTCGAGCTATCGAATTTTAAAAGTCAGTAGAATACTAAGACCGGTTCTAATAGCGGTCTTCTGAGAGGGGGTGAGGGGCGAGGGGAAACCGCCGCGGAGGGTATGACGTCACGCGGGGGACTGCGGCGAAACGGTAGGCGCGCGGGCCGCGGAGAGGGGGAGAGGGACGCGGTGAAACCGATAGGCAAGGGGACCGCGGCGAAATCGATAGGCGAGGGGTCCGCGAAGAGGGTGAAAAGAGGACCGCGGCGAAGCCGAATAGGTGCGAGAGAGATAGCGCGTGGCGTCCGCGAGTAGGTGCAAGAGAGATAACGCGAGAGGGATAGCGCGAGACGTCCGCAATGTGTGGAAGAGAGAGCAATGTGTAGGAGAGAGAGCGTCCGCAATGTGTGGGAGAGAGAGCATCCGCAATGTGTAGGAGACGGATAGCGCGAGGCATGCACGCAGATGATACAGCGTTCGCAAGGCGATGTGAGAGAGATAGCGCGAGGCATGCACGCGTGTAGGAGAAAGATAACGTGAGAAGTTTGTATGAGCGTGGGAGAGGGATAATGTTCACATGGACGTGAGAAAAGGATATCGTTCGTAAGACGGTGGGTATGAGGGAGATAGCGCGAGGCGGCCGCATGCACGCATGTGGGAGAAGGACAGCGCGAGGCGTTCGCATGGATGTGGGAAAAGGATAGCACGATACGCCTATATGAGCGTAAGAAAAAGATAGCGGGCGAATATGAGAAAGACAAAAAGAGAAAGAGAGATAGCGCGAGCCATGCATGAGTAGGAAGAGGAAAAGAGAAGGCGCTGAAATAATCCGATATTTTTAAAAATATAATAATAATTTTATTTTAAAAAATGTGTATATATATATATACAAATGCGTGTGTGCGTGTGCGTGTGTGTGTGTGTGTCTTTAAAAAAAATAATAATAAGAAATTATTAAAATTACAAGAAAAATAAAAATATAAATATATATATATATATATATATATATATACAATATATATATATATATATATATATATATATATATATCGGTCGTATACATATGTTTTGCGTAGTGTATATATGATATATATAACTTAATAATTTATAATTATTTTGCGTAGTATATATGGTATATCGTGTATACACTACGCAAAACATATGTATACGATCGATATATATAGCATTATTATTCGTACTTATCTCTAAGCATGAATTCACACACGCACATGCACAACGGCGTAATATGCGAGAAAAGAAGAGAAAGAGAAAGAATGCAGAAATTAACGAAATATTATTATTATTATTAGATGGCGTTAGGAACTCGAAAGCTCATTGCCGCAAATACCAAATCCCGCCAATGTTCTCGTCCCTGAGCAAGATCCCTCCATTCGCGACCCTCGTACCCCATTTCGTTAAGATCCATTCTAATATTATCTTCCCACCTACGTCTTGGTCTACCCAATGGTCTTTTCCCATTAGGTTTACCAATTAGTATTTTATATGCGGTTCGATTCTCGTCCATACGCGCCACGTGACCTGCCCATCTTAATCGACGCGATTAAGATGGGCAATGTATAATTTATGTAATTCTACATTGTGTAATTTTCTCCATTCGCCCGTTTCCTCATCGCGTTTTGCACCGATGATTTTTTGAAGTACTTTATTTTTGAATACCCTAAATTTTTTCTCGTCTTGTAACGTAAGTGACCACGCTTCGCTGCCATAAAAGACTACCGGTAAAATAATCGTTCTATAAATTCTAATTTTTAAACGCCTAGACAACACCCGCGAACCGAGTAGTTTATTAACCGAATAAAAGCATGCATTCCCCAAATTAATTCTTTTCTTAAGCTCTTCTCTTATTTCATTAGTTTGGTTTAGAATCTATCCTAAATACTTAAAATTGCTGACCCGCTCAAAAATTTTATCACGAACGACCAAGTTTTCGTTATTACGAGTATTCTGGATTCTATCAGTGACCATATATTTAGTTTTTTCAACGCTTATTTGTAACCCAAGTTCTTTCGTTTTATCTAATAGGGTTTTAGTGTTATTAATTAGTGTTTCTTTATTATCCCCCAGCAAAGCAATATCGTCCGCATATGTTAATAGCTGTGTTATACCGTTCAGCTGCAAACCATCTTCATTCTTTTGCATTTCTTTAATGGCATATTCCAATACTAAGTTGAACAAAAGAGGTGACAATGCATCCCCCTGCTTTAATCCGCTATGAATATTAAAAGTTTCCGACATTTGGTTATCTATTTTTACTCTACCTCTAGTATCTTTTAAACAGACTTGAACTACGTTAACCAATTTTGTAGGTATCCCCAGCCGAATTAAAATTTCAAACATCCTCCCCCGTTTTATCGAATCATACGCTTTTTTGAAATCAATGTAAAGTTGATGTACCGGTTGATCAAATTCCCATTTTTTCTCAAAGATTTGCCGAACAGTAAATATTTGGTCTGCAGTCGATTTATTTCTCATAAAACCGCATTGATGATCCCCAATTATTTCATCTACATATGGTACAAGCATCGTCAATAGAATATTCGACAAAATTTTATAACATGCGGGTAAAAGTGAGATGCTCCGATAATTATTACAACTCATTTTATCCCCCTTTTTGAAAATCGGGATTATAATTGAATCTTTATTAACGAAATATACCATATATATATATATATATACCCAGTAAGCAATTTGATAACACATTGTTGCCAAATTGGCATCAAATTCGCTCAAAACTTGGTAACAAATCCAGTGCCATCTGTGTCCGCATTAAGCTTGTGTTTTGGTGACAAAGCTTGTTGACATAACCTGACAGCAAATTGACGGCAAAAACCGAGCAAAGCTTGACATGATTTGACGTCAAATTGATGGCAAAAATCGACCAAGATCTGCGCAAGACAATCTGATAGCAGATTGTCAGCAAAAACCGTACAAATTCTGCAGCTTTTGGCCATTCATATAAAAGTATATATTTAAATAGATTTAAGCCTTAACCCTAAGTAACAAAATGATGATAAGTTTTGGTCATAAAATGATCATTAGATAATTAGACATTATATAAAATCATATATTAATATATTAAAACATATAGGTAAATTCAAATAACTTAATTTATAAAATTAAAGATCTTTTTGGACAGAAATTGTTTGAATAAGTGAAAATCGAACAATTATCTGTCCGATTTGCCAAAAATCAATTCAATATCTGAATTTCCTGTATAAGAATTATGTCAAAAATTGAATTGATAGAAATATATATATTATAATATTATTAGCATTTTGTAGGCTTTATATACACTCATGACAAGAATTTGAATACGGGTATAGATAATGAATAACGCGCCGCATAGCGATAAGCGACTGAACTATTTTATAATATTTTGTAATAAGCTGCAGATTTTGTTCGGTTTTTGCTGCCAATTTGCCATCAGATTGCGCACTCTAGATCCTGCTCAGTTTTATGTCGACAATCTGATGTCAGTCATGTCAGCAAGCTTTGCTCGGTTTCTGCCGCCAATTTGCTGTGTAGTTATGTTAGCAAGCTTTGCTTGATTCTTGCCGGCAATCTGCCAGCTTAATCGGTAATAACAACTCTTGTACCAAATTTGTAGCCTTTTTGCTGACAATAATTTGTAGCAAGCACTTGGCAATATCTGTTAGAACAGACCTGGCTGACTGGGTATATTACAAATAACGAATTACACTTAACGAACAATTAACGAATATATAAATTACACACACACACACACACACACACACACACACAAACACACACACATATATATATATATATATATACAGGGTGTCCCATTTTAAAGGACCCACTCAAATATCTAAGAAACACTGCGTTAAATCGAAAAATGTTTCAAACAAAAGTTGTGTGGCTTCAAGGGTGCCATAAGATGGTGACAATTATTTGACTTTGGAAAATCATTTGAAGGTCATGTGAAGGTCAACTTTAAAATCTTATATAGAAACCTCCATTTTTTATTTAGTATTCTTGTAGCTAACATCGAAAGCTTTCCAAAACACTATAACAAAGTATTTTTTTATTAAGTACTTTTTGAGTTATTTTATATTTTAATCTGACATATTTTGATATAAAAAATAAAATATTTCGTAAAATATTCAGTTTTCGATAATTTTACCGTAATACTTCTATGTACAGAATAATGAGACAAATCAATTAGTATAAAAAAAAATTGTTTTTAAAAAAATTATTTACAATGTATTTTTTTAAACAATTATTTGTTTTTTTGGCACTAATTAATTTGTCTTATTAATCTGTACATAGAATTATTACGGTAAAATGATCGAAAACTGAATATTTTACGAAATATTTTATTTTTTCAGTGTTTCTGAGATATTTGAGTGGGTCCTTTAAAATGGGACACCCTGTATATATAATATATATATTTGTAACAAATCTGTACAAAGCCAAATAAATCAAAAAGTTTTCGTAAATATTCTTTAGGTTTTTTCCACTATCCAAATAATAAATTTTTTTTTGATAATGATCCCAATAAATCATTTAATTGACAGCATTCGATGTGAAAAAAAAAGTAAATGATTATTATAACATGCATAAAATGTACATTTTTTTGATAGTACATATTTCTTATTGTGAGCCATATATATATCTATTATAATATACATTTACCCTTTTTTCACATTGAATACAATCAGATTAAATGATTTATATTGGGTTATCGAAAAAAAATTTATTATTAGGATAGTGAAAAAAACCTAAAGAATATTTACGAAACTTTTTCGATTTATTTGGTTTTGTATAGATTTGCTACAAATTTATTATTGTTAATAATACCATTGTATATTTGTATTTATTTAAAGATGTTAACATATACTACAAAAAAGAATGATATCCCTAAAAACTAACCTTTTTAAAAAAAAGTAAAAAAAGTGCCAAGTACACGCATCACTTGTGAAAAACTATATTTATCTATATTTATGAAATAGTGTTATTTTAAATTGTTGGAAATAAAAACTTATAAAATATTTCAACCTAAAAAATTATACAAATATATCTTACAAAAATAATGATATCAACAAATTGCGCCAACTGAAAATAAAAATTAAACAAATATTTTAACCAAAAACAATTGTACAAAATAATTATTTTAATTTCTATAAAAAATAAAAAATTTAATTTAAAAACCTTGGCGGTGCTAAACTAAACAATATACTAAAATTTATGCATTCTTTAATACATTTATATTATAGTCATTAATGTAATTAAATTAAATATATTTCTATAAATTAAATTTAGATCAAAATTAAATTTATTATTTGTTGGTTTTAATACATACTTTGAAAATTAGCAGCGCTAAGTTTTTTTAATTAAATTTTTAATTTTTTACAGAAATTAAAACAATTATTTTGTACAATTGTTTTTGGTTATAATATTTGTTTAATTTTTATTTTCGTTGGCGCAATTTGTTGATATCATTATTTTTGTAGGATATTGTATTTGTATAATTTTTTTTGGTTAAAATATTTTTATAAGTTTTTATTTCCATACTTTACAACGCGAAGCGAGGTCCACTCCATAATTGTTGTGTGGATGGGAAAGTGTGTATACGTGGACACTGGGTTCCGCATCCCCTACGGAAGGAGCTCCACTTCCGGAAGATATAACTTAATCAAAACCAAATTTTTGATGTAATTAATTATCAAATTTAGTATGAGTTATGTTGTATAACCCAAACTAAATTTTCGTTTCGAATAAAACTTTAACTATAAATATCTCAGAAATTATAAGAGGCCGCCGATTAAGTTATAAGAAAAAGTTACTCAGAGTCATGTCCTTGACAACATATGTCAAGATCAACATGTCAAGGTCATTGGCGAGTCCGTTGATGCAAATAATTACCGAAAGATTTAATATGTGTGTGATGAGCCTGATTGATGCGAGCATCTGAACTATGCTAATTAATTATTTGTTTCATCGACAACTTGATATCTATATTCTAAGCGTTCTAAGATCAAATTCATTTTTCCGCCTTGCGTTTTATTTTTGTATTGAGTCGCCTCGAATCATTGCCATGTATTTGCGTTTTTTTTTGTTAATTCCTTTTAATTTTATATGTCATCATTGAGAAGAATCCAAAGTGGGTCGAAACGTATGAATAAACTTATAATATATTGTTAATGTACATCCTATGAAGTACAAATTTGTTTTTTATGTTCTAAGAACCGCGTCTGGGCTTCCTTTGCATTTTTTTTGATTTTATTAATAGAGTTCTGCTAATATATTTTAATTTTTATTGCGTTATTATAAATTAAACACCGGGAAATCTTATATTTTTTAAATCATATGTTCTTAGTAATATCTAAGACTCTGATTTGATAATGATGGGATATCGCTTTGTATAACATCCCTATATCATCCTTATCGGGGCCAGTAGTTTCATGTACTAGCTGTAACAATTTTCTATACGGGTTAATTGTCCTGCTTTTATTTTTCTGTTTAAGAGATTATGTTTCATGTAATTTAGTTTGACAGATTAAATCAAACATCCTGTATATATGTATAAATACCAAATAACTTACATATTAAGTATATTCTACGTATACATGCCAGACATGGATCCATTTGTTCTCCTACCGAGGTGCAAGATGAACGTAGGAGTATACCCATAGCACCTCCAGTCAATTGCGATCGTGTAGTACGGACCTATCAACATTGATTGTCATTTACTGAAATGTACTACGCTGGATTGATAAAGAACAACACATGCATAATTACAAAGAACAATAAAAATAATATTGAATTAGATAATCAGTGTCGATAAGGTCGTACCAGTCGACCAATTGGAAGCGCCATATATACTCTTGCGTTCACCCCGCATCCTAGTAGGGGAATAAAACAAATTCATGTTGGAAATACGTATTTTCTGTGTACACATTTTATATAATCTATATATATTTTGTATATTTAAACAGTTCACTAAATTGGAATATGTCAGAAGAAAATTAGATGAGTTCCGAGAATTGGTATCAGACACAGTCTATAATGCATGTATTGCCACATTCCTGCAAGCTGGATATATAGTGGATAATACAAATACAGAACAAACAACTTACGGCAAACTCGGTAATTTTAATTATAATATATCTCAAGAAATCAGATTCAGGATAATATTAAAGACAGAAGTGATAAAATTTTAACTTTTAATAATTAATATTATTATTCTATATTTTAATTAGTTGCAATTATTAATCATTTTATATGTATGTTTAATACAATAGAATCTCGAAATAGTACTAAAAAATAGCATCTCTTTCAGACGCGCTAAACCACTCCTGAGTAACGTGAGTGGGGGTAACAATCCAAGCGCGAAGATAAGCGGGCGCAATATCTTTTTCCGGCGGTATACTTGAAACTACGTATTTGTGTGAATCTCGCGCTAGTCTTGAATTTAATGGAAGTAAAAGTAATTTCGATATAATATATTAAAGCCCTGTATAGTCTGTTTCGAGGTTTCATTCTATATGTATAATATGTAGCTACACACACATATAGGCATATACAGGGTGTCAATCACATTATCCGTCGTGTGCAAGTAAAGCAGAAAACTGAAGAGAAAAGTTCTTTACCATTTTATGATTTTCGCAATAATTATTAAGAAATTAATTTTAAAAAATCGGCTAATGCACGTGAGTATTAGCGAGCGACGAGAAATGCCGATGCATTGATATGTATTACTATGACATAAGAATCCAGCATTATGTACTGCTTGTACGTACCATTTGTAAAGCGCTCCTTCCAAAACTTGCGCGTCACGCGCCTAGCAATCGCAAATTTTTGGGTTGCTTTTCTTCGCTGTGCGCTTTCTCGAGAATTGATCGATCTTTTATAATTAATTTATCAATAATTATTATAAAAATCGCAAAATGATAAAGGACATTTCTCCTTGGTTTCTACCTGCATACGAATGATACAATTGACTCCGGATAATCCGAATATCTCTATACATGTTCCGACTACCATACAATGCTTCAATAGCTTATTCTGGGAATAAAAAATATTCATATAAAATTGTCGACATCACATTAGTTTCTAAGTCATGAACTATCAAAGTTCGCGATCTCTTAAATGTTGAACTCAATATGGAAATGTCTTCTACGGCAAGCCATGCTTTCTAAAATCGATCGTAGTTCAATGAATGAAGATCGGGACTGCCAAAAAAGCAATCACCTTATCGGGCACTAGCCCGATTCGAGTATTTGTGACCCTTCTACATATGTCTACGGTATGCGTCTTTTTATAGTGTACCGCAAATATAAGATATACAGTTTAACGCCGGTTCCGAATGGCCTAAATTTGACAGGTTCTGCTAGGCGAGATACTTTCGGTGGTTTACCATTGTCTTCCGAGAAATGGCGACTGAATATATTCGATGTTTCTGGCTGGATTTGAACCCGAGCCCTTCGGTATATGGAGCAGACGTACAACTTTCTGTCGTCAATCGCACACAACTCGGGAAATACTAGATAAAAAAAAATTTTATTATAATTTTTTGAAAATCTCAATGTTTTGAAAGTCTGTAGGCTTAAGAAATATGAAAAAAAGTGAAAATTTTTATTTAAAACAATTTAAATGGGCTTGACATAATTTAAAAAAAAATGATGCAAAATTAAATTAAAGTTAGCCTTGGAAAGATGCAAGATCAAACAAAGGTCAACATTGGGCGCGTTTAGCAGAGAAAATCGCTCAATAGCAATCAAATGTGATTGGCTCTTACTTTTAAAACCAACAAATTAACGTCAGTGTTAAGTGTTGACAAGACGATAACTGAGCGCTTTCTCTGCTGAACGCGGCCATTATCAAGTGACGCGATATCATCGCTATGCCAAGTACATAAAAAAAATACTTACTGGCTTGTCAATAGTTTTGCCTATGTATAAGGGCCGCGACGTTATCAAATAGCTTATCCGAAATTTTGCGTCTAATAAACTTTCGATTAAAATACCTTAGGAACTAAAGTCGTAATAAAAAATCTAACGGCATTTTTCTGATATGGATGCAAGCTTTCAATTGCGAAAAATTTGAATAAGATTGGCACAATCAATCCTGAGGTATGATAATCGTATACCAGAAATATGACACTTTTGGTTTCATTTTCTTTCAGGTTCAGATTCAATCGTTTACATACGTATGCTCGCATGCATACACGTAAAGTGATTTTGTCCGTCAAGGGGCATTCACACTGCTCATGTACAATTATTCCTTTAAGTATAAATAAAATTTATAAATTTATAATTTTATAAAATTATTTTTATAATACAATAAAAGAGAGAGAGAGAGAGAGAGAGAGAGAGAAAGAGAGAGAAAGAGAGAGACAAAAACGAATATGTATATATATACCCCACTAGTCACATTGACATATCGCCAAATATGTAAACAAAGACGTGTATTGATATGGGACGTATATAGTGCTATCAAGCGTCACGGTTCCAAGTATATAAAAAAAAGGTTTTGCCTATATACAGGGGCCGCGGCGCTACCAACTTACAAGGGGACCCCGCAACATGATAAAAATGGATTTTGATAGGACTCGGGTATGCTCGCATATAACACGTAAAGCGATTTTGTCCCTCAAGGCGCATTTGCAGCGCTCATATACGATTATTCGCTTAAATATGCAAATACGCCTTGAGAGACAATGTTGTGTATGTACGTGCATATGTATATGATAATAATGTAAAGTTATAAGAGTATATATCGCACGGACAAGATAAAAATGTTAAGGTTATAAGATAAAAGTATATATCGCGGAATAATGGAATGAAAAGACGAAATGTGATAAGAGTATCGCGGAGTAGTGCAAAAACGAAGAGAAGTGATAAAGTAAAGAGAAATTATTAACGCAGGATAGTGTAAGGAAGAAAAGTGATTTCTTTTAATCGATGTCACATTGAGCAAAGTTAGGTTACGTTAATAAAACTGAGCGAATCCATGCATTATGAATCTATACATTATCAATTATAACATATTTGTGATAAATATATTATTTGAAAATGATTATAAATAAATCGAATGAATAGTTGGAGATTTTGGCTGGCCATATTTTCGATAACGATAAGCTGGTAATTATATGCTCAAACGCGCATTCATGTATATAATATTTACTTGTGTTTTATATATAAATGTAATTAACACTTAATTGATATTTTTAGGTTAACTTACAAATGGCTAAAAGCAATGAATTTATATTAATATAGCAAAATAAATTTTGTGAGAATTTTACTAAAAATATCAAAAACAACAGCACTTAATACACATTTTTAATTAGCGTAAAGAATAATAAAATGATCAAATCATATCGAAGCACTTCTATAATCTACAAACATTTTGCGGATCTGGAATTACTCGCTACTTTTGGTTCTGAAAATGTGAATGGTTATTTATATTTTATATATAAATGTAGGCGTTAGAATCGGGTCGAACGAACTTGATGGTCCAAAAATCAGATAAACGACCGTTCGGGTCAATATTACTCTGCTTTTCGAAAGTTTGTTCGGCGGTCCCTTTTTGATAAAAGAAGTTAATCTCTATTACGCGGGATGGGACCAAGTGCGATTTTTGGACTGGGAATGAGAGGGGGTTAATAAAGATTTGATTTAAATTATAATATAAATTTATTTATAGTAAATTAAATTACGTTGGTATACATATCGAAATGGTAAGAACAAAAGTTAGTTTAATATGTGTATGTGTATGTATGTGTGTATGTGTGCGTTTGCAAGTCTTACAATCGTACGAAGGACATCAGTCAGAATAATGAGGCAAGATTCTATTATTAGTATTGAATTTCTGACTGGTTATTACAAAATATTTGTTAGAAAAAAGAAAATAACAAATTGTGTGAGTGAGAGTGTGTAGGAATATTAAGAGTTAGTTTCATAATTCTATGATTGGTATGAGAACCCATCATCGAGATCGAGAATTCATTGCAGAACTTGTCTAATGTCTTCTCGAATTTGGATCCGAAAGGGGAAGAAGGAGGGGGTGGGGATTGATAGAAAGATTCGTCTTCCAAATCAGGGAATTCGTTGCAGAAATCCTGCAATATCTCCTCAAACTTTTCTAATTCGGAAGGGGGAGAAGGAGGGGGTGAATTATCAAGGATGATCGTTGACAACGAAAAGAACGATTGGGGGGAGAGCGGTAGTTCGGGAGATGGTGGTTCCGAAGGATATATTGGAGAGTAACTAGGGGAGAAGTCAATGACCGTTTCTATGTATGTGGTTATTGAGTAATTTCTACTACTATTATTGGCTGCGGTTGATTTTAAGTTTACAGAAGTTCACGTCTTCTGACTCATGGAACGGACCTTAGCGGTGGCTGGTTGGAATTCATAATTTTTTCCCGACCTGGTTCTCACTATGGAACCAGTGACAATGTTATTTATTGCGGGAATAAAAATATAATTAAACTGAGTTATTAGAGACTTACTTTTGTTGCTGACTTCTGATTAGTAGGTTGAGTAGACGAGGACACTGATATTGAACTGGTCACTTTTTTTCTAATTGCGAGTTTTGCTCTTTATGCGCGCACACGAGACTGATTGCCCGGTATTGATTAAAGTTGAAATAATGAATGAATTTTTTTGTCTTATTCTTTTGTCTTTTGTCTTATTCTTTCTTTTATAATTCCTTTTTGAGGACGTCTTCTAGTTTTAAGAGTCTTCTAGTTTTAAGAGTTTTAGGAGTCTTTCAAACACTTTAACAAATTGAAATTATGCAAAAGTAGGGTTTCTTCAAGATTTTAACGAATTAAATCGTGCCAGTGTCCTTATTCGGCAGAGGGTGTCTCCTATTTTCATATTTTTATCAGTACTGATCGTTGGTTGGCGAACTCGATATCACAGTTCAAAATTCCTTAAACATTAGTTTTTTCGGCGGACCCTCACGCACATGATCTGATTAAAAAATTATTTTTGTCGACGTTGATACAGCTGTATTTATTAAATATTTCGTCAAGAAAATTTTATCGTTATTGATCCAATTGTACTTGTCCGTTGGGAAATTATTATCGGTGTTAATGCAGCTGCGTTTATTAAACATTTCGTTAAAAGTTCTCGTTATCTTCTTGTTCTTCCGTCGGAAAATTCTACTGCAATGGGTAGCTATTATTTTTTAGTTATCTCGAAGAGATCGGCATGGTTTCTGTCACTGCAGTGAGAAAAAAAAATAGTTGCAGTTACCACAATTTCACTATAATTTTTAGTTATTTTTGGGGACAACTACATTTTTATAGTTATTTTAACAATGCAAATTATAGCTGACTCAATACTACATTATTGTTGTCATAGCTTTAGCATGAATTCGTATAACCATATACATTGTTTTATACAGGGTGTTTCAGAACCATCTTCCATCCTTAAAATGACGTATTCCTGATACGATTCTAAGACGATTTTTCCTTTACCAAAATTTGAATTGAAGCGTAATTTTTGAGTTATAAGCAAAAATAGTTAGCAAATCATGTGTCGAGTACAGAAGGCAGGCAGGAGCGGCGCAACGCGCCGCAGCTGACCGTCCGATGCGTGATTACCACCGCATGAGTCGCTAACTATTTTATCTTATGCTAAATCTTATGCTATTTTATCTTTGCTAAAAATCAACTCAATATCTGAATTTCCTGTATAAGAATTATGTCAAAAATTGAATTGATAGAAATATATATATTATAATATTATTAGCATTTTGTAGGCTTTATATACACTCATGACAAGAATTTGAATACGGGTATAGATAATGAATAACGCGCCGCATAGCGATAAGCGACTGAACTATTTTATAATATTTTGTAATAAGCTGCAGATTTTGTTCGGTTTTTGCTGCCAATTTGCCATCAGATTGCGCACTCTAGATCCTGCTCAGTTTTATGTCGACAATCTGATGTCAGTCATGTCAGCAAGCTTTGCTCGGTTTCTGTCGCCAATTTGCTGTGTAGTTATGTTAGCAAGCTTTGCTTGATTCCTGGCGGCAATCTGCCAGCTTAATCGGTAATAACAACTCTTGTACCAAATTTGTAGCCTTTTTGCTGACAATAATTTGTAGCAAGCACTTGGCAATATCTGTTAGAACAGACCTGGCTGACTGGGTATAGTGGAGTGATTCTGTGCATTATCAATTATAACATATTTGTGATAAATACATTATTGGAAAATGATTATGAATAAATCGAAAAAATATTTGGAGATTTTGGACATGTTTTCGATAACGATAAGCTGGTAATTATACGCGCGAACGCGCGTTCATGTATATAATGTTTATTTCTATTTTATATATAAATGTAATTAATGTATAATTAATATTTTTAGTTTGACTTACAAATGGCTAAAAGCAATGAGTTTATATTAATCCCAGTAAACACTGTTTGTTGCAACAATATAACGTGGCAGTAACAAATAATATAACACAAGTTACTTATATGATATATAGCTAAAATATATCATATGTATTATTATGTAATGTTACAATGATTACTGTATTAAATATTATTATAATCTAATATTCTTATCTTAGTGTTATAATATAACAAAATATGATTGCAATATAATATTGTTATATATATATATTCCTTCGCTTGCCGCTAAGCGGCGAAATCAGATTTAACTAATTCGTATTCAAGTTTTTGCTAGGAAGTGTATATAAATCCCACAAAAGATGGATGCTAATACAAGATACAAGATATATCTTTTTTTTGACACTTTAATTTCTGATAAAGGTTGCATTCCGATATTCAATGCCAATACTGAAAATCTATAGTTTACGTCATGTATACCATAGATTTCCAGTAGTGGCAATATCGGAACACAACCACAAAAAATCTAAAATATTAAACAGATTATCTGAAATTGGACGGATAAGTGGGAAATAGTTCATTTACTGCCTATTTTTGAAGCAAAAAATCGGAATTTTTATAAAAATTAAATCGCAAGTTTTATACATTAGATACATATAAATTATTTTTTTATTTATTTAATTACTAAATCTATGTTGGATTTTATATAAACTAATTCTATAGAGTACTACTACGATATAACAACGGTATAAGATATATTAAATTGCATGTTGTATTTATGAGAGAGAAATTACAACTAACCAGTAACTTACCGGTAATACTTATGTATATTATTTGTAACATTCTCATTTATTGCTCTTATGTAACATTAATACAACAATGTTTACTGGGAATATAGCAAAATAAATCTTGTGAGAATTCTATCAAAAATATCATAAAAACCGCAGCATTAAGAGGATGCCGGATTACCGACAGAACGCGAATATTCGTTGTTTTGCAAAATCTTTTTGTTGATTATAGATATCAACAAATCCTTTTCCATAATTAAAGTATACATAATAACGGAGTACAGGGTTAACGATTTCATATGAAAAGTGAAAAAAAATGAGAAAATTACAGTTTTGTTATCGGCTTCTGCGTCAACATTTACTTAATATAACAAATTTGTAATCTGCACGTGCCTAATCAGTAAACTCCGCACTCGGCATTTCATCAAAGAGTATAAGTGAACTTAGAAAAGTGAGTTTAGAAGCTTTATAAAAAAGATTTTGCAAAATAAAATTTTCGTGCATATGTGTGTGTGCAAAATCGAGGCTCAAAAGTAAAACAGAGCAGTAGATTAGTGGCGTGATGTCGCGATAGGCGGAGCTGCAATTTTAATCGCTCGCTCGCTATCTATTACGTATCGCGTATCGCTTAGCTTCATGCTTCTCGCATATTCACTTACGCGTTCACTCGTCCTTCTCTCTCTCTCTCTCTCTCTCTCTCTCTCTCTCTCTCTTTCAGCTCGTTCATTATTATATTTTTTTATTCATTTATTCCCATTATTATATTCTTTTATTTGCTCAACTTTTATTCTTTCTATTCTCGTCGCCCTACATGATAAATTTATTTATTTATTTTTATTTTATAAAGAGATACATAAATGAGATACACAACAATAAGTTATTTTCTTTTTCTATTTAACTATAATTAAATACAACACATTTACATACAGAACTACACATAATTAACTACTTTTTCTATTTATAATACACAATATCTCATTTATATTCTATAAAATAAAGATGAATAAATTAATGATTAAACTAATAATTATTATTATATTGGAAGACGAGAATAAAAAGAATAAAAGTCGAATAAATAAGAGAATGTAATAATGGAAAAGAAAGAATACAATAAAAAAAAAGAGCAAAGAAGAGAGAGAGAGAGAGAGAGAGAGAGAGAGAGAGAGCAGCGTGAATGAACGTGTAAACGAATGTGCGAGGAGCATGATATTGTACATATACATATACAATATATATACTGGGTGGCCCATTTTAATCCATCCAGTCGAATATCTCAAAAACCAAGCCCGGAAGAGAAAAATGTTTCAGACAAAAGTTGTTTGGTTTCGAGGGGGCCATAAGATAGTATCATTGGTTTGACCTTGAAGACTTATTTGAAGGTCATGTAAAGGTCAACTTTAAAATCTTAAATGGAAACCCCCTTTTTTTATTTAGTATTCTTATAGCTTGCCTCGAGAGCTTTCCAAAACACTATAATAAACTATTTTTTTATTCAGTACTTTTTGAGTTATTTTATATTTTAATCTGACATCTTTTGATATAAAAAATTAAATATCTCATAAAATATTCAGTTTTCGATAATCTTAACGTAATACTTTTATGTACAGAATAATGAGACAAATCAATTAGTGCAAAAAAAAACAAATAATTGTTTAAAAAAATACATTGTAAATAATTTTTTTAAAAACTATTATTTTTTTATACTAATTGATTTGTATCATTATTCTGTACATAAAAGTATTACGTTAAGATTATCAAAAACTAACTATTTTATGAGATATTTAATTTTTTATATCAAAAGATGTCAGATTAAAATATAAAATAACTCAAAAAGTACTGAATAAAAAAATAGTTTATTATAGTGTTTTGGAAAGCTCTCGAGGCAAGCTATAAGAATACTAAATAAAAAAAGGGGGTTTCTATTTAAGATTTTAAAGTAGACCTTTACATGACCTTCAAATAAGTCTTCAAGGTCAAACCAATGGTACCATCTTATGGCCCCCTCGAAACCAAACAACTTTTATCTGAAACATTTTTCTCTTCCGGGCTTGGAGTACTCTGCGTTTGATAC
>NW_027223334.1:3976305-4043421 GCF_030449975.1 Polyergus mexicanus
AAGCAGTGGTATCAACGCAGAGTACTATTGAACGGCTTTTGAACGGCTTTGAACGACTATCGAACGGCTTTGAACGATATCAACGCAGAGTACTTGAACGACAAAACAATTATTTATACACCATTCAAATATTAAAGTCTATGTGCATGTACTAAAATGTAACATCAGTAGCCTGATAAGGTGGCTGACGCCGCTATCTAACATCACGTACAGAAATTTAATACACGCGTACTGGGATATGAAAGAGGAAAAGGGAAGAATAAAAGAGAATAAAATATATTTTAACAATAGTTTATTCTAAATAATGTTTGGGTGAATCTTTATGATGATTTGTCCACCAATTGAATATTTTAAATACATTTTGTAAAACGCAATTTTTCAAATGTTTTTCACAGCGCATAGTATTAGTAACATCTAGCTTATTTAACGAAGTGATATCTTCATAGTCCGCATCCAAGATCTCAATAATAACGTTGTTTCTCGCATCATCGTCAAGTATATCGACCAGCCATTCTCGTTTTTCGCATCCTTTAACGTACACGATAGGAGATGCTCCATCTTTCTCTTCCGTCGCACCCATCACAGCTCTCGTAATCAAACGCCTAGCGAAGCTGTATGGAACGTTTCTATCCCCCCATTGAAGTCCATGGTGATATCCGATTAGCCATGAAGCTTGGCATCTCTCAGATTTTGTAAGCGCACGCCATGGTACGGGACTTGCAAAAAAGTAATGAGAGAGAACAGATCCATTTCTCAATATCGCTACTTCCTTCACGACAAAGTTTCTTCCGATAATGAATCCCTGCAGATCCACAAACGTTGGCGTGATCATGATGATAATATTACCGTACGATTGCAAGAACGATGTACGACTGTTGCCGATTGTCAAAATCCCAATCTTTATATATTTTGACATTGGGGGGGATATTTGCTGATTTAGGTAATTTTACGAACTACGTTGGTCAATGGGCAATATTCGACAACGCGATCGTGTAAGATGAGACAATAGGCGGTAGTATTTGTCGGTATATCCTCCTTGCACTTAAACTCTAATCTCACGTCCACGGTGGAATTTTTGACAGACTCGTTTTGTCGCGAGCAATCGATAATTGCGAGAGGACCGCAATGTAGAAATTTTGAAATGTTTAATAGCACATCATCATTATCACACCCGTAATAAGATTTGCGAAAACGAGAGTACATATCGAACAAGAGGGCGAATCTATTTTTATCGAAATCTAAATTCAAATCATCGTAGGGATAAAATTCCGAGTTTAGAAAGAGTTTAACGTTGGTCAATTTGCAGTCGTCGAATGTAGTAATATCTTTTGACGCAGCATTTTTTCTGCCAGTCTGCAGCGCAAAGATCACGATCGCGGCTTCTCCAGCTGAGAGGCGGCTTTCACGGTCCACGAATGCTTGGTCGTATTATGCAATAGAGGAAATTCGTATAGATCCCAAGAGCGAAAACTGATATTCAAGTATCGCCTGCTTTCCAACGCGCGCAGCAAGGATAGTTTATTGACCTCGCTCAATATTACATGTGGCATACGCCATTGTATCTTGAATAATTCGATATCAGCTTCAGCCGAAGCATGTCCAAATATGCAATTGTTGTCGTTGCACGAACGTATCAGAATTAATTCGTGACGAGCGTTGATCACAATTCGCTTATAATCTTCGCAAAAACCCAATAGTATGTTTAGCGGCACGCAAAAATTAAAATAAGATTCAATAGCATTATGTGACATATTCCACGCAGCATTCCCCAAGATTTTACCTTTCTCGGTTGTTAGAGAGATATAGTTTTTAATCGTGGAAGTTATTCCAACGTTTCTGTTGCGGTCAATCTCCACACCGTCGAGTTCATATCGAAGTTCATCAAACATAAACGCGACACAATTGTTTCCCAATACCACTCTTCCCTCTTCAGCTACTTTACGCACCATCAACTTTCCTTCGACGTATAGAAAACTTTCACATGGTAACGTGTACAAATCTTGATGTTGTATCGGTATCCGTATCTCGTCGCTATGTCCAAGCGTTGTGTTGGCGTATGGATTGTACGTATGAGTCTCAATCTTGACGATACGGTCGTCAAAGATCGGTTCACCTCCCATATTCAAGATGTCAATCATATTGTTAAGTATTTCGTACGACGAATCCCAATGATTTTAAAAACTCGCGATTCAACGCGCTGAGCTTTTTTTTAACGTAACCAGATATCTGATTATTGTCACCCGATACAGCAATCACTCGCCTTCTTGCAAAAATATTGTTCCTCGCAAAGGTATTGTCTCTCGCGTACTCCGTGCTTCCGTTCAACACAAGCATTTCATTTGTCAAACGCTTTATTTTTGTCGCCGCCGTATATGCAATCTTACGGTAATTTCCTCTCCTCGAAAATCGAGCAAATGTCTTTCTTGATCAACAATGCGTATCGTTAAATCAGTAATGCTCCGTGCGACGATCGGTAGATAAATGATCTGTGCTGGCGTTACCGATATTTTATATCCTGGCGGCACGCTCGGTGAAAATTCATGTATCGTGTGTACGCGCTTGTCATTGCGGTACGCGCCAGTGGTTACCCTGCATTCTATGTGAATAATATTTATGCTAATAATATTTATTGGTACATCCGATTCGTGCCATTTCCGAGGCTGTAATATACGATTCGACGAGAATCCCAACAACGATCCAACGTTGCCCGGTTTACTAAAATTTATTTTATAGACACATTTGATTTCACTTTTTAGCGTATTATGATTAGCGCGAAGCGTTATTGGATATTCATCGTGTTCTTCGCCATCAACAATATCGTTGGAATCAACTACGCGTCGATGTCGTAAAATAGCATGTCGGAGATATTCGTTTATAGCGTGTAATTCGTACGATCCCTCGGGAATCGTAATTTCCTTATCGTCGTTATCAAAATAAAATTTATTGTTCCAAGAATTCACGTTCGATATCGTATGATACGTTTCAAAGTCCGTTAAACCAAGCTCGTAATCACCATCGTTTAAATCTATAGCCGGAAAGTAGCTTACAGCAAGAGCGCTACTCTTGCCGGTCAACGTAAGTGTGAGCGACATGCTGGAAAACTGTCAAACGAATACTGAGTCGCGATGGTGAATTGTCAGGCTTTAAATTCATATCGATCATCGACCGTTTGAAGAAATCGAAGACACAATTGTCCACAAATACTTTGATTATAATTTTGATAGGCCGTGTGATTGTATTCTATATTTGCAACATTCTGTCCAAAATATCGCACTAATTCCTTGGGCGGTCGCAGATTTCCAAAATGAAATATACTACACGATCTCCCCTCTTTGCATACGCAACCCAATGAGTACCGGAACCATCGACGTCATCCAAATTGACGATACCGCTCTCATTTCGTCGTAGACCGTTTATCGGTAAATTATTGCGCATGAAAACATCTCTAAAAAATTGTATATGCATACGTCTTGCAAGCTGTTCCAATTGTATATTGGTTGTTACACCGGCAGGCATTTTCATTTTGACATTTTTTTTTCTTGGCTGCTGTTGAGAACCCTCGTCCACGCTTGTATGGAGCGAGATAAAGTCCGTGACTTTCCATGGTGCGATTATGACGTTGCATTTCTTCGAGCTGACGTTGCGTCGCCTTGCTATCGTTCACCGCCTTCGCGATTCCTGCTGCTCCGCCAGCCAACGAACCGAGAACTCCCAATAATGGTAAAATTGGTAAGATACCACCGCGCTTCGCTATAAGAAATATTCGTTTTTTCGAAGTCTTTTTCTTCATCGATGATTTTTTTGTTTTCAGCCCCATACCGAATTTTGTCTTTGCCTTCATAGCCGCCCAAACAGCTGTAGCGGCTGCTCTTTCGCCAAGAGTCGAATCTCTCGCGGTAATACGCGTTCGCGCTTTCGTGGCGAGTATATTATCCGCAACGTGTCGTTGACCGAGATCGTTGCTTCGGGAATAAGCTATGTCGTGCTCGCAACACGCGGCATCCAATGGATTGATACCTCGATCGCCTCTAGCCAATCGTGTTTCTAAATGAGTTCCCGGTCCGCAAAACTGATAGCCTGGAATATGTAATTCGATAGGAAGTGCGTTTATCGCACGATTTAACAAACCGCTACCTCTTATAATTTTTGCTGACATTTGTCACAATTTTTTATTAACGGTGTTGGACCGTCGAAATGTGTTTACTGCCACGACAAATTATAATGTCGCGTGCATCGACGATACTGTTGAATCTCTGAGTCAGCTTTTACATGTTCGGGAAGTTTGTCCCACAATTGTTCCACGTAGCTACCAAAGTCTCGCAGTAAATCAATCTTGGAGATATTCTGTAACTGCTCGGTGGTAAGCTCGAGAATATCGCTGTCAACCGATAGAAGAAGAAATATTTTTTAGACTGAGCGGTTTCGATTCGGTGCGCCTCTATAAATAGAGCCCCGATGACTCATTTTTCAAAATCTGATTTGAGATTCGCGAGAGCAAACATGCGGTTTGCGCGACAAGCGACGATAATCAAAGTGATAAATTTTGACGATAAAACACGAGTAATGTCCGAGAAAGAAATACGCAAGCATGGAAACATGCTGCCGACTACTATACGCGGTATTATCTGCGGTCCTTCGAATTGCGGTAAGACTAACGTGTTGATAAGTTTGATAGAAAGTCCACACACATGTACATTTCGAGAATGTATACATATACTCGAAATCACTTCAACAACCGAAATATCGATACTTGGAAAATTTGCTATTATCGATCGATGAACTTGGTTATTTTACATTCTCTAATAATAGTGACGTAATTCCACCGAGCGAGGCGCTTCCGAATTCCATTTTTATCTTTGATGACGTGGCGTGCGATAAGCAAGATACAATAAGAGAGTACTTTGCAATGGGTCGACACTCGAGCGTCGACTGTTTCTATCTTTATCAAACGTATGCCAAGATACCCAAGCATCTTATACGGGACAATGCAAATTTACTGATTTTATTTAAACAAGATGGTACAAACTTGAAACACGTATACAACGATCATGTAAATACTGACATGTCTTACGGCGATTTTCGCGCATTCTGTCAGAAATGTTGGCAACACAAGTATGGATTTGTAGTGATTGATAAAGACAGTTTACAGACTAATGGAAGATATCGAAAAGGATTTAACGATTTTGCAATACCGTAAAGTGGTTAGTCGCTATCGATATATCGATCGAACAACGTCTAAAAATTTTCGTCCGAGCGCAACATGACGACGACGATTGACAGTGACGATCGTGAGAAGATTGCGAGAGAGATTGTAAAAACGAGCGAATCAATCCGCAAAAAATATCGTTCTTTAAAAACCGGTCAAATGGAGGAAGACGTCGCATTGGAGAGGCACTTTAAACCAATTATCAAACCTCTAAAACAACTTGTCAAAAATACAATCAATGTGGAATCTAATGAAGCGAAAATCAAACCATCGAGTATGCTCGAAGACAAGCATCTGAAAAAAGAGTCTGGAACAAAGCGAACAAGGTCAAATATATCATTGAACGGTTCGCTAATACCTTCTACTCCAAATCAATCGAAACGTAAGCGAATGAAACAATTATCGAATGCGGTTACTTCTACTCCAATAAAAGACGTACAATCGAGTCAAATATTGCACGAAAGATCGTCTCCGTATGTGGAAGAAGTTTTCGAAACCACGCTTGTGACCGGTTCAACATCTGCTACAAACGTCCGAGGGTCAAAATACATTGCGCACACATCTGGGTCCACTAGAGCAAAAATATGTTGGAGCTATTTTGAGTCAAGATAAAAATAACGGTATGGATTATGTTTACGGTGTTAAATTTTGCAACGAAGGAATGATGCTTGGTGATCAAATTTTTGATGTGGATAAAGATGACAATATAATTATCGGTGGAATAAGACGTGGGAACACCAGGTCTCTATGAGTTGATTTTTAAGAGAATACCCGACGGTGACGTATACAATGACGATGATAAAATTAAATACAAAAATATATTACTGGCGACAAATGCACATAGACGTGGCAATGATATGCGTAATCCAGTGTTAAGTAACAAGGGATACAAGTATAAAAATATAATAACGCCATTAATCTCTATTAAAAATATAATAGCGCCTGGAAAAAAAGCTGGAAGAGGTATAAACATACCGCGCGCTATGACGTTAAACGATAATAAGATCGATTACGTGCATTGGAATAATCCCAACGAGTTGGTAGATCGCTTGCGATTGCTGGAAGCTTCGCGTCAAGCCGGCAACAATGCCCACGCCAATGAAATATTATCAATTATCGAGGAACTTTACGAAGCTGGCCTTATTATAAATTAATCTATGCGTCGGCGAAACAAGTCAGTCTGTCATTATTGTTTGTATCGAAATGTCGATTAATAAATTTGGATTATCGTTGGGAACACCAAACAACTCATACTATCAATGGAATGGATTACTAAGAATTTACGTTCGCGATAACGCTCTGTGTCAGACAGCCTGCGGCTTTGACACAAGGTCGCGCAAGATACGACGCGTAGCGCAACCGGAAGATGATACCGATGCAGCAAACAAACAGTACGTGGGAATACGTATCAAGCTTTTGGAGGACAGACAAAAAGAACTTGAGAAAAAAATAATCACGCTCGAGACGAATGTGCAAACGCTGCAAATAATGATGGATGAAATGCAGAAAATGCTTCGGTATGCAACTCACGCGCAGACTACATCTAATTCAGCGCAGGAGAAGAAAGATATATAAAGAATATATGTGGAGGAATTATCTCATTATTGCAAATTATGCCTCGATCAAATATGTCGCAAAAGACCTCTGAAAAACAGCTGCTCGTGGAAGAATTGCATGCTCCAGCAAGAAAAAATTTCCCACGTAGACATGTCATAGTACGCGGATACGACGATCTGTAGCAGGCGGACGTGATCGAGATGCGTCCATATGCACGATTCAACAAAGGCTACAACTACATACTCACAGTTATCGATGTGTTGAGCAAGTATGCGTGGGCTGCACCGCTCAAGAGCAAGAGTGGAAACGAGACGGCTGATGCTATCGCAAAGATAATTCGAGACGATGGAAGAAGTCAGAAAAATTTTCAAACCGACAGAGGAAAAGAATTTTACAACGCAAATGTACAGAAACTCGTGAAGAAACACAGCATTAATCATTATTCGACGTACTCTATCATGAAAGCCTCGGTCGTGGAACGATTCAACCGAACGTTAAAGAGCAATATGTGGAAAATGTTTACGTTTAATGGAAATTACAAGTGGATCGACGCGTTGTCCCGGCTCGTTAGAGAGTACAATGCGCGAAAACATCGCACTATCGGTATGAGACCTATCGATGTTACCCCCGCGATCGCCGATAAACTTTTAAATACGGTATACAACAACGTAAAGATTGCGGCACCGGCAAGATTCAAAGTAAGCGATCCGGTACGCGTGAGTAAATTTAAGACCATCTTTGACAAAGGTTACACACCAAATGGGTCGACCAAAGTGTTTAAGATCGTTAAAGTGCAGAAAACTAATCCGTGACCTATGCACTCAAAGATTCGCGCGGAAATCCCGTCGCCGGCGGATTTTACGAATATGAGTTACAACGCGTTGCCAATTCCGACATACATCTCGTGGAAAAGGTAATACGCAAAAAGAGCGACGAGTGAAATGGCTGGGATTTGATGCAACACACAATTCTTGGATACATAAAAATAATATATTATAAATATGTTAACAAAGTACTCTGCGTTGATACCACTGCTTCAAATATATAAACAAAATTAATATACATATAATTTTAATTTACAATAAATATATGTCATTTTTATTTACAATAAATATACATGATTTTTATTTACAACGGTATTTTGTAATGTCCCCACGGTAGCGTGTCGGTGGTTTGAGGTACGATATACCGCTTGTCATCGTACGGATTTAGAGCAATTTTTGTCTCGCGAATAGTGTATACTTCGTGGAATTTAGATCTTATACAAGACTGCTGACGCGTCATTTCAACCTCTTCGTTCAAACACCGCGTGTAATCGTTGAACATTATCGTTCTCGCGACGACGTTACTCTTGACACCTTTTACCTTTTTTGTGTCTTTCTTACCATCTACTCGCAACGCGTACATTTTTGCCCTAAGCCCGACGAATTCGGTCATGATGGTGCCATTATTTTCATCCTTCATTAAACCCGGTATCTTTTTATTCGCGAGCGGTATACCGTACACATTGTCCACCGCATAATCACTGGTATCGAATCTGTCGACGTTGCGCTTTATATTCTCATATACATCTTCACACTCGATGTCATATATGAGACTGTCGGTGTCGGTGTACATGACTTTACATTTCTCTCGATACATAGGTATCATATAATCGTGGTGAAACTCGTACAAACATATCTTGGATATGTCGAGTATACACATACCCACGTAGATTGGTTTATTAAATTTCACCTCGAGATTGCGCAATTCAACGGCGATCAGATTCTCCGAAAACACGCTTCTACTATGAAAATTTGGTTTTGCAATCATCTCCTCTGCGCTATATCTTCCATCCCAATGTGTCACGAGCTTAATATTAACGTGATTGCGCACATTTTCCATCGTTTTGCCAAATACCGCATTATTCATTAATTTATATAAATTTTTTTCAAAATCATTTTTCGCGAGTGTTCGGAATTGTGTATTAAGTTCGATATAACTGCGAAGCCATGGAGATTGCGAAAACTGTAATATTCGATGTATTTTTGTCACGCGAAGTCCGTGTCGCGTGCATTGCTGCAGGTTGCGGTAATGTATTACGTAACGTTTCTTATCGTATAAGGTTGCGAGCAGCTTATCCTGCCGCTTACCAGGTGGTTTGTCGCGTGTCGGGCAAAACGGTAGATCAGTGTGCGCATCGTGAACACGTTGCGGATACTTGAGATCGACTTCAAGGATGTAGCCTATAGGCGAATCGAGCGCGATCGATGATGTATCAAAATCGGAAACGTCGTCGACCCATCGAAAATCTGCATAGGGCAAGGGTTGACACATTGCCCATCCGTACAAATTATTTACATCAAAGTACGTAAGATACGTTGAAGATTTCGATGGGTCGTACGACTGCATATACTTGTTATTAGCATGTGCGTATCTGTTGGAACATTGACTCAAACCACCGCGTATTCCGCGTTCGATAAATAAAACCATGTCGATATCCGTAAGCAATTCGAATGTAATATTTGTATGCTTCAACATGGCGTCCCACGTATATCCGGGAAGAGTGTAGTAATACGCGGGGTCGAGCCCATAACTTTTAATACAACTCTCGCGGAAGTTTTCAAAAATGTCTGCTAATAACAAGACATCAATTTTGAGATACAAGTCGCTATATTCGCCCAGCGTTCGAATAGAGAACCGCTCCCACATGTTCTTGGCGTGCGCGTAATCGCTCTCGGATATCATGTCACCGGTCAAGGAACTGTAAAATGATTCGCACGGTGGTAAACACGGTGGTATCTTGCAACCTGTCGACGCAGTCAATATATTCGTACGGAAAGATGCCCTTCCGTGTTAATAAATTGAAATCGTCGTTTGGTAAATTTTGAAAATCAGATTTTAAAATTGTGAGTTTGTCTTTATTCAAGAATGATGCCAATTTATCGAGACTGGTTGTATGAAATTTATACGAATCGATAAAACGCAATTTAATATTATTTTTCGATTTCTCTTCGGCAAGTTTAACATTTTTCGTAAATGATATATATTTTTGTTTTGTTATCGGAAGTATTTCAATTTTCCCTTCGAATGCTGTAGCTATTTCCTTGATAATAAAATGTGCATCGTAACCGGATAAATTATGAAAAACTATTGGAATGCAAAAAGAATCTTTATAATTTAGATTACAATTTGAATGCGCGGGACCTCTGTACCGCCCGGTCAGATAGCAATGATCGCGTACGCGTGTATCGTCTTGTACGAATGGTTTCTCGCAAATGTGACATTGTGTCGCGCTATGAAAATTTTCACATTCATCAGATGTTAAATTTACCATGGGGACATTAGCTGATAAAATACTTTTTACACGCAGTGCTAAATTTTTAAGTTCTTCGACGAACCATGATATGCAATCGATATCGCGACGGGAATGATACGCGGATAACAAATTATCGTACGAACAATGTACATAATATGCTATGCTAAATACTTTGTGATGTTGGTAGTTTCTCTTTTCCTCCGTCTTCTCTAAAACGCACTCCAGATTGGCGTATACGATGAAAGGAAGCCGTTCTTTCCGATTATAATTGTTGAACGCGAGCCACTTGTCCTTATCGCTCGGTAATCGGATAGCACACTCGTTCATCTCTCGACAGTCTACCGTACGTGATAACTTGTCGTTCGAGCCAAAGTAGTGCGAACACTTTGTTCAAAGATTTCTGTAATATAATTTATTAAATATATACGTACCGATCGCAGATATATTTCTTGTGTTCTTTTTTGCTCAATTGCGAGCTCACGAGGCGGGATAGATTCTTGATCCACGCGAAATGTCCACGCCGCCCGGTAGCGGCCAAAATATTATGGTGACGCGAATGCGGTCATCTCAACGTACTTGCGATAAGAAAACAAAATCGGCTCAGCAAGTCAATCGATGGCGATTAATCCTCTAACTAGACAGAGCCCCACTTTTTGCCTCAGCGTAGTACTTGCGTGTGCGCACTAGACTGCAACGTGCTTATCAGTCATTGGCCCGCGTATCGCGCCTCATTGTCGCGCTTCTAGCGGGGTGGCACTCCTATTGATCCTGTATCGAACAGGATCTACCTCGCTCTCTTCCTGTGCAACTACTGTGGCCTGAGGCAGATCTCTCCGTGTATGAGCCGATACCTCCGAAAAAACGTGTGCAGAACTTTCAAGAAGGAAGAGATCGCAAGCTGGTAAGATAGCTCTTGTTTTTCTATAAAATCACGAACTCTCTTGTCGTGTCTCTGCTAGCTCTGGGACCTCGTCTACTGCATTTTCGTGTTTGCCGGCAGTGCGGCCGCCATTAGTGAATTTGATGATTCTCGGCGACATTATCGCCGTTAGAAATTATTTCGAGTGAGCGGAACGACCGGTCTCTAGCGAGATAAGCAACCGAGATTACAGAATTAGCTAGTATAGAATAAGTGATTGTGTTCGGCCTCTCGGAAATACTGGGACCGCGTGAGACGCAGGCAAATCCTTGATGCGTTTGTGTTGTACATTTTCGCGTGTGCGTGTGTATTTATCTCGTGAAGCATTATGTCGTATTGTGTGTGTCGCGTCATTGTGGTTGCGTTCCGTAATTCACTGCCAGTACTGAAAATCTATAATATACGTAAAGTGAACTATAGATTTTTTCAGTACTGATAGTGAATTACTGAACACAGCCCGTGTAGTTCATGCGGTTAGTTCATATGTCGCATTGGCGGAAAATTTCGCGTTCATTGTTCTGTCGCGGATGTTGCGACTGTAGAGTGGCGTAGGATATCAATGTGATCGGGAAAACTGTCGCGTCCGTGATTTCGATCTATTAATTTCTCGATTCCTGGGTCTAGTCTGTCGAAATTATTTTTGCATAGAACATTTGCTTTTAAAATAAAATATTTTAAGAAAATAATAAAAAGTTTAATGTGTTAAAAAAATCAATTTTATTAAATTATCATTAAAATTATTGAATTATTGATTTATATGTATATTGATTATCATAGATTATATATATATATTGATTATTGGATGTATATTTTAGAAAATGAAAATCTACTTAATATAGTAGATCTTTTATAATCGATTGAATGAGAAACTTTGATTAAAGCTGATTATAATTTCTTTTATTTTTTTATAACAATGTTTCTGTAATTTAATTTTAAAATTTGTTTAAATTTTTCTAATATAAGTAGCATGACAATTTGTATAAGGAATTTTGTGAATGATATTGGATTGATTCAAAATATGAGTTTTTATCTTTTTAGTAGGAAGAAAAGATTTTAAATTATGATTATTTTTATGAATGATAATCTCTTTTAAAAAATTTAATTTATAATCTAAATTTCTAATAAAATTTATAACTTATGTTGTTAATTTAAATGAAATATATTTTTCTTTAATACAGTAATCTTAATAATTTTTTAATTATAATCTTTTAATATATATTTAGATAGTCACCAACCCGCTCGGCAAGCGTGGTGACTTAATGCCAACTCCTTCCATACATGAAATGTCGGATTTTAAAACAAAACTACCCCAGGCGAGAAGAGCGCGAAGCTCAGAATCTTGTACTGATTCGTCAGTCTGCCTCAAGGATTCTGGGGGAGGCACAAATTCGATGACAAAGAAAACAACGAATAACCTAAAGAAGAAACTTCTGTCTGCGACATACAACATTCGCACCATGCGATTGGATGACCACCTCGTGGGACTGGAACAAGAGCTGGAACAGATCAAATGGAACATTCTGGGGATCTGCGAAACACGCTTAAAGGGAGAAACCACAACAGTGCTCAGATCAGGACATCTGCTATTCCAGAACAACACAAACGCTAACTCACACATCGGGGGAGTGGCAATTATGGTTCACAGGGATCTAAAGCACCTGGTCAGCAAAACATGCGCCATCTCAGAGAGGGTGATCTATATCACGATCAAATTAAATGACCGATACACCCTGCAGGTCCAAGCCTATGCACCGACCAGCGTCGCTGAAAACGAAGACGCCGAGCAGTTCTACGAAGACGTAACAACGCGAAGAGCGCGGAGAAGGCCAGGTTTGTTGTCGTGATGGGAGACTTCAATGCAAAGATAGGTCACAAGGCAACGACAGACCCAGCGAACATAGGACCATTCGGCCTAGGTACCAGGAACGAACGAGGTCAGATGCTACTGGACTACCTGAGCACAGAAGGTCTGTTCTGCATGAACACCTATTTCAAGAAACCACTCCAAAAGAAGTGAATATGGAAAAGCCCGAACGGCAGGGTGAAAAATGAGATCGACTACATTCTCACCAACAACAGAGGGATCTGCATTGACGTCAATGTCCTCAACCGATTTAGTACTGGCAGCGACCACAGGCTGGTAAGAGCGAAGATCAGTATCGACACTAAGCTGGAGAGGCACAAACTAATAAAGAGCTATGTCTATCCAACTTCGACAAAACTAGAGCAAAGGCAATTCGAATTTCAGGAAACCATCCGGACGAAGGTAGAACCAATGGAAACCCTACGACGCATGGACTTGGACGAACTGTCTGCGAAGATCACCAGCAGCGTTCAAGTGGCGACGAAAAGAGTATGTACCCGAGCCAAGCCAAGAGACAATAAATTGAGTGCTAATACCATGGCCCTCTTAGAGGAGCGACGACGAACAGACAGGGACGCGGATGGATACGAAGCTCTCAACAAGACCATACGGAAAGAAATCCGAAAAGATCTGAGAAACCATAACACCCAACTGGTTCAATCGCCGACAATACCAACATGCGAGTCCTGCGATCTAGGATGGCCCGGGGGAAAATACAAATTTCAAAGATGAAAAACGAGCAGGGAGAAATCGTCACAAAAAAACGGACATAATAGAAATCGTCGAGAACTTCTACCGCAAACTGTACAGCACGTCAGTTCCAAAGCCGGACCGCATAGCGAATGAGAAGAGGCGGAACATCTTAAATGTGGGCTCTGAGGAGATACTAGAAATTGATAGAAATGAGCTGCGAGCTGCGTTGAAGAAGATGAAGAACAAAAAGGCACCCGGAGAAGACAGAGTGACGAGCGAAATGCTTAAGATAGGAGGAGAACCGCTGGAAGAGGCATTGCTCGTCCTCTTGAACAAATGCATGCGGGAGCAACAGATTCCAAGTGCGTGGAGGAATGCTGAAGTTATCCTGCTGTTCAAGAAGGGCGACTGCGCGAGTGTGGAAAACTACCGACCGATCAGCTTACTATCCACCTTCTACAAGCTGTTAACGAGAATAGTCACAGACCGCTTAACCAACAAATTCGACTTTTATCAGCCAGTCGAACAGGCGGGGTTTCGAAGAGGCTATAGCACGATAGACCACCTCCAAGTCATGCACATGCTAATCGAGAAGGCAACAGAATACAACATTCCTCTTCATCTTGCCTTCATAGATTATCAAAAGGCGTTTGACTCCATCGAGATATGGGCAATACTGGCGGCAATGGATAAGGCGAGAATCGATTCTCGATACTCTAACTTTATCCAACACATCTACGCCAGTGCAACACTCTGGGTCAAACTGGAGGACGACATGGTGACGGAGAAGATCCCGGTTGGAAGAGGCGTTCGCCAAGGAGACACGATATCTCCCAAGCTATTCACCTTGGCACTGGAGGACATCTTTAAGAATCTATCCTGGGAGAAAAAGGGCATCAATATCGACGGCACCTATCTAAACCACCTGAGATTCGCTGACGACATCGTACTGATAAGCAGCGACCCAGAGGAGCTGAAGGATATGCTGGAGCAACTCCACGAAGTATCAGCAAAGGTTGGTTTAAGGATGAACCTTCAAAAGACAAAGATCTTGAGCCCGGACGCTCTCCAGATCTCGGTTGAGAATCATAACCTGGAAGTTGTAAAGCACTATATCTATCTTGGTCACAGCATCAAACTGGGCAAAGAAAACCAGACCATCGAAATAACCAGAAGGATAGGACTAACATGGGCAGCGTTTGAGAAACTCGGCTTCATCCTCAGGGACCCAGCTATGCCCATCAACCTGAAACGGAAAGTGTAGAATCCTGCGTACCGAATATCGGTAACAACATATGACCTGGAAACCACCGCACTTACGCAAAAAAGTGCCAGGAGACTAAGGACAAGCCAAAGAGTCATAGAAAGGGCAATGCTGGGGATCAGTCTCAGAGACAGAGTGCGCAACGTGGAGATCATAGAACGCACTGAGATCACAGACGTAATGGCGCGGATTGCTAGCCTGAAGTGGCGATGGGCAGGACACGTGGCAAGACAGGACGGCGCAAGGTGGCCGAAAAGGATCGTCCAGTGGAGACCCCGGACAACAAGGTGGAGTGTAGGAAAACCGCAGTGGAGGTGGATGGATGACATCAAGAGGATTGGGGGGGAAAAATTGGCTACAAACAGCGTCAAACAGAGCGACATGGAAAGAATTGGAAGAGGCCTACATCCAGGAGTGGATGGGGACAGGCTGAGAAATGAATGAAATGAATCTTTTAATTATTTTTAAGGGGATAAAAGATAAAAGGGTTAATCTAAAAAACGAGACAATGTATTAATGGAAAAAGTATAAAATACTTAAATGCCCTGGCTTGTGGTTAAATTTAATTTGGAAAATACTGTTGAAGCTGTACCAAAAAACTGATATTTTGAAAAAACCTCGACCTGTTACTGGCCATCAGATGCCTGCAGTAGCTTTACCATTGAAGAAAGGATAAAAAATCAGCACTCTCCGGATCGTTCATTATGGAAAACATATCCTGCTGTAATCTTGGGGCAATATGGTAGCTTTGTTTGTTGATGATATAGGAATATGAGAATACGCAACAAGTCCCACTCTTTCTGTCTTATTTTTCCTTTTCCCAATTTTATCTTTTCTTTATATTTTGCAACTCTTTTTCCCGACTGTATTCTCATTTTTTTCTCTTCATTTACTTTTTCAATATATATTTTCTGGTGTACAAGCTGCGAACTCTGATATCCATTTAATATACTCATATATATTTTATATTGTATATAGCTAAAATTTATAAACATTTATTATTACATGAGTATAGAATTTTTTTAATATATGTGATTTTGTATGCATAATTCATTACATAATTATGACTTGTTACAAATGTTTTGGATTAGATGATTTAAAAATTGCCAAGAAAAAGCCTAATAAAGCTAAAACTACTAATGAGCTTTCTTCGCATAATGAAGATATTCATATTAAAAAGAAACACATACGAAAAAAGCAAAGATATAATAAAAGTCAAAATAAACGATTTTCAGATACTGATGATACATCATTAGATGATAACTCGAATGATGGAAATATTTATCCCGCCACATCTTTTCTAAATTCAGGAAAATCGGTAAATGGTAAATATTATCTATGAATGAAGGTCACAACTGAACTGTTTATGTATATAATATACATGGTTTCTTTAATTTGACAGACATTCATCAGGTGATTACTGTGCACGAACATAAAAGTACAAAGAAAAATTAAAATAGTGAGTATAATTGTGAGAAATAGTAGTTCTAAAAAGTTGTTGGCTAATATGTGGTGGCAACAAATTGTTAAGAAATGTTTTATATGTAAATTATAATATACTATATGATTTTATTTTTTATAGATGTTAGGGATTCTCTACGTCAACTACACATTCAATGGTGAGCGAGAATGCTTTTTTAAAATATCAGTCGTTTAATTCAAGTGAGTAAATTATGTTTATATAATAATGTTATTCCTTCATGTAAATAGAAATATTCATTTTATAAATATTTCTATTTACATATATATTTGTGTTAAGTGTTAGCACATTATTGTTGATTCTTAAATTTCAGAATATCATGAGGAGAAGTATTGAAGGAAATAAACTTACTACATCTAAAAGTTAATAATATGTTGGATAGTATGAACATTATCATTAAAAATACGAAAGTAAACACCGAAACTCTCGTAATAATAATCGGTAATAATAGATCGGAAGTTTTAAAAATCATACATTTCTTTCCAATGACGGAAGAATCGTTAATTGAGGTGGAAGATTGGATTAACGTATCAATGGATAATAAAGTAGCATTGGTATGAATAGACTTTCTATCTCAATTTTTATAATAACGACTAAATATGTACTAAAATTTAATGTTGATCTCTCTATAATAGCCTTCATTTAAAAAACTTTTTATATTTTAGACCAATGCTCAGTATTAGATTAAATCATCGTTAAAATTTTCTTTGCTATAGATAATTTTTATTTCTTTAAATAATCAAATATCAAAAATTCTTTTATTAATGTATGTACATTATACAGAGTATTTTAAAAGTGGAGGTCAATCGCTCAGAGAACCTAAAAATAGGAACAAGGTTGGTATGAACATAGATCCGGAAATGCATTGATTTTGGGATGATGGCATTTTTATGTTGAAATTTCAAATTGCTTTGCTTTGGAATTATTTTTGTCAAAATTGAGAAAAGAGATGGTTTTTACAAATTTTGACTTTAATTATATTCTAAAACTTATAAATTATAAAAATCATCTTTTTTTTCAATTTTGACAAAAAATTTTAAAATAATGGCTATTTAAAATTTCAACATAAAAATAGCGTTATCCCAAAATCAACGCAATTCCGGATCTATGTTTATAATAACTTTTTTCTTGTTTTTGGATTCCCAATCATCTACCGAGCAATTGACCTCCACTTTTGAAACACTCTGTTATGTAATCTATTATATATATATACATATTATATATGTTATGATAATATATTTTTAATAATATTATTAAGACGGTTTGGCAGAAAGTATCCCAGTTTTATATTTTTACGTAGGGACACTCTTAAGGCACAGCGTTAGGGTCTCCGCACAATCGAAAATATAAGGAACAGAGAAGAGATCAATAGATATTAGCGATTAGGGCCGGTAGTACTTCATAGTTCGTTCATTCTATTCAGCCAATGAAATGATCGTGTAACATTTTCATATAAGAATGGACTATGAATATCGGCCCTTATCTCTAATATCTGTTCTTTCTGTTTTTTATATTTTTGATTGTGCGGGGGCCTTAACACGCGCGATCGGCGACTCGGCCGTCAAGCTTTGAACGGTAGTGGAGGGATTGAAGGTGTCGCCTCAGATATCGGCCCGAAAAGGGCATCTAATTCCGAACACTGTTTTAGACTGAAGAGCTGAGTCGTATAGGAGGAACCAACTTAAAGAAGTTGATTAAAAGAATAATGTATAGAATATTACTAAACGAAGTCGGAATTCTATACTCTTGGAAAGGTGCAAAAAAGAAAAAAGCATTCCAAAATTTAAGTATTGCGGCTGTTATTTTAGGTAAAAATCATAAGTTAAATAGAAATTGTGAATAATCCCATAAATTAAAAATTCTTATTTTATGAAAGTATACATTATTTATTTTTTTATAATTTTCAGATGTTGTTCGTAAAACCCTTAAATTTCAAAGCGCCACTGAACTCCAGGCAATAAACCACATAAAATCTTGACTCGCCAGAAGTAAGGATCGATACATTAATGCACAGAAAAAGATTAACCAAGTTCAACCCAACACTCATGACAAAGACACATAGCCATTTGCACTGGTAAAATAGTGTGCTTATATTGAACGTATGTGTAAATTTTATTCTTTTTTGAACAGACTGATAGTCTAGTCTCGACTTAGCAGTATTACTGTTTCTATATGTATTGTTATTACATATCTAAAATTGTTTTAATGTAATCTAAGTTTTTCAATTTTTAGTAATTATTATTAAATCTTTTATATAAAACATTGAACTACAAAATATAGTTTTTTTAAAGTTTGGATAACAAGTTTTATATTCAATGGGTGTGCAGGGAATTAGCCATCATTTATAGTAATTGTGATTATTAAAAGCTTACAGTATTTTTTTAGTATATATGTTCGATATTTCGAATGAAAATGAATGAAAAAAAGAGTTTCCGAGAAAAACGTTCTAGATATATTTTTAAAAAAGTAAAGCAATCTATAGCAATTATTAACGATACTTATCAATTTCATGTTCAAAATTTAACGGTTGAGAATATAAATTAATGAAACCAATCGTTACAGCTACTCAAATAATAAAGTTGATTATAATTCTGATACCGAGAACATTGGTTCGAGTTATTTAGACATTGATAACTTGACGTTCAACAAACAACCCACCCATAGTTCTGATAGCATAATTAGAGATACAAGTTTGTGTTTGGATCATGTCGAAAATAGTGAGCAGTTATCTTCAAAAATTGCTAAATGGACTGTGGAAAACAATATTAGTTTATCTGCACTGAAAGAGCTGCTTACTATTCTGCGCGAAGATCCTTCTTATTGCATCAACAATTTACCAGCAGATCCTCGCACTCTTTTAAAAACACCTAACAAATCATATGATAAAAAATTGGGATCTGGTTTATTTCATTATTTCGGGATAGTTGAAACATTAAATTCTTTATGTATTACTCTTAATATAAATGTAACATCCAGCACAGAGTTTTTTCTTGCAGTTAATATTGATGGGCTACCTTTGAGTAAAAGTTCTGCAAGTTCGTTTTGGCCTATTTTGTGTTCCGTCAAATCAATCGAAGCCCTTAAAAATAAAGTTTTTGTAGTAGCTCTCTATCATGGAAATGAAAAACCGAGTCCCAATTATTTTTTACTTGATTTTGTTAATAAATGTGCACAGTTAACAACAAATAGTATATTAATCAAGACTGTTATATGCAAATTTAAAATTGAAATGTTAATCTGTGATACACCTGCAAAATCATTTGTTCTATCACTTAAAAGTCATTCAGGCTACTTTTCCTGCACGAAGTGCAATCAAGAAGGAGAAATGATTAACAATGTTATTTGTTTTATTGAAACGGAAAATCTTGTAAAAAGAACAAATGATTCTTTTAGGAATAAACTTCACCCAGAACATCACGTTGATGAAACTCTTTTCATTAACATTCCAGGCTTTAATATTATTGATAATGTGCCCTTAGACTATATGCATAATCTTTTGTTAGGCGGAACTAAGAGATTGCTATGCAGTAGACGCTATGGGTGGATATTTGGTAAACCTCCTCACAAATTGCGTGCAAAGGATGTTAATGATATTACTAACTTGCTTTTTAAACTAAGAAAATATATGCCTTGTGAATTTTCAAGGAAAACTCGATCTATAGTAGAATGTAAGCGAAATAAAGCAATTGAATTGAGATTTTTTTTACTATATACAGGCCCAATAATCTTAAGGCAAGTACTGCCTTCTAAGATTTACAATAATTTTATTACACTCAGCTTGGCGAGTACTATCTTAATTAGTAATTATTATTCAAAATATGAATATTTTATTTCTTGCGCTTACGAGCTCATGAAGCATTTTATTACTAATTCTATTCAAATCTATGTCCAGATTTCATTTCACATAATATACATAGTTTTTTGCACTTAAGCGATTGTGTGAGATTATTTGGTTCGCTAGATAATTTTAGTGCTTTTCCATTTGAAAATTTTATGCAAAAGCTAAAAAAAAATGGTTCGTGAAACTTCCCAATTGTTGCAACAAGTTGTTCGTCGAATCATTGAAGAGAATAATATTTTAAGACCTACTAAGAATACTGATAATAATTTATCTACAGAATTGTTAATGGAACATTCTGTGATGGCCCTTTAATAAATACTTGTAATCCTCCTCAGTACAAAAAACTTAAAACTACCAAATATTGTTTAAATATTAACCGAATTGCTGACCGATTTGTAGAGTTGAAAAATAAAACAATAATTGAAATAAAAAATTTTGTTATGTAATTCATCTTTCTTTGACATATAGTATATAAAAAAAAAATAATGATTTACTTGAAATGTGGTCTATTGATGACATAAATAGGAAATTAATAGTTCTACTATTTAGAGGTCGATGTGTTTCTTTTCCACTATTACATTTATAAGCAAAGTTGACAATTATTTAAAAAATTTTTTAAATATAATTGTTAATTTAATTTCATATAATTAAGAATTACATTTTAATTTGTAATTAAATTTAATTATATTTGCAACAGTGTTTTAAATAAAAACTGAACATTTTTTTCAACGTTTTCAATAAAGTCAATTAAAGTAGTATTAATGAATCTTTATTAATATAAAGAACATTGTAAAAAAAAACACTATATTTTCAGTTCAACTTCTAGCGTTTTTGTATAATGTGTGCTTTTATGAGTACTTATAATTAAAGCGTTCCGTTCAAAAACTTGCTTCATGCATTTTTTATAAAAAATTAATTAAACATGCATTTTGTTTAAATTGTAATAAGCCGCTTTCGCGAGGCGGTGACGGATAACTCGGTCGGGATCCGGGGCTCGTGAAAGGGGTATCGAGAGACGAACGAAAATGGTGTTAGGTAAAATATAATTTATTGCGTATAAATGTGTTTGTACAGCGTGAGTGTATGTGTATAAACGATGTATGTGTGTGTGGGCGTGTGTAGTTGTCTGCGTGTGAGACGATAGGCGAGTGAGTGCGTGCGCGAATGTATAATATATGTGTATAATAAATTAGCAGAGTATCGAAAGTATATATGTTATGCAAATGGCGGTATGTGTGTGACAATAATGCAAGCGCGTGCGTGTGAGATGCGGAACGGATAGCGGTGCGGTGCATCCAGGGTTGCCACCTCCACATGTAAGCTTGTCTGGAGATCGGCAAGCAAAAAAAAAAAAAAACTAACGCAATGTGTTACCAACTTATTTATTTGTACTCTATAACTTTTTATATTGCACAAACTTTATATATTTTTTATATTATATCATACATTATTTTATCACAGTACATACACTTAAATCTCATCTTCCCAGATTGCACTAACCAAATTCGGAAATAAAAATATCGGCTCACCAGCTCGACAATGGAGGAGATAACACAAGCGTGAACCGTGTATGTACATGTAAAGCGCAGCGCGCTCTGCTCATCACATGTACACGATTCACGTTTGTGTTATCTCCTCCACTGTCAAATCGGTGAGCCGGGACCTGATCACTGTACAATTTTCAATAGTTGCCGATCGACAATGCTGGAAATAATACGAAAAGTGCCCGCGCTTATTCTTATTACACATTCGCCGCTATCATATATAATATTCATTATAACTCAATCCTGAACAGCGAGAAAAGGGAAACTGTTTAAAAATATTAAATACTTCAGCGGCCTGGAGATTTTCTCCTTCAGCTGGAGATCTGGAGATTTTCTCCTTCATCTGGAGACTCCAGGCCAAAACTGAAGAGGTGGCATCCCTGGGTGCATCCAATGCAATGCACGTATGCGCGGCGCGGAGCGATATCGGCGGTTCGATATAATATCGATTACGGATCGCGGGTCGTGATTTCGGCAGATGCCGCTAGTTATCGGGCGGTAATTTCGGTGGGCCGGTGGGCGGTCCTTTGACGCGCCTGTATTGATTCTCGTACATCGATCGGTGTCGCGGCAGGATATAGATCCTCCCTCCGAGCGGGACTTAGCGCGCCGTATTAAATTAATGGCGAGTCCGATCGCGTAAATGGTGGTCGCGGAATTACTGTCGGTGCGCGTATAGCGCGTTATAGTTTTCTCCGGGATGGTCTTTCCCATGGAATTCAGGAGTGCAACGGTTGACGGGAACACCCGTCAATGGCAGGGAACTCCCTACCACTGGACGATCGCCGTTGCACGTAGGTGGTCGGATTTATTTGAGGTGCCGAGAATTCTCGGCGGAGGTTGAGTACGCCCAACCCCGTTTTCCTCTCTTGTGTTAGGCTGGACGGATCGCTCTCGGAGATGCCGCAAACTCTCGGCGGAGGCTAGGTACTCCCAACCCCGTTTTCTCTCTCTTTGAGCGGTTATAGGATCGTTCTGGATTCCAGGCGTCTTACAGACTCTGGCAGTTGCGGAAGATCTGGTCTCGACGTCTCGAGATGTAAAACGTGCCCTATTTATACCGCTTTTCGGCGGGTGCGCGTGCGTAATATGCCTTAATGTTTTAAGGCATATTGTTTAACGGTGAACCGCCGCGCGCGACTCGGGTGGTTTCGGGAACCGGTTACGGTTATCCGAGCGCGGCAACGGGTAAACACGCGTCTTAACGGCGGTTACAAATCGGAACGTTTCTTATTCTCTTAAAAATGGGCGCTCGGCGCCTCCGCATTATGCCCGACCGGTGTTTGTCGGGCGGCGGACTTCCGGCGGATCGACGGCCGGGTAACGGTGGAGGGATGCATCGTTACACAATTAATACAATTGCTTCTGTTATTTTTTGTATTATTACAGTTTTTTAATGATATAACATATACAATCTATTGCATGCTTTGCTTAACAGTGTATGTATTGTGTGTGTACTTTGTTATATATATACTAACCCAGATAGCAAAATGCTAGCAGCATGCGCGCAGATTGGCAGCAAATTTAATCAGAATTCCATGCCAAAACCATAGCCATCTGTGACCACATTAAGCTCAGGTTTTGTCGACAGAGCCTGCTGACAGGCAATGTGAGCAGATTGGCAACAGAAACCACGCAGAGCCTGCGCGCAATATGACGGCAGATTGACAGCAGAAATCGAGCAATTTCTAGACATTTATATAAAATGGTACATTTAAATGGATTTAAACATTTAAAGGGTCTCGAGTCCAAGTAGCAAAATGACAGTAAATTTTGGTCACAAAATAACCAATTAGAGTTAATCCTAAAGTTAGGTCTCATAAGATTCAAAAATGACGTCAATAGTTGATATGTCACATTCACGGGATGCCATTTTCTGACGTTTGTATTAATAACATAAATTTATAATATTAATAATATGTATTAATGTAATACATATATGAAAATTTGAATAATTAATTTATGAAATTAAATCAAAATTAAAATATTTTATTTATATGGAAGTTAATTTCTATTTTATATCTTAAATAGATATAATAACGAACGATTTTCACTTATTTGGATAATTTCTTTCCAAATAAGTGAAAATCGTATATTTATCTGTCTGATTTTCTAAAAATCAGTTCAATATCTGAATTCCCGGTACGGGAGTCGTACCAGAAATTAAATTGATAGAAATAATTACGATGTTATTAGCCGTATTTTGCAGGCATTATATATACGCTCGTAACAAGAACTTGAATACGGATATAGAAAATGAATAGTGCGCCGCATAGCTATAAGCGAATAAACTATACTATTTCAATAAATTATATGAATGCTAAAATCTGCAGATTCTGTTTGATTTCTACTGCCGATTTGCCATCAGATTGCGCGCGCGCAGATCTTGCTCGATTTCTGCCGACAACCTGATGTCAAGTCATGTTAGCAGACCCTACTCGATTTCTGCTACCAATCTGCCGTCAGATTGCGCGCGCGCAGATTCTGTTCGATTTCTGCTATCAATTTGACATCAAATTGCGTTGTGCAGATCCTGCTCAGTTTCTGCTGGCTATCTGCTATAATAATTCTATGCAAATCCTGCTCGGTTTCTGCTACTGATCTGCTGTCAAATTATGTCAGCAGGTTTTGTAACATTTCTGCTGACATTCTGCTATCATTATCTGATATAACAGACTTTGTATACAATCTGGAATCTTTCTGCTGACAAAAATTTGTAGCAGACGTTTGGCAAAATCTGTTCGAACAGACTTGGCTATCTGGGTAATCGGGTGTATAGTGTGTGCATTTCTTATATATTAATTGCATAGATTGTTTGGATCGAGTAGCTAAGATATGAATAAGTGAAGGAATTGAAGAAAGAGAAATAATAGTTTGCGATTTAGGCATTAATGCATTTACTATATTTTAAGGTGTTAACTTATTAACTATAAGATGTATTATCTATATCTATAGGTGTGTTATACGCTATCTTATAGGTTTATTTTTTATTTAATTTATTATATATGGTTTGTTATTGCATTATGTTATGTTTTCAGCGAGATATGAGTGCGTGCGCGCGCGCGCGCGCACACACACACACACACACACACACACACACACACACACACACACACACACATATATATATATATATACATATACATATATATGTATATACTGGGTGGCCCATTTTAATCCATCCAGTCGAATATCTCAAAAACCAAGCCCGGAAGAGAAAAATGTTTCAGACAAAAGTTGTTTGGTTTCGAGGGGGCCATAAGATGGTACCATTGGTTTGACATTGGAAAATCATTTAAAGGTCATGTGAAGATCAACTTTATAATCTTAGCTTGCCTCGAGAGCTTTCCAAAACACTATAATAAACTATTTTTTTATTCAGTACTTTTTGAGTTATTTTATATTTTAATCTGACATCTTTTGATATAAAAAATTAAATATCTCATAAAATAGTTAGTTTTTGATAATCTTACCGTAATACTTTTATGTACAGAATAATAAAACAAATCAATTAGTATAAAAAAATAATAGTTCTAAAAAAAATTATTTACGATGTATTTTTTTAAACAATTATTTGTTTTTTTTTGCACTAATTGATTTGTCTCATTATTCTGTACATAAAAGTATTACGGTAAGATTATCGAAAACTGAATATTTTATGAGATATTTAATTTTTTATATCAAAAGATGTCAGATTAAAATATAAAATAAATCAAAAAGTACTGAATAAAAAAATAGTTTGTTATAGTGTTTTGGAAAGCTCTCGATATCAGCTACAAGAATGCTAAATAAAAAATAGGGGTTTCCATTTAAGATTTCAAAGTTGACCTTCACATGACCTTCAAATGATTTTCCAAGGTCAAACCAATGGTACCATCTTATGTCCCCCAGTCCCCCTCGAAACCAAACAACTTTTGTCTGAACATTTTTCTCTTCCGGGCTTGGTTTTTGAGATATTCGACTGGATGGATTAAAATGGGCCACCCAGTATATATGTAGATATATATATGTATATATATATATATATATGTGTATATATATATATATATATATATATATATTGCAATTCTTTTCATAGATTTATTTCTTATATTGCATTTGCGCTTATTTAATATTAATATTAATATAATTTTGTTTTGCGAGTGTGTGTTTTGTAATTTATTGCATATTTATGGGCATGTGTTTTTTTTTAATCTAATTATTCTTACTTTGTGTTTTTTTTTCCTTTATTGCTTTCTTTCTACCTTGTATTGAAGCGGATCAAAGTGAAACTTGATAATATTTAAGAGCAAATGAATATATATATATATATATATATATATATATATATATATATATATATATATATATATATATGTAGTATATTTGAAGGCGTTTATTTCTTATATGCGTTATTATAAAATAATTAGCTTAATTCTTAATTTGGCTTTTCAATCAAAAAACAATATTGATATTTAAATATGTATATCTCATTTTTTTCAGAAATTGCGATTGGTATAAATTAGACGTAGTCTAATGAAAATTGCGGTCAACAAAATATAACTGAAATGTTTTTGAGAATGGTTATATATATGTAAGGTCAGCAAAATATCTATATTAAAAAATATCTTGTAATTTTACATATATTCTAAAATATGATAATGTATAATACAAATTACATTTAATATTAACATTTATATTTTACAGTCCTCTCTCGATTTAAATTTATAATATACTTATTGAATACAATAAAGTAACGTATTTTATTAAATTTATTTTAATTATACAATATTATAACACAATGTTATAACATGTACATATTTTATAATATTATTATGCGTTCTTTATTAATATTATGTTAAAATATTCAATATTTTTAATTTTAATATTGATAATTTTAATTTTATTTTGAATATATATATTTATATGTACATATATTATGAATATTATATATCAAACCTTAATGTATTTATATTGTCTATCGCTTTAATTTCACACAACAATATGTATATAATTAAGAATTGTGAAAATAAAAAGATTACTTAAAAATAAACTAGTACGGATATATAATTGTATATAAATATACAAAAATGTTTTTATAAATAAATATATGTATAAATATACATGCATAGATATATGTACTGATATGAATATAAAAGAGTATAATTAATTGTTATTATATATTTTATACATTATTAAGAATTATTTATATTTTATAAAAATATACAGATATATACATGGATATTAAAAATCCTTTTTATATATAAAACAATTTCATTAAATAGAGTACTGTCATATTTCATATAATTGATGGTTTTAAATTGTGTTAAAAATTTGTTTTTAAATATATATTTTTATTAGAAGATTCTTTCAAGGAATATTGGCTTCAGGCTCCCAAAAATATTGATACATTATTCTGTACATAAAAGTATTACGGTAAGATTATCGAAAACTAAATATTTTATAAGATATTTAATTTTTTATATCAAAATATGTCAGATTAAAATATAAAGTAACTTAAAAAGTACTTAATGAAAAAACACTTTATTATAGTGTTTTGGAAAGCTCTTGAGGTAAGTTTTAAGAATATGCAATAAAAAGTAGGGGGTTCCATTTAAGAAATTAAATGTGTCCTTGACTTAACCTTAACGATGCCATCCAAGGTCAAACCAATGACACCATCTTATGTTGCCCTCAAATCCATACAATTTTTGTTCAAAACGTTTTTCTCTAAAATACTTAGTTTTTGAAAGAAAAGGGGTGTACTGGTTGTCTAGGACACCCTGTATATACATATTGAATTTTCCATGTCTAAAATATAAATCAAGAATATATAAAACTTTTATTTTAGAAAATGATTAAATATAATAAATAAAAAGAAGATTAAGATTTTTGCAATATTTTTCCTAAATAGTGCTTTAACATTTTGTAGTTGACACCTTGAAACATGTTTCATATTTTCTAAAGCTGCATCGTAGGCTGCTATTTTAATCAATGCAGCTGCCAAATTATTATAAATTTTTATATGATTCTCTAATAAAATCTGCAATTCAGCATCATTAATTGATTCTTTCTCCTCATTTTGATTCAAATTTGAATTACTGTTTGTCGATGACAGATATTCTAATGCTTTCCGATAACATTATATTGCAAAAGGCAGCTCTCTATATTCCATCCAAAGAGAAAATAACATCGGTCCGTACATAGGCGGACAAAATGGGAAGAACATAGCGATGTACTCAATACCGTATAGATAAATGTTTGTTGATGGGGACCTGCACGAAACGGATGACTTTTCGTCCGACCCGACGTTATTCTCTCTTTGGAGTATATCCGAATAAACAATCAATTTCCACGTTCACTTATCATTGCTTTAAAAAATAAGTTCAACCATTATGTCAAAAAAGTTAAATAGAATAAATCATGTCCTTAAAGTATTTAGTCCAAGAAAATGAACAACAACTTATATTATATAATTTTATTATATAATTTATAAACAAAATTATTACCTTATTTTTTTTCTTTGACTAATGCTTAACGTTTCTATTTCAGGCTCTAACTCTGATGCTTTTAATTCAACCGTATATGAAATAATTTTGATAGAATTCTCACAAGATATGTTTTGTTTGTTATAGCCCAAAACGGTTATAACCAAATTAGTATAATTATTAATTATTAAATATTTACGTCTTCCGATTATAACTCGAAGCCGAGGAAGACGTATAGAGTTACAAGCGCAATCGCTGACAAAGCGAGCCACGCGCGGAGACCACGCGATCGCGAGACTCGAAGGACGACGTGCCTGAAATGCAAGCAAAGAATTTATGTAGCTTGCATCTGGGTTTTTTCCAGCCGAAAACGAGCGACACGATCATCTACGGTCCTGTCGCTCAACAATCCCCTCCAAAAAACTAATCGAAAAAAAGATAATAAAACTACCCATCTCGAACAAGCGCCAGGCAGTTCTAATCGTAAAATCACACGAAGCTGATATAATCAGACAATTATATAGTACAGTCAAACTTAACAAAAACAACCACGAGACGGACAATTTGTAATTGTTTTAATAATAACAAATGTCCCAGCTGATCTCGCGACAGCCGCCGCGGTATCAGACCCGTGAAGCAATTCTATACCGCGATAAGCCAAACAGTTGTAAAGCGGGAAAGAAAGGAAGAATTAAAGTTGATATCTTCGAATAAAAAGATTTTATTCTAATACTACTGTAATTGTGGTACAAAAGGCGAGAAGATCCTGAACGATCTCGAACTTCCTAGTTCTAAATTGGCGAACAATCCCCAAAACTCTCCGTGCTTCCACAGAGGCACAACATGTTATATTAACATAAACATGCAATTCATTGTTTAGCCATTTGTAAGTGACCTAAAAATATTAATTACGCATTAATTACATTTATATATAAAACATAAATAAATATTCACATTTCTAGAATTAATCGTAGCGAGTAATTCCAAATACACAAAATGTTTATCGACACTATAGAAATGCTTTGATATAATTATACCATGTCATTATTCTATAATATATGAAGTCAATTATTAAAAATGTGTATTCAATGTTATTTTAAGATATTTTTGGTAAAATTCTCACAAGATTTATTTTGCTACATTAACATAAACGCATTGCTTAGCCATTTGTAAGTTAACTTAAAAATATTATTTAGACATTAATTACATTTATATATAAAATGTAAATAAACATTACACATAAATGCGCGTTCGCGCATATAATTATCAGTTTACTGTTATCGAAAACATGGTCAGTTAAAATCTCTAAATATTTCTTCGATGCTTCCACACATCATTTTTCAACAATGTATTTGTCACAAATATGTTAATTGATAATGCACTGATTCACTCCAGTGTAAGCATTCGTTCAATTTTGCTAATATAATATAACTTTAACTCAATATGACATCGATTAGAAGAAATCATTTCTCTTCCTTGCATTATTCGATAATCCTTGCGATATTCTTAATAACCGTTAATCACTTTACCACTTTTTTCTTGTATTGCATTATTTCCCTATATATAAGGATATTTAATAAATCAATAAATGCAAAAAAATATTTGATCTCTTCTGTTTATATCATTTATTAAAATACATTTTAGAAGGAATTATATACTGTTTATTCAATAAAATAGACTTGTTTCATATTCATATTAAATATATGTTGTCCATCCGCTCCATAAAAGAAGTTTGATATTTATTCACTTAAAATTTATATTATTATTATTGATTATACAGTTTGTATATAGTTTAACTTCTGTATAAAAATTATATCTATAAAAATAAAATTAAATATTATTTAAATTATATCGTATTTTAAAATCCGTTAAGTGATTGACAATAAGAGATTGAGCATTAAGACATATTATGATTGTGTCCGCTAAAATTCAATATGGTATAAGCTTTGTAAATATATACTATTTACGTGTTATAATTTCTTCTAAAAAAGAATTTTCTTTCTATTGAATAAGTCTTAAAAAAATACCACATCCATGTATACCATATATTGTATAATGTATAATATTTTGTATTTTGCAAAAAAAATTTTAAATTTTAAGTTTTTACAAAAAGCAGTGATATCCCCCCAAGGAAAGCTCACAAAGGTAAAAAAAGTACGCTAAATACATAAAAAATATTCTTTGTACAAAAAGTTTAAAAAAGTATTTACCTCTAAAAAATAATTATTTAAAAAATTGCTCCCTAAAAAATAAAAAAACCCCTAAAAAATATAAAAACTAAATATGAAATCAATAGTTAATTAGCCAAGCAGTTGGAAGCAATTCAGTTTGTGAGGATTTATAATTTGAAATACAATAGTATTTGTCATAAAATCAGTCTTGTATTTATAGATATATTATAGATTTTCTCGAAAAAATTAGAATGTATTTTATTTGTATTAGAAAACAACTTATTGTAAAAAATGAATTATTATGGGTAAACCTTCGGAAAACCAACCTATATGAAATAATGGGTAAGAATACCCAATTCTTATGTATTTATGCTTCCTGAACACGAATATGAAACTTAAAAATGGCGGTCGGACTCGCAAATCGAAGAAAAACGCAAAAATCCAACCAAAAAGGTAAACCTTCGGAAAATCCACCTATATGAAAAAATAGGTAAGAATATCCAATTCTTATGCATTTTTGCTTCTTGAACATGGATATGAAACTTAAAAATGGAGGATAGACTTACAACTCGCAGGTCGAAGAGAAAGGCAAAAACCTAATCAAACGCGAAAATCCAACTCATGTCTGAGAGATGCATTTTTATTAGTAATAATTCGTCCCTGGGATATAGGTTTGGGTTAGGTTATATCTTCCGGAAATGGAGCCCTCCCGTAGGGAGGGGGGGGGGGAGGGGGGGAACCCACTGTGTCCACGCATATATTTTACAGACTTCGCGAAGCAAAGTCCATCCTACAATCATTGTGGATGGGAAAGTATATGCATTGACACAGTGAGTTCTGCCCCTCCCCCCCTCTCCCTACGGTTGGGCTCCACTTCCGAAAGATATAACCTAATCCAAATCTATATCCCAGGGGTGAATTATTACTAATAAAAATCCCTCGGACATCGGTTGAATTTTCGCGTTTGGTTGAATTTTTGCGTTTTTCTTAGATTTACGAGTCCAACCGCCATTTTTAAGTTTCATATTCGTGTTCAGGAGGCAAAAATACATAAGAATTGGGTATTCTTACCCATTATTTCATATAGGTAGGTTTTCCAAAGGTTTATCTTTAATTTATATTAGTATATCAGTATATTGAGAAAATTTATATCTGCTTCGATAAATAGCAGCCGCTTATGAATCATTAATGATTAATTGTAATAGAGATTGAGTTTCAGACATCTTTTAATAAGTTTCGCGATCGCGTATAAGATACATATTATTACGACATACGGAGCTATTGCGTACTCGCTCTCATTGTATGAATGATAAAGTGAGACATTCTATACACAATATAATAAAAAATATATGCCAAGTATATTTAAAAATCCCAACTTGTACACAAAAAAAGTTCAATATTTATCCCTAAAAAATAACTTTAAAAAAACTTTTTCCTTAAAAAATAATTTTCATAAAAAATAAAAAAATAAAAAATGATTTTTCTCTAAAAAATAACTCTAAAAAATAAAAAACCTTTTAAAAAATCAAAACTAAATAAGAAATCAAATTAACTAACTAAATACATTCTCAGAAAGGATTTCTGATAACGAGACAAAAAATATTCTTGACATATTTAATCGTATCAACCTTATGCAGTATAAAAATAAAACAATTTTAAAATTAAATCAATAATTCCTTTTCTTCTCTCTCGAATTAAATAAGATTGTCTTACTATCTTGAGACAAGAGTAACATATACAGGGAACTTCCTTATTTAAAAAAATCATAAAACAAAAAGTATTAGAGATATCATTTTAATTCTTTTTTTTTACATAAAGGTACATTTAAAGTTTTTTTTTAGTTACTTCTTGAAAATGACATCTTGAAAATGACCTCCGTTCTGATCAATACATTGGGAGAGTCAAAATCGGAAGTTTTGGTCCACTTTGTCCAGCATGTCTGCGTCGATGTTGGCAATAGCAGCACGAATATTGTTCTTCAGCTCATCCAGGGTTTTTGGGACGATTGGACTTCCTCGAACGTCTTATCTCTTTGAGGGGTGATCTTGAGTGACCAGCACGCTCGCCGGATTTAGCACCCTGTGATTAATTTTTTATGGGGATATCTTAAATCCTTGGTGTATACCAATCGTCCAAAAACCCTGGATGTGCTGAAGAACAATATTCGTGTTGCTATTGCCAACATCGACGCAGACATGCTGGACAAAGTGGACCAAAACTTTTGATTTCGACTCTCCCAATGTATTGACCAGAACGAAGGCCACCCTCAAGATGTCATTTTCAAGAAGTAATTAATAAAAAACATTAAACGTACCTCTATGTAAAAAAAAAGAATTAAAATATCTCTAATACTTTTTGTTTTATGATTTTTTAAAATAAGGAAGTTCCCGCGCCGCACCTTGTACAAATCTAAGCCTATATATTCTTGCATTTAGAATAACTTGATGTTAGCGGCACAATAGTCGGCGCGAAACCGATATGCGGTGGCGTTACTAGACAGTACGCTCCAGTGTAGGGCATAAAATTTGGAGGGGCGCAAAGAACAATTAAAAATTTATTAAAATTTTTTTGGATTTATTAAAAAAAATAGTGAAACAAGTGCAGCTATTACAAGTGCTAGATATATAAAATCTGGATAGCGCTAAAAGGAGGAATTTGTGAGATTATTCTAGAGCGCGAATCCCAGCGTAGGGGCGCCTAAGACACTCGTAACGTCACCGCCGATATGTGCTACGCCGTCCGGGCTCACACGCACACAGTCAAAGTACCCCGTACATGTACTGCGCAGAGCGCTCTGCGCATGTAATAGAAACCCCTATTTTTTATTTAGTATTCTTGTAGCTGACATCGAGAGCTTTCCAAAACACTATAATAAAATATTTTTTTATTAAGTACTTTTTGAGTTATTTTATATTTTAATCTGACATATTTTGATATAAAAAATAAAATATTTCCTAAAATATTCAGTTTTCGATAATTTTACCGTAATACTTCTATGTACAGAATAATAAGATAAATTAATTAGTGCCAAAAAAACAAATAATTGTTTAAAAAAATACATTGTAAATAATTTTCTTAATAATTTTTTTTTTATAGATGTAACGATGCATCCCTCCACCGTTACCCGGCCGTCGATCCGCCGGAAGTCCGCCGCCCGACAAACACCGGTCGGGCATGATGCGGAGGCGCCGAGCGCCCATTTTTAAGATGTCGAAAAGCGTTCGAATTTATAACCGACGCGTTTGTTTACCGGGAGTCGTCGCCACGCTCGGGTAACCGTACCGACCGTTCCCGAAACCGCCCGAGTCGCGCGCGGCGGCTCAACTTGAAACAATATGCCTTAAAACAATCAAGCATATTACGCACGCGCACCCGCCGGGAAAAGCGGTATAAATAAGGGCACATTTTCGATATCGAGACCAGATCTTCCGCAACCGCCAGAGTCGGTAAGACGCCTGGAAATCCGATACGATCATATAACCGCTTAAGGAGAGAGAAAACGGGGTTGGGAGTACCCAGCCTCCGCCGAGAGTTTGCGGCATCTCCACGAGCGATCCTTCCGACACACTACGAAAAGAGGAAAACGGGGTTGGGCGTACCCAGCCTCCGTCGAGAGTTCTCGACACCTCAGCCGCATCCGTCCGTCCGCGTGCAACGGCAATTGTCCAGTGGTAGGGAGTTCCCTGCCACTGACGGGTGTTCCCGTCGGCCGTTGCACTCCTGCATCTTACGGGAAACTCATCCCCGACGAGGCAATACCGCGATATCCACGAACTCGCGGTAATTCTGCGACCGCCATTACCGCGACCGGACTCGCCATTAATACGGCGCGCTAAGTCCCGCTCAAAGGGAGACGCCCTCCGGTGGTACCGCAACCACCGCCACCGCTGGCAAACCTGGGGGGATTTTGACCGCGCATTCCGGGCACAATTCTTGCCCCGCCGGTACCAGGCCGTCCTTCGCCGCGAGGCCGCCGACCGCCGCCAACAAGCCGGTGAACCGTTTAAGCGGTACGTGGCCGACCTCCTCACGCTCATGCGCCGAGCCGGAGGCTTCACACCAGGAGAGGAATACGAACGGGTGTACCAGAACATGCGCCCGGAGCTGAAGCGGTTCATTATTTACGACGAAACCGGAGAAGTCGGGGACCTGCAGGCGCGCGCCACTGAGCTCGAGGAGATTGACGCCGAGTGTGCGACCGAAGCCCGCCGCCACCGCCAGGGGCCGACGACTCCGACCGTCGCCGCCGCCTACAACCGCGACGAATGTTGCTGGCGATGCAAGCAGCGGGGCCACACGCGGTTCAACTGCCAACGCCCGCCGCGAAAATTCTGCTCACGATGTGGCAAGGACGGGATACTGACGCGTCAATGTCACCCGCCGTCGGGAAACGCCGGGCGGGCCGGGGCCACGACGGCCGGCGCCCCGAGCCCTGCATAAAATACACGCCACGGCCGCACCTACCGGTATCCATTAACCAAGACCGGTACGACGCCCTGCTCGATTCCGGGTCCGAAGTATCGTTTATCAATAACAGGACAGTTACTCGCGCACGCCGGCGGGGACATCAGGTCGCCCTCCGCGAAGGGGAGGTACAACTCGCCGACGGCGAATTTACTAACACCGTGGGCACAATCAGACTGCCCATCCAGATCATCGGCCAGACTTACTGGCATACATTCACGATCCTGCCGACGCTCGAAAGTCCGGTATTAATCGGCGTGGACCTTTGGTCGCGTACCGGTATCATCATCACACCACCACGATGCGTACCCGACACGACGACACCGGCGCTACACGGGACCTCCGGGGGTCTAGCGCGACAGACCGCAAGCGAGGGACAGGCGCTAAAAGAGTTCCTCGAACGGGAACTAGGAAAATTCGCGAATATCCAGGGTCCGACCGACCGCGTACACCACGAAATACGGCTACGGGATACCACGCCAATTAAACAACGGTACCGTCCGCGAAACCCGGCGATGCAAGCCGTTATCGACCGAGAGGTGGCCGAAATGGAGGCCGCCGGCGTCATTGAACCATCCAAGAGCGCCTGGAGCTCGCCCGTAGTACTAGTCAAAAAGAAAGACGGAAAGTACCGATTTTGTATAGACTTCCGCAAGGTAAACGACGCCACGGAGAAAGATGCGTATCCGTTGCCACAAGTAACCGCGACACTAGACAAGCTCCGGGGCGCCCGATACTTATCAACGCTTGATCTCAAAAACGGGTATTGGCAAGTACCACTCGAAACGACCAGCCGACCGATCACCGCTTTTACGATACCCGGAAGGGGGCTGTATCAATTTACCGTCATGCCGTTTGGGTTACATTCCGCACCGGCCACATTCCAACGATTGCTGGACACAATCATCGGTCCAGCCCTCGAGCCCAACGTATTCGTCTACTTAGACGACATAATCGTAATTAGCGAAACCTTTGGAGAACACCTGCAATTACTCAAGGAAGTGTTCCGCCGGCTCCGCGAGGCGAATCTACGCCTCAACCCAGAGAAGTGTAAATTTTGCGTCGACCGATTGAAATATCTCGGGCACGTGGTGGACCGCGAAGGTATACGGACGGATCCCGAAAAAGTCAGCGCCGTTGCTAACTGGCCCGAGCCGAAAACCGTTAAGCAAGTCCGACAGTTCCTGGGGATGGCGTCCTGGTACCGCCGGTTTATCGCGAATTTCTCGACCGTTGCCGCGCCGCTCACTCAACTCACTAAGAAACGCGCCCGGTGGACATGGGGCAAGGGCGAGGAGGAAGCGTTCCGCATCCTGAAGCGGACGCTCATTTCCGCACCGGTGCTCGCCTGCCCCGATTTTACCCGACGTTTCGTATTGCAGACCGACGCCAGCACCAGCGGCCTTGGGGCCGTATTGACACAGTACTTCGAGGAAGGGGAACGCGTAATCGCATATGCGAGCCGAACCTTGAATAGCGCCGAACGAAATTATAGCGCTACCGAGCTGGAATGCCTCGCGGTCGTATGGGGCATCCGACGCATGAAGGGCTACCTCGAAGGGTACCCCTTCACCGTACTGACCGACCATCAGTCATTAAAATGGCTGCAGCGCCTGGACGCTCCCACCGGGCGCCTCGCCCGGTGGCTATTCGAGCTCCAACAGTACGACCTCGAAGTAAAATATCGCAAGGGCACGCTCAACCGCGTAGCCGACGCCCTGTCACGACAGCCCGAACTTTGCGCCGCGACCGCCCGCCGCTGCCGGTGGTACCGACGGATATTCACGGAAGTCGAACGCGAGCCAGCCAGCCGACCAGACTACCGGATCACCGAGGGGAAGCTGTTTCGCCATATCTTGCACACCTTAGATTTCAAGGAAACCGCGGCCGAAGACCAATGGAAGGAGTGCGTACCTGAGGAACAACGACGCACGGTGCTACAGAATGGGCACGATGCACCAACAGCCGGACACCTGGGCATAGCCAAGACCATCGCGCGCATCGCCGAACATTACTATTGGCCGGGGATGTTCCGAACCATCGCCGGATATGTGCGAACCTGCGAGACCTGCCAAAAACACAAGGTGGCACAGCAACAACCGGCCGGGAAGCTCCACGCAACCGACGTTCAGCGACCCTGGGAGCAGGTCACAACCGATCTCGTAGGGCCCCTGCCACGTTCACGGCAAGGCCACACGTGGCTCTACGTGATGCAAGACCGTTTTTCGAAGTGGGTAGAATTAACGCCGCTCCGCCAAGCCACCGCCAGAGCCGTCACGAAGGCTATCACCGAGAGGGTGATACTCCGACACGGCCGCCCAGAATCCATCCTGTCGGATAATGGTACACAGTTTACCTCCAGGGAGTTTGCCGAGCGATTACGCACCTTTAACATCCGGCATAAAACCGCACCAGCCTATGCACCGCACTGCAACCCGGTAGAGAGGACGAACCGGACGATCAAAACGATGATTAGCGAATTCGTCGACAAAGATCACCGAGACTGGGACGAACACCTGCCCGCATTCCAGTTCGCCTTTAATACCGCCGTCCACGACGCCACCGGATATACACCGGCCTACATAAATCACGGGCGAGAGCTCGCCCCACCGTACCGCATCGCACCGGCCACCGAGAGAACCTCGCCAGATACCACGCGAGAACGGCTGGACGACGCGTATAAGATCGTCCGGATCCGACTGGCGAGAGCTTTCCAACAACAGGAGAAGCATTATAACCTCCGACGCCGAGAATGGAGACCGCACATCGGCGAATGGGTGTGGAAGAAGGACCACCCACTGTCGAAAAAAGCCGACAGTTTTAACGCGAAACTCGCGCCAAAATACATCGGGCCGCTCGAAGTTCGCCGAATCATATCGCCGGTAATCGTCGATCTAAGGAGCAAGCGAGGGAAGTGGTACCGACAGGTACACATCCAGGATCTCAAAGTCGCAAAAACCAAAACAGACGGCGACAACAACAACTCCGGAGACGAAGACGACAATACCCCCACTACCGCCAGGGAGGATTAAACCGCCGAGATCCGGGAAGAAACGTGTCAGAAGGCAAAGATGTGCGACTCAGAGAGCATCCTAGCCGCGATTAATGAGCTCCTGGGAGAACCAGGGCTCCCAGCTACACCGCCACCGCCGAATACCAGCCGGAGCAGCGACGGAATACCGCCGACAACCGACCAGCAACCGACCGGCCCAGCCGACCGACCACCCGGCCGGCCACCAAAAATCGGGACGCTAATTCAGCGCTCCGACCGCATCAACCGGAGGAAGATGGAGCAGCTGATGCAGGCTCCACCACCGCTGCCTGCCCGCTCGCGAAGGCCAGCGAGCGCTCCGGCCCGCAAACGACCGCGGGACTCCGAGGAGACCGGAACCGGCGAGGACCAGCCGCGCCTCCTGATGCCGACCGGCCCGCTACCACCGCCACCGATCCGGGTCCAGGTGGAACCCGGCATCACATTCGACGTGCCCCATTTCGCCGTCCACGTCGCCCGGAAATATAAAATACGATCACCGCAGGGGCACTGGGTGATGCGGTTTTCCAAGAACGGGCAACTTCGCTACCGCCGCCGCTTAGATTAGACCAGCGAGCGAAAACACGCCGAACACCGCGCAACCAGAACCGCTATGCCTCTAATTTCAGGCATACTAGACCGGAGGGGTGATGTAACGATGCATCCCTCCACCGTTACCCGGCCGTCGATCCGCCGGAAGTCCGCCGCCCGACAAACACCGGTCGGGCATGATGCGGAGGCGCCGAGCGCCCATTTTTAAGATGTCGAAAAGCGTTCGAATTTATAACCGACGCGTTTGTTTACCGGGAGTCGTCGCCACGCTCGGGTAACCGTACCGACCGTTCCCGAAACCGCCCGAGTCGCGCGCGGCGGCTCAACTTGAAACAATATGCCTTAAAACAATCAAGCATATTACGCACGCGCACCCGCCGGGAAAAGCGGTATAAATAAGGGCACATTTTCGATATCGAGACCAGATCTTCCGCAACCGCCAGAGTCGGTAAGACGCCTGGAAATCCGATACGATCATATAACCGCTCAAGGAGAGAGAAAACGGGGTTGGGAGTACCCAGCCTCCGCCGAGAGTTTGCGGCATCTCCACGAGCGATCCTTCCGACACACTACGAAAAGAGGAAAACGGGGTTGGGCGTACCCAGCCTCCGTCGAGAGTTCTCGACACCTCAGCCGCATCCGTCCGTCCGCGTGCAACGGCAATTGTCCAGTGGTAGGGAGTTCCCTGCCACTGACGGGTGTTCCCGTCGGCCGTTGCACTCCTGCATCTTACGGGAAACTCATCCCCGACGAGGCAATACCGCGATATCCACGAACTCGCGGTAATTCTGCGACCGCCATTACCGCGACCGGACTCGCCATTAATACGGCGCGCTAAGTCCCGCTCAAAGGGGGAGGATCTAACCCAGCCGCGACATCGATCGACGCAATCAGATCGATACCGACGCGTTTAAGGACCGCCCACCGACCCGACCGAAATTACCGCCCGGTAGCTAGCGGCTCCTGCCGAAATCCAGATCCGCGCCAAGTAATCGATATATTTGCGAATCCGCCGAAATCGCATCCCGCACCGTGCATCCGTGAAGCCGTGCATCTAATGCGGACGCACAACGACCGCCGCGACTGCCGCTAAACCAATCCGACATTCTCACATACATTGTAAATACCACACCGATATTACACATTCGCACACGCACTCGCTCGCTTATCACTCACTCACATACAAGCGCATACACACCGACACACACCATAATCACACACACACACTCACTCTGTATACACACATATATCTAAACGCAATAAAGTATATTTTACCTAACGCATCTATCGTTCGTCTCTCGATACCCTTTCACGAGCCCCGGATCCCGACCGAGTTATCCACGACCGCCTCGCGAAAGCGGTTTATTACATACTAATTGATTTGTCTCATTATTCTGTACATAGAAGTATTACGGTAAGATTATCAAAAACTAAATATTTTACGAGATATTAAATTTTTTTATATCAAAATATGTCAGATTAAAATATAAAATAACTCAAAAAGTACTAATAAAAAAATACTTTATTATAGTGTTTTGGAAACCTCTCGATGTCAGTTATAAGAATGCTAAATAAAAAATGGTGGTTTCTATTTAAGATTTTAAAGTTGACTTTCACATGACCTTCAAATGATTTTCCAAGGTCAAATTATTGTCACCATCTTATGGCCCCCTTGAAGCCACACAACTTTTGTTTGAAACATTTTTCGATTTAACGCAGTGTTTCTTAGATATTTGAGTGGGTCCTTTAAAATGGGACACCCTGTATATATACATATGTATGGTCAAAAGTTTTGTTATGGTCAAAATGCTTATTAATTTTATTTATATGCATGCTTATTAGTTTCATCAATATTATGATATCGATTTTTATAGCTTTACTTGTATAAGTCTTAATTGTTTTAACTTAACCTTTTTTCCTTCTTCCTTAGAGAACGGTGTTGATATTAATACATTTTTAAATTTAACTCCAAGTCAAATTCCTTTGCTATTTCCCACTCCATCTTTTACTATAGGAGATCAATTGAAGTTTATACATAAGTACACTTCTTTTATGGTTTCAAATAAACTTGTAAGCATGATTTTTTTTCCTTTTTGTATATTCAAACATAATTCTCTATTTAGATTTAGTTAAAACAATTTAACAATTTTATATTGAATGTAATGTTTTTATCCAATGATTCTGTAAATAATTTATTAGTTTCTTTTCTTAAATATTACTGATGCATGAAAAAGATTACATTGTGTTCATATTATGATTGAATGCATTAAATTAATAAATTTATATTTCGAAAATTAGATATTAAGTGTATAATATGCAATTTTTAATATTATTATTCATTATTTAATATTATCAGCCGATCTGTCAAGATATATACAACATTATTGCATAGATCTGTTCATTGCAAATTATATAAGTGATAATTTAATGTAAATTGATTAATTTTACAGGAGATTAATTCAGCATTTGCAGAATTGTTTCCCAGTACATCATCATTAACATCTTCGTCCTCATCATTGCCGACCAGTGTTAGGGCTTCTTTAAATTTATCTCCTATTACTAATGAGGTATTTAATTCCATTTCATAGAATGCAGTCGATTAACAAATTAATCAAAATTTGTTTTCATATCTCTTTTCTTTTTTATTTTTCTTTTCTTTTATATTTATATTATTGCTTTTCTTTCTTGTTTCTCTTTCCTTTTTTGTTATTATTTCTAAGTTTTGTTCTTAAAGTTTATTTTATTTAATTTGTATAGTAGATACGATCATAAAAAGAAATATACAAACAATACAATATATATATATATATATATATATATATATATATATATATATATATATATATATGTTTATATTTTTCTTTTGAAGATATTTTATATCAATATATCAAATACATATCTGGATATATCGGATACATCTCAATCATCAACACATAGATTAAAAGGCAAATTAGAAGAACCTTTGCGATCATTAAATTTAGTACAAAATACTGAAACATCTTTAAATTTATCTATTGATAAAATTCGACCTCTGTCGATATCTAATCTTGAACAAGACATTCATAAACCATTACTTAATAAATCTAAAATAGGAAGTAAACGGCGAAATAATATAAAGGCTTCAGTTGAAGTAGAATAAATCTTAAGTAATTAAATATAAATTCATTGTTATATGAATGTACACGCATTTATAAATAGCAAATCTTTTATAATGAGAATGAGTTTGAAAATTAATTTTTGTTTCTAATCAGGAATTTTGATTCTGCATAATGTTATATTTGATCACTATATTAAAATATCTGATTACTAAATTCGAATTATTTTGTAGTCTTAAATACTTTTTATTCTTTAAGTAGTTGTGATACAACAACTCTGTTTTATTAAGGATTTTTTGTTTTTTTAAGGATTTGCATGAATTGTTAAAATCAGACATCAAGGGTAATGGTGTGCTCATTGGATACTCAAAATCAGGCATACTGAATGAAAATGATCGAAAAATTATAGTGGACACCATTATCAAATGACTGCTCCAGATAATTGAGTTGTATGTTTATTCACTTATTTCTTTCTTTCATTTAATTAAATTAATTTCTTATTTTATTAGTTAAAATTTTATTTTTGTAGTCCACAGCATCGGCATTATAAAATAATTGCTAATAAAATTTGTGACCAATTTCCCACAGAAGAGGTAATAATTTAAAAAATTTGCATACTGCGTAACAAACATTGCTAAATGTTATTTAAAATTTTATATTATGATTATTTTCCTGACAAAATTTCTAAAGTCAATTTGCTAGATTTTTCTAGACATACTTCTATTATTTTTTAGATATCAATTTACTATATACCTCCAAAAACAGAAGGAGAAAAGCAATCATTAGCTAAAAGTAAATTGCCGATAAAAGTGAAAAACGCTAAATCCTGGTTGCGTAAGAAAGAAGCGATTTCACCTTCAAAAAAAAGAAAAAAATACAAAATAAAGATGATTCAGCTCCTTCTATCGATGGTAAATTATTTTCGTTTTTTAATTAAAATTTTTAAATCGCGTATTTTATGCAAGAATCTTTCAGATATTTTACCGGATGAAATAAAAGCTGCGCAAGAATGGCTTAAAAGAAATAGAGAGCCATTTGAAGATATTTTAGAAAATTGGAAAAAATGCCAAAAAATTCGTCTTAAAAATCTTATAGCTAATAAAAAAATTTCAACCCAGCAGTACATTGAACAGTGGTTAAACATCTTACAACAACCACAAGCTTATAAACTAGTATGTTTTAAAGATATGTATTGATCGAATAATTGTTTTCACTATTTTTAGATTTTGGATGATTTTAATTCTTTGCATTCTCTCATTGCCAAGTATGCTTGTCTACAAGGCAAGCAGAACAATATTTTGGTGAAATGGCCCTCAATTAGTCAGAAATTGGAACAGCTTGTAATATTACAGGATGATATTATACATTATAATGATGTGAAGGATTTTATACCTTATTTGCAGAATACTGATTTATCTAATGGTGAGTATAATGATAGAAAATTTAGATAATTAATTTTTTATATGATATGATTGGTAGCATAGAAATTATAGTATATATAGAAATTACTCTGTTTATAAAAATTTTGTTTATCTTGTTTTTTATTTTCTTTATAGATATTAAAGATTACATTTTATTAAATATCTGTTATATGTAAGCCAACAGGCAGAGTAAAACTTGGAAACAAAGTGTTCGAGCCATCAGTGGAAGAGGCAAGAGAAGTATTTATTCAGAAAGTAGCTGTAAATATTAACTTTTTTTTAATTGTTCTATTATTTTGTTACTCTTATTTCTTATTATTGTATAAGTTGATAATTTTTGGTTATCATTAGATTGGTGGTGATGTATTGAATGCTATAAAAAGACGGAATGAATATTATGCCTCTATCAGTGCTGCTGTCCAGCCTTACATAATTGTTGTCGGAAATTTGGAAGATTCTATCACTACTGCGTATGTCTGCATCAACAGCAATCTATGGAAAGTAGGAAGTGTTTTACAAGCTGTTGATGTTTGTTTTAAATCATTTTTTGTTCTTGATACTGAATACCATGTTCAAGCATATCATTTATGGTTATTTGTTCAGAGAGTTCTGTATGACATTTACTTGTTAAGCGAACGCTCAGTTACAAATGTAACTACACTCATTGGTCGATTGAATCAAATGATATTCTAATTCTTATTATATTCCTATAAGAAATAACTATTCACATGCATATTGTTTTTTCATTTGTGTTTATTTACAATCTCTTTTTCTTTATTATATTAAATTTTGATAATTACTATTTTATGCAAAAAAATAGTCAATATTAATTTTTAGTACAGTAAAACATTTTATTTTAATATTTTTAGCAAATAGAAATTTATATTTATTTGTATCATTATAGTTACCTTTGAAACTAAGTCTTTGTAATATCAAGATAATGAATAAGTTTTATATTGATATTTTGATTTCTTACAATATATATAATTTAAGTATTATAAATTTCGTTCAATATTAATTAAATATTCAATTAATATTTAACGAATTATTGAAAGTGTTAATGTCTCAAATCTTTTTCGTTAAATATTAATATTTTCAGATTACTTATTTAAAAAAAAACATGTTTAAGTGCTTTGTCTGTAATATAAACTATAATACAGCAGATGCTGTTCTTGGTCATATACGATTCTTTCATTCAAATGAAATTGCTTAGAAAAGATTAGTATGTTGTTGGGATAATTGTGTAAGAGTTTTTAATAATGTATCAGCTTATAGCAAACATGTTAAAAGCCATAAATCAAAAAATTCTAATATACAACTGGAGTGTACTTCCTCTCACGTTTTACATTCAAGTAATAATAAAGGTTCAAGTAATAATAAAAGTCCAGTAGATGCATTCAACTATGGAAAAAATAAGAATACGTCCGATCCTAATATTGAACTTTGTGAAATCGACAACAGTAACGATTTTCATGAGGCATTAACGAATGCTGTTATCACCTATGTTGCCTCATTGTATGATAGCTTTTCAATATCTGAAGACGAAACTCAAAAAGTTATTGATTGTCATAAAACTCTTTTAGGAGCAGGGTTTTTAATGATTTAAAAAAAATATGTTTTTAACTTATTGGACAAAGCCAAAATACAAAAAGAAATTTCTCTTTATGAGATGAATGAAGTAACAAGAATGTTCGATTCGTGTCAAAATATGTTTAGTGGATTTGAAAGTCACTATTTACGTATGAAACAGTTTGAATCCTGTGGAGCATTTATTAAGCCTGAAACATATGTAATAGGAACAACTTTAGATGAAAAAAATTCTGGTGGAGAAATTGCGATTGTACCAGTTCTTGTTAATGGACAGTTTATTCCTCTCCGCTCAGTATTAAAAGGATTTCTCGAATTACCAAATGTTTTGAAAATAATTTTGGATTATATGAAAACACTTGAAAATACTTCAGATTCGCTTTGCAATATTATTCAAGGCAAGCTTTGGAAAGAAAATATTGCTCCGAAATTTCTTGACAAAGTAGTGTTACCGTTAATTTTATATTTTGATGATTATGAAACGAATAAAGAGTTAGGAAGTCATACTGGTGTGCATAAACTAGGAGCTACTTATTGCAAAATTGCCTGCCTTCCATCAGAATTCCAGTCATCGCTTGAAAATATATTCCTTGTAAATCTGTTTCATTCAACTGATAAAGTATTTGGGAATGCAAATATTTTTCGTAAAATTTTTAATGAATTGAAATATTTAGAAGATATTGGCATTACTGTTGTAACAGAAGATGAGATTATTCAGGTTTATTTTGCTATGTGCCTTTTTACAGGAGATAATCTAAGTGCTAATAGTATTTTGGGTTACGTAGAAAGTTTCTCAGCAAATTATTGTATTATTGTCGCATATGCAAAGAGCATAAGAAAGTTATGGAGAAGCATACTATTTCAAATCCACCAATGCGTCGAAATATTGCAAATTATAATACTGATCTGATAATTGATAATAGTAGTTATACTGATATTAAATCTGAGTGTATTTTCAATGAATTAAAAAGTTTTCATGTTGTTGAAAATGTTCACGTAGATATTATGCACGACTTAAATGAGGGAGTGTGGAAACAGACAATGACTTGTATAATTAATACTTTGATACAAAGAAAAAGATTTGACATATATACTTTAAATAATTTAATTCAAGGCTTTTATTATGGTTCTTCTGAACAGCATAATAAACCTCCTCTCATAACTAAAGATCACAATCAACCAATTAGATCGGCCTTCTCAGCCAGTGAAATACAATGTTTTACTCGTTATTTTGGCATGATGGTTGGTCATTTAATTTCCGACAATGACGCTGATATTTGAAAATTATATCAAACTGTTCGTCAAATTATTGATATCGTAACTGCACCTTTTATATCTATTACAATACTTTCATTATTAAAAGATCTTCTAAAACAACATCACTCACTCTATTTGAATTTGTTTGATAAAAATCTAACGCCTAAGATGCATATAAATATTCATTATCCAGATATTATTCCTGAAATAGGTCCTCTTGAGCCACTATCATGTATTAGAATGGAAGCTAAACATAGAGAAGGTAAACAAATTGCCCATTCGTCAGCCAACAGAATCAATTTACCTTATTCTATCGCTAAAAGGCACCAACTGAAATTTTGCTTTCGATTACTGGCTGGGAGAGGTTTATCCTTGAAAATATCATTTTCATCAGTCCAGACTGTTAATATAACTGAAGTGAAAGAGTTTTCTAGTTTTCGTCATATATTTCCTGAAGATATTTGTTTCGCAAAATGGAATATTGTTAAATGGATTAAGAGGATGCCGGATTACCGACAGAATGCGAATATTCTTTATTTTGCAAAATTTTTTTATTGATTATAGATATCAACAAATCCTTTTCCATAATTAAAGTATACATAATAACGGAGTGCGGAGTTCACGATTTCATATGAAAAGTGAAAAAAAATGAGAAAATTACAGTTTTGTTATCGGCTTCTGCGTCAACATTTACTTAATATAACAAATTTGTAATCTACACGTGCCTAATCAGTAAACTCCGCACTCGGCATTTCATCAAAGAGTATAAGCGAACTTAGAGAAGTGAGTTTAGAAGCTTTATAAAAAAGATTTTGCAAAATAAAATTTTCGTGCATATGTGTGTGTGTGAGATGGAGGCTCAAGAGTAAAACAGAGCAGTAGATTAGTTGCGTGATGTCGTGATAGACTCTTTCATGCGTGTAGAGTAATATACATGTACGCACTAACATTATTGCAGTATCTTTTTTCTCTCGATCATACGCTCTGTCTCTTTCTAATCGCTCGCTCGCTATGTACTACGTATCGCTTAGCTTCATGCTCCTCGCATATTCATTTACGCGTTCACTCGCGCTTCTCTCTCTCTCTCTCTCTCTCTCTCTCTCTCTCTCTCTCTCTCTTTTTCTGCTCGTTCATTATTGTATATTGTATTCTTTTATTCCCATTATATTCTTTTATTTGCTCAATTTTTATTTTTCTATTCTCGTCTCCCTACATGAAAATAAATAAATTTATTTATTTATGTTTATTTGATACATCATAAATGAGATACACAAGTTATTTTCTTTTTCTATTTAACTATAGTTAAATACAACACATGTACATACAAAAATACACATAATTAAATACTTTTTCTATTTATGACATACACAATATCTCATTTACGTTGTATAAAATAAAGACAAATAAATTAATGTATTATTATGTAGGAAGACGAGAATATAGAAAGAATAAAAGTCGAAGAAATAAAAGAATATAATAATGGGGATGAAAGAATACAATAAAGAACGAAGAGCAAGCGAGATGACAAACATCAAAGAGTTCCAAAGTCTCGTTCGCGAGGCTCTCTTTACCTATAATATCTCGGGTTACATATCGTTCGTAAAATTTCTGTTTTTCGTATTTTATCGATATCAAAATAATTCTAATAGATTAATGAGATTCTTGCGATTAAAATAATACTAAACCTGACATAAATTGGATAATTTTTAATCAATTATGTTATTAAAATTATGATTACTTATTTCATTTAAAATTATCCGATTTATGTCATTTTTGGTGTTATTTTAATCGCAAGAATCTCATTAATCCATTATAATTATTTTTATACTAATAAAATACAATATGAAAGTTTCAGTGAGCCGCGCGCTGTGAAGTGTGCAGCGGCGCACACTATCAGGCGCGCGGTTCACCGACGTGCGCCCGGCTAAAGATCGGTGTTGATTGGCCAGACTTTACTCAATAATAACTCTTTTATTAAGTGTTATATAAAAAATTGGTACAGGACTTTTCTTCTCGGTTTCACCTGCTCTACCTGCACATGACCGGTGATGCGGTTGACGCCGGACACCCTGTATATATGTCATGTTACTATAGAAAATCAAATGTCTGTATTTCGCATTTTATATATCCGAAAATAATTTAAATGCATTAATTACATTATTATGATTAAAATGGCACGTCGTAAAATATTAATAAATAATGTTTTTATGTCGAATTAATTTTAATCAATATGAAAATAACTTTTTATTCGGTTACAGAATATTCGTTTATAAAGATGCGCATTTGTTTTTATTATTACGCGATATTTGTAGCATGCATGTATCTAAGTATGTATGTACGTATCGGGGAATAAAGCGACTGTACTATTTACACGCACATAGCCAGGCATGCGATAATATCAGTGCGCGGCAGTACTCAGTCTCACGATCAGTCTCAGTCGCGCGTGTTGTGTACATACGCGTAATGAGAGATAACTGCAAAAGTGTGCTCAACCGTTATAACGCGTTATAACGCGTCGAATTTAAAAAACGTGTTTGTGTAGTCATTGTGTGTTCATATAATGGGGCGAAAATGTAATGAGAAACGCTTGCCTCGCTTTGCCCGCAGACTTTCTTTAAAAAGAATAAGAGTCAAAAGGTTAGTATATTTATATACCATAATTCTAGAAGGAATTGTTTTAATGTATATTATATACTAATATGTCGCTAGATATAATTGAATTTTTTTTCCGTGCAGTTTACACAAAAATATAAGTATGATAATGTAATATTATATAAAAATGTAATATTTCAATTTTTTTTTTATTTTTTGATTATATCTTTAAAGCAATTCCTAAATAGAAAACAACATAAAGACATATGTATAAAAAAATTGTAACATAAAATTAATCTTTAAATAGAATTTAGAATTACTACAATACATGAAGATACACATTATATGTATATGATGCAAATAGTATTTAGTATTTTTCTCATATAGTATTTTTGTTATAAAGAAATGGACAGACATGGGCAAAAAAAAGAAAGAGAGAGAGAGAGAGAATAGAAATGAATAAGCGAGGGAATGGCTGTACAACGATATATCGATTAATAATTCACATCAGTCGATAAATATTAGTGAGCATAAAGTATTGCTACGGAGAAAGATCCAACTATTTCCTTTTTTTTCTTACTTTTGGCACTTGTATAGACACTTGCTCACTTACATTCATATCCTCTTTCTCTTTGCCCATTCTTCTCTGTCCGTCTCTTTCTGATCCAAGCATACTATATGTGTGTTATATATTATCTATATGCGATCTTTTCGTGAACTGATTGTAAATCTTTCATACCAGATGCGGTTTGCATGTGCGCTCTAAATATTGCCGTAATATTTGATCCCAGAAGCGACCTTTTCGTGAATTGGTTGTAAATATTTCATACCAGATGCGGTTTGCATGTGCGCTCTAAATATTGCCGAAATATTTGATCCCAGAAGCGATCTTTTCGTGAACTGATTGTAAATATTTCATACCAGATGCGGTTTGCATGTGCGCTCTAAATATTGCCGAAATATTTGATCCCAGAAGCGACCTTTTCGTGAATTGGTTGTAAATATTTCATACCAGATGCGGTTTGCATGTGCGCTCTAAATATTGCCGAAATATTTGATCCCAGAAGCGATCTTTTCGTGAACTGATTGTAAATATTTCATACCAGATGCGGTTTGCATGACGAATCTGGTTAAAAATATATCCCAGAGGCGATTTACGTGTGCTGGTTATTGTAAAAAATATTCCAGAGGCAATTTACGTGTGCTGGTTATTGTAAAATATATCCCAGAGGCGATTTACGTGTGCTGGTTGCTTTACAATATTTTGAACCGGATGCGATTTAATAGTTATGTAAGATTAGCAATATAACCGTTGTTATACAATATATTATAATAATAATGCATATATATGTATTGCGCCATTGTGTGTGTGTGCGTGCGTGCGTGCGTGCGTGCGTGCGTGCGTGCGTGCGTGCGTGTGTGTGTGTGTGTGTGTGTGTACAGGATGTCCCATTTTAATCTCCTCAGGCAAATATCTCAAAAACCAAGCCCGGAAGAGAAAAATGTTTCAGACAAAAGTTGTTTGGTTTCGAAGGGGCCATAAGATGGTGACAATGCTTTGACCTTGGAGAATCATTTGAAGGTCATGTGAAGGTCAACTTTAAAATCTTAGATAAAAATCCCCATTTTTTATTTAGTATTCTTGTAGCTGACATCGAGAGTTTTCCAAAACACTATAATAACGTATTTTTTTATTAAGTGCTTTTTGAGTTATTTTATATTTTAATCTGACATATTTTGATATAAAAAATTAAATATCTCGTAAAATATTTAGTTTTTGATAATCTTATCGTAATACTTCTATGTACAGAATAATGAGACAAATCAATTAGTATAAAAAAAAATTGTTTTTAAGAAAATTATTTACAATGTATTTTTTTAAACAATTATTTGTTTTTTTTGGCACTAATTAATTTGTCTTATTATTCTGTACATAGAAGTATTACGGTAAAATTATCGAAAACTGAATATTTTAGGAAATATTTTATTTTTTATATCAAAATATGTCAGATTAAAATATAAAATAACTCAAAAAGTACTTAATGTAAAAATACTTTATTATAGTGTTTTGGAAAGCTGTCGATGTCAGCTACAAGAATACTAAATAAAAAATGGTGGTTTCCATTCAAGATTTTAAAGTTGACCTTCACATGACCTTCAAATGATTTGCCAAGATCAAACCAATGGTATCATCTTATGGCCCCGTCGAAACCAAACAACTTTTGTCTGAAACATTTTTCTCTTCCGGGCTTGGTATTTGCCTGAGGAGATTAAAATGGGACACCCTGCGCGCGCCCGCACGCGCACGCGCACACACACAAAAGGCGCACACACACACACAAAAGGCACACATATATATAACAATACATGCACACACACACACACATGGCCAAATATTATTCCTCTTGGAAAGATATATGGAAAGGCACGCACGCACGCACGCACGCATACATATATATATATATATATATAAGTCCATATAAGTAATGTGTGCAATTGTGTTCAAATATGCAATAAAGGCAGACACGTGTCTATATTATACTGTTATCTATACGCTTAGATACGCTTAGATATGCGTGCAAGGCAATAATGCAGTAGAAATACACGATGATTTCCGATTTCAACATATTGAACACAATTCTCTTTCAAATATGCATAAAACATGTAGAAATATTTATATCGGTAACAGCGGAACTAAAATTATTGATATTATCGATAATTTCGGTCGGTATTATCGATAATTTTAGTTACGCTTAGATGAGGGCGCTAACCCGTCGGAGTTCGGCCATCGCTCCGGCATTCTCTTAAAATTAATAATTCTCATTATGAGAATGGCATGTTGGTTGTTGTAAAGTGGGAAAAATGTAAAAATCCTCAATTTGGTTATATTCATACAATATCTGTGACCAGAGATAATATTGTATATTTTTTACTTAAAAAACTTACTACAGTAAATTTCAATACTCACTTTCATGCTTATGAAATTAATTTCACTGATCAATGGCATTATTTAAAATTTCAAGATTTAGTTATTCATACAGCAACCAATATCAGAATTGCTGCTAATGGTCTACGACTGGTTCCGTTCCGTTTTATTCTTAATTGATTTCTCTATGAAATACTGTATTTTTTTATTTGTGTTATAATTGAATATTGTATTATAATAAAACATTAACCATAATATGTGTTATGGATAATATTGTATTATTATAATAAAACATTAACTAAATAATACCTGTGTTTTGACTCGTAATAATCTTTACTTCATTGTGTCATAAAAAAAGATCTTAAATCGAGAATAACAAGATTCCTGATATTCTACAAATTCTTTTATCGCAAGAATAGAATAAGATTTCCGTCAGACCGGTATATTCTTAAATCAAGAATATTATAAGATTGCTACAAATTTCCATCTTCATCTTTGTGAGAAAATTAACGGGATAGCACCAAGAGCATTTTATTCTAGATTTAAGAATTTTCCATTTAAGATTAAAATATTCCTTTTGCAATAATAAATATGATTGTCGCTATATCGATCCTATTTTATGATAGATTGAAGAGTAATAGCATTAGATCCGGAAATCTTTTCTGTGGGTGTACATAGAAGCAGTTCAGTTTGTGAGAGTTTGTAATTTGAAATAGTATTTGTTTGATAAAATCAGTCTTGCATTTATAGAAATATTATAGATTTTCTCAAGAAAATTAAAATGCATTTTATTTTTATGAAATTACGCTATTATATTCCCCCCCCCCCCAAATAAATATTATATATAATATATAAAATTGATACAATTAAAATTGCACAATTATATTGCTGGTTTTATTACAAATAGTACATTATAAAATTACTTAACCCTTATTGCAATAACGTCAATCACATCGATCACCAATATCGAGTTTAAAAGTGCCCCGTGCCAAACTGATCGATTTGTTTTAGAATTAATCATAAGCTTTACCAGATTGGCCTGGAACGAAAAGGATTAAAATTAAAGTGATATACAAATACTTGGCGTTTTGATTTTTGATTTTTTAAAGGTTTTTTTTTAGACAAAAATCATTTTTTAGTTTTTTATTTTTTATGAAAATTATTGTTTCAGGAAAAACTCTTTTTAAAATTATTTTTTAGGGATAAATATTAAACTTTTTTTGCGTATAAGTTGGGATTTTTAAATATACTTGGCGTATCTTTTTTTTTTACCTTTGTGAGGTTTTCTCGTGGGATATCACTGCTTTTTGCAAAAATGTAAAATTTGAAATTTTTCCTGCAAAATATAAAGTACTACATTATGCAGTATTTACATGGATTTGATTTTTTTAAATTTATTCAATAGAAAGAAAATTCTTTTTTAAAAGGAATTATATAAACAGTATATATTTATAAAGCTTATACCATATTGAATATAAGTATTGAATATAAGATTATATATAATCTTAAGTATCAATCACTTATCTATCTTACTTTTATAGATAATTTTAATACAGAGAAACTGTATACAAACCGTATAATCGATAAAAATAATATAAATTGTATAAGTAAATAAATATCAAAATACAGAAAGCAGTTGAAAGGAAATTGTTTTCATTACGAAGAAGATGGACTTGTTTCTTATTCATACATTTGATATGAATATGACACAAGTCCATTCTATTGAATAAACGCATACATTTTAACAGTATATAATTACTTCTAAAATGTATTTTAATAAATGATCAACCAAAATGATGAACTAAAAAAGATCAAATATTTTTTGCATTTATTGATTTCTTAAATATGTTTATATATCGCAAAATAGTGCAACACAAGAAGAAAAGTAATTAGTAGGAGATATGTGAATGTCCCCTAAATTTACGAAATTACTATTAATAGAAAACAAGCAACAAAGCGAAAAAATAAAGCGATAAAGTGTTACGTCCGGTGGACTTCACGATTCTTTTCTTTCATGTAATATTAAACATCTACGTTCTGGAACTCTTCGCATTTAGCATAAACAATAAACTAAAGGAATATCTAGCAGGCGAGACTAATATTTCAAAATCTAAACCATGCTTGATAAATATTCGAACAAAGGTCCCCTAGAAGACCAAGAATTTTAAACAGCAATTAAAAGATACTCGAACCATGAGAAAACTCGAAATCTAAACTGTGCGTATGCGAGAGATAAATAAATAGATCAAATAATATTTTTTCTTGGAAATCCTCTAGTGAAAATGCGTTATAAGAAGAGTCTCGAACAAAGGCCCTTCTAAGAACTAGAGTGATATTTTATAAATTTAACTATGATCCGCGACTGTGACTCGCAACATTCGACGCCACGTGTTCGCCTGCTAGATCACACTTGCGCGTTATCTGCTTGAGATAAAACTCAAGTGAATAATAAAACTGTCAACTTGGCCGATCATGGCGGACTCTCCAGTGGGCGAGACTTAATTTTTTAAAACAAAAAATCTACACCAATAGGCGCAATCTCCTGAACCTTATTTTGGAAGAGAGACACCCTCAATTCATGAGAGGGGCACCATTTAAAAAATTGATTGGTTAAAAAAGAATATTGCTTGCCTAATGGAGAGGGTACGCGAAAAGACGCCAATATATATATTCGATGTCATATTGAGCAAAGCTAGATTATATTAGCGAAACTGAGCGGATGTTTACATTTGAGTGAATCTGTGATGTCAATTAATATATTTGTCATAAATACATTGTTGAAAAATGATTATGGAAGATTTTGGCTGACAATGTTTTCGAAAACAATAAGCTAATAATTATACTCACAAACGTATATAATATTCGTATATAATGTTTATTTAATTTTACATGAAAATGTAATTAATGCATAATTAATATTTTTAAATTAACTTACATATGGCTAAGCAATGAGTTTATGTTAATAGCAAAATAAATCTTGTGAGAATTCTACCAAAAATATTGATCATAAAGACAACAGCATTAAATACACATTTTTAATTGGCATAAAGAATAATGAAATGATAAAATCATATCGAAGCACTTCTATAATCTATCAATATTTGGTGGATATGGAATTACTCGTAACTTTTAGTTTTGGAAATGTGTGCATGTGTATTTAGATTTTATATATAAAAATAATTAATGCGTAATTAATATTTTTAGGTCATTTACAAATAGCTAAGCAATGAGTTGCATGTTATGTTAAATAACAAAACAAATCTTGTGGGAATTTCATTAAAAATATTACATAAACATAAACAGTTGAATTGAAAGCGTCAGAATTAGAGGCTGAAATAGAAATGTTAAACATTAGTCAAAGAAAAGAAATAAGGTAATAATTTTGTTTATAAATTATATAATAAAAGTTACTTATTTTCTTAGACTAAATTCTCCAGAGACAAGTCTTATCGTTAATTATTATTTAACTTTTTTTGATATAACGGTTGAACTTATTTTTTTAAACAATGGAAAACGTGGAAATTGATAGTTTATTCGGATAGAGCTGCCTTTTGCAATATGATGTTATCGGAGAGCATTAGAATATTTGTCATCGACAAAAAGTAGTTCAAATTTGAATCAAAATGCGGAGGAAGAATTGATTAGTGATACTAAATTGCAGATTTTATTAGAGGATCGTATAAAAGTTTATAATAATTTGGCAGCTGCGTTGGTTAAAAGCCTATGATGCAGCTTTATAAAATTTGAAACATGTTTCGAGGTATCAATTACAAGATGTTAAAACACTACTTAGTACTAGGAAAAATATTGCAAAAATTCTAATCTTTTTATTCACAATATTTAATCTTTTCTAAAATAAGTTTTATATATTCTTGATTTATATTTTACATATGGAAAATTCAAATATGTGTGTATATTGTGCGTTTCGTAGGTACAATATTGAGACAAAGAGGAATATGTAAAAGCTTATACAATTCCTCTCTGTTTCTCTCTCTCCACTGAATCCAAAAATTATATCTAGAAATGAAGATATTTACTATAAAATTAATGACTTTAAAAGATAAAATTGCTAAAGATGCAGAAAAAAGCACCTATTTCTATTTATTTACTTCTACCATTTGCTTTTATTAGCACCTATATTTATTTAATTATTTATTTTTATCATTTGCTTTATATCCTTTGAGGGATTTTCAGAGTTGGGAACGTTACTTTATAAAAGTAACTCGTTACCGTTACCGTTAATTTCTCTGAAAAGTAACTCGTTACCGTTACTCGTTACTGATTTTAAAAAGTAACTCGTTACCGTTACCGTTACTCAAAAACTAACGAATCGTTACTATTTCCGTTACTTTGTTTATAATAAATTAATTCGATACTATATTAACATTAAATTAATATATTATAATTAATACTAATATAATACATGATTTCTTAATATTAATATAGAAATACCAAGTTTACATTTTTATACTTCTTTTTATTTATTTATAATATATATAAATTATAAACTATATAATAATATAAATTGTTAATTAATAATATAAATTCTTAATCTCTTAAGATAAATCACAATCTTTCCTTTATCAAATAAATTTTACCAAAATATTTTATATATTTTTAAGAGAAGTTGATGCTCCACGGTATCATCATTTAGATAACATCTTTGCGGCTTTAATATAACGAGATGATTGATTGGCTATGGCATTCTTATCATGCGTAACGCGTTGACGCGTTCTCTGTTCTGTTACGTCCTGGCGACTCCACGATTCCTTCCTACCGCAATGTTGCGGCAACGATAATCGATCGGTGATAAAAATAAGTCGTTCAGTAAATAGAGCATCTTGCGCCACGTATTTCTTTAAACATTTAGTCACTTATCAATATCAATAGCTATGAGGAACCGTGGGAAAGACGCGAGAGACCGGTGACGAAACCGCGCCAGTCGCCTAAAAATAAATAAAAATCAGTAGACATCCTCGAAATAGAATCTTCCAACGGAAGAATAAATTGATATCGAAAAGATAATAAAATTCCCTCTAAGAAAATATCCGACAAACGTAACTAAATCAATAATGATGAAACTCCTGTGACGACATATCCAGTAACGATAGTAAGACTCTTTCTAATCAGATCACGTGCGCAAGGAAAATCTAATGCTCAACTGATATCGAGATCACCAATCGACGATAACCACGGGTAAAAATTCGAAAAGTAGGAGAAACACCCCGCCTAACAAGGGCACTGGCATAATTTTTAATTCTTTAGAGACTTGGAAGATTCCCACTCTTAGAAATTAGAATACACCCCTAAAAAAGAGATATAAAAAGAGGACCCAAAGGGCCACTCACTGTCTTACTTAGCACCTGCTTACCACTTCATTTACTTAACACTTGTTTTATTCTGTGCGTGCGTCTTCAGTTAACATAAGTCTCATTAAGTGCCGTGGCACCGCGAAAACTACAAAAAAATTATACCAGTGCACTCATCGCCTGGCTAATCTGGAACCCGGCAATCCGGCACATTAAGAGACTCCACACCTTCACCTACGAAACAAAAAGTAAGTCACATTCGTCCAATTTAATTTACGCTATTAACCCTCGTGAGATATAACGCATTACGTATATTATATTAACGCTGGTTTTCATAGTGAAAACCAGATCCGGCAGTCCAAGCCAAACAGTCATTCGCAGGAGTCAGAGGACTCGAACGTCGGTAAAATGCCGATTCTGCGCTACTCGCAATAACAGTTCAACAACAATATCTGTTAGACCCACTCTTCCCCTCTCGCCTAACTACCCCTCCCCCAGCTACTCCCCAATCTACTTCCCCGAAGTCACCGAACTTCCGCTTTCCCCTCGTTCATTCTCCTCTCTATCTACTGTCCTCCTTAACAATTCACCCCCAACTTCCCCGCACCTTTCAGAGTCGGAATTCGACCAAGCGATAGAAGAGTTTTGCAACGAATTGCCCGACCTGGAAGCCGACTCATCTTACCAAGATTAACCAAATCTAAAAATTCGCCCTTCTCTCTTTCTCCCTCCTTCATACCGCATCCTCTTATTCACTCTCACACATACACACACATGTTTTAATTTTTTTTTTATTTTATTATTAAACCTACATTGTATTAACAAGTCAGAACCAAAAATTTAACGGTAGAGACTTTCCCTCGTCATTCTGACTGATGCCCTCCGTACCATTGTAACACCCGCGGAGCGATAAGCTCAACCACACACAATCACTCACACTCACACGATAATGTAAGCACTTCCTACATATATATTATATATCATGTATTCGAACTTTTGTTTTTTATAATGAATAAAATTATTTTTTTTTTTTCATTAATTAAACATTTCTTAACCCCTCTCTCGTTCCCAGTACGAAGATCGCACTAGGTCCCATCCCGCGTAAAAGGGATTAAATTCCCTGACCGAAAAGGGACCACCGAACGAACGTCTGAATAAACAGCGTAATAGCGATCCGAACGGTCGTTTACCTGCTTTGCGGACCTATCAGTTCGTTCGACCCGATTCCGAACGCCACGAGACGTTTAACTTCGGGAAAATAAAAGATAGTTGTTGCGCCCTTTCGTCGACTCATCCTTCCTCGAGTCTGGACGTAACAGTTCCAAAGACATTAATCAAAAACAAAGTAACGATAAAAGTAACTGTTAAAATTGTTATTCGTTAGTGAAAAAATGTAATGGCGTTACCGTTACAGACGACAAAAAGTAACGCCGTTACCAATTCGTTACCAAAAAAAGTAACTATAACGGTAACGGCGTTACTTCCCAACCCTGTGGATTTTTAGTATTTTCAACTACGCCTAACATTTTGCGATATAAGTGCTTATCTTTTTCTGCATCTTTAGCAATTCTATCCTCTAAGATCATTTATTCTGTAGTAAATATCTTCATTTCTAGATGTAATTTTTGAATTTAGTGGAGAGAGAGGTAGAGATTCCATAAGCTTTTGCATATTCTCTTTGTGTGTCATATTGTTCCTATAATACGTACAATATATATACACACATTTGCATTGTTCCTATGATATGCATAATATATATACACACATATTTGAATTTTCTACATATAAAATATAAATCAAGACTATATAAAACTTATTTAAAAAGAGATTTGTTATGCCTTCAGAGAGGCACGGTAGTTGGGATCGTTTGCCGGGAGAAATTTGAGAATTCGGACTTCGCCTGAGTAGCTCACGGAGGTTATTGATGATAGAGATAGACACTTTTGTAATTGAAATAAATATATATATCTGCTTTATTCGTAAATTGGCTTAATTACACAGTTCCCGCACATTAACTCGCGTCGCGTATCGCGATAGCGGATATCTTAACGTGCGCGTGTCTAGAATCGAGTTTCGGTCTCGAGACTCGCCTCTCGCTTTTTCGTGTATATTTCTGCCGACTGCGTGGCCATTCAATATTATAATAATTATTGACACTCGCTTTGACACTCGCGGCGGTTAGCGAGTGTCAAAGCGAGTGTCAATATATATTACTCGCGTAAAGGAATAAAGGTTGCGCACGTTATGTAAATGATTGATCTAGACTGCCCGCGTAATATTAATGGTAAAAACTGCCCGCCGTTCGTTAGCGGTGGACCTTTTTATTAACTCCTCTTGGCTTCCCGGGAGGGGGTCGTTTAGCGACAAGGCTGTGTGTCGTGTCGCTTGATTTTGGCAATATCCGGATACAAGCTAAGAAGTTCTAAGTAGGACTTCTTTGCTTGCACTTTCGCAATTTCTTTATTCCTTTTTATTTCGCTTTTAAGTAGGACTTCTACGTTGCATTTTCGCAATGTCCTTCTTCCGCTTGCCCTGATTTCCGCGTTTTCGCAATGAAATGATTGCACGATCGCTCGGGTTTCGCGCGTGGTTCGCGTTATCAGCGCTTTGTTCGGTCAACGCTCGTAACGTGATCTGTATTCGCGTTACACGTTGAGCAATCATATCAAATAGTATGTATTTAGAATAATACAATATATTTAATAATTCGTGTATAACCTGTTCGGGCTATAACATCCCTCCCCCGTAAGAAAAAGAAAAACGGAGGTGTAAAAGTGACGTTTTTCGCAAAACAAAATTTCTTCTTATTCTAATGTACAATATTTTCCCTGTATATAATATGAATATAATCGTTTCTTATTCTAAAATCGTGTGCTTAAACTATGTTTTAGTATGGGTCTTGGGAATCTGTATGATATACGTGATTCGTTTTCTTCGTATATCCTGACTGACGGTCGTTTCGTATATTTCTTTTTATTTTTTATAATAGTATAAATTATTAATATTATTATAATAACTGTGGTTATTCCGCTTGGCTATAGGATATACGAATTTTTTTTTTTTGCGTAAAAAATTTGTCGTTAGTGTTTTGCAAATCGTCGTATTTTAATTTTCTATAAATTGTTTTAATTTATTTGTATGCATGCGCACCGCTTTTCTTCCTTTCCTAATTGTATAATTCACGTCCGAATTTTTCTCGATTATTACGTACGGTCCGGTCCATAAGGATACAAGTTTCTTGGATCGTCCGCGTCGGAGCGTCTCGTCGTGTACTAATACCTTGTTCCCGACTTTAAATTTTATATCTCTAGTACTTTTGTCGTACTGTTTTTTGGCTTTAATTTTTTCTTCTTTAATATGCTCTTTTGCGAGCTGATTCGTTGCCCTTAATCTTTCTTTCAATTCTTGCGCGTAATCGTCGTAATTATACGTCGGTTTAGGCGGTCTCGTCAGTGACGTAGGTAGATCCGCTTGGTGCCCATACACTAATTCGAAGGGTATATACCCCGTAGCTGTATGTAGCGTCGTATTATATGTAAACATTGCGAACGGTATCCATTCGTCCCAGTCTGTCTGGTCTTCGTTTATGTAATGTCTTAAATATTCCGCTAATGTTCAATGCGATCGTTCTAACGCGCCATTACTTTCCGGATGATAGGCAGTTGTCTGTATTTTATTTATTTTTAAATATTTCACTAAGGAAATTTGTGCCTTGATGCGTTAAAATTTTTTCCGGTATTCCGTGTTGAAGTACAATTTTTGTAACGAATTCTTTGCTGATCGTGTTTGCTTCTTGGTTTGGAATCAGTATCGCTTTGCTGAATTTCGTTAAAATGTCTTGGAATGTTAAGAGATATTTATTTCCGTTTATTGTAATTGTTAACGGTCCTACAATATCTAACACGCATTTTTCGAAACGTTTAGTAGGCGTATCCGTGATTATTAACGGTACTTTTTTTTTCGCGATAATTTATTTTTCTGGCACAATTCGCATTTTGCGATATATTTTTCTACATCTTTCGTTATTCCTGGCCAATTATAATTTAGACGGATTCTTTTTATCGTGCGTTCAACTCCTTGACATCCTCCTGTGTGTGCATCATGATATTCATATAATATCTGTTTCTTGTCTTCCTCTGTGTATATTTTTTCTTCGTCGGAGTTTGTTTCTTCTTCTATTGCGAGGATTTCTCGCTCTTCCTCTTCTGTTTCATGCGCTTCTCTAATTACATTGCGACTCAGTGCATCAGCGTTCGCGTTCGCTCGTCCGGCCTTATAGATGATTTCATAATCATATTCTTCGAGTTTTAATCTCCATCGGATTAATCTTGATCCGGGATCATTCACATTAAATAACCAGATTAATGGTTTGTGGTCGGTTACGATTTTAAATTTCGTACCGTATATGTATGGCCTAAAATGTTTTACAGCCCATACAATTGCCAGTAATTCTTTCTCTGTTGTATTGTAATTCTGCTCCGCTCGCGATAAAACTCTGCTGGCGTAAGCAATTGATGGGTCATTATCTACTTTTCCTTGTGACAATACTGCTCCGATTGCATAGTCGGAAGCATCAATGGTCACTATAAATTCTTGATTGAAATCTGGGTACGTTAGCACTGGCGCAGTCATTAATCTTTCTTTTAATATTTTGAAAGCATTTTGCTGTTCCATTGTCCACTCGTATTTTTCCGTTTTCTTTGTTAATTTTGTCAGTGGCTTGGCTATTTTTGAAAAATCTTCTATGAATTTTCTGTAGTATCCGGCTAGTCCTATGAACGATTGTATATCTTTTACTTTCTTCGGCGTCGGAAATTCTTTTATTGCCGTTAATTTTGACGGGTCTGGAGATATTCCATTCTCCAAAATAATGTGACCTAGATAAATTACTTTTTTGCGCAAAAACTCGCATTTATCTGGTTGCAATTTTACATTATTTTCTCGGAGTCTCTGTAGTACTTCCTTGAGTCTTTTATTGTGGTCCTCTAGGCTCGATCCGTATATGACGATGTCGTCTAAATAAACTAGACATTTAAGTTCTTGCATTCTGGTTAGAATTGAATTCATCAGTCTCTGGAATGTTGCTGGCGCATTTTTCAATCCAAACGGCATTCTATTAAATTCGTAGTGTCCGTAGAGCGTTGAAAAAGCTGTCTTTTGTTTATCTTGCTCAGCCATCGGTATCTGGTGATATCCTGACGCTAAGTCAAGTGTAGTAAAATATTTAGCGTTTCCTAGCTGGTCCAGTATATCGGTGATATTGGGCAGTGGAAATGAATCGCCTATTGTTAAGTCGTTTAGCTTCCGAAAATCTACTACTACTCGGAGCTAAGGTTTTCCGGATGCGTTGGCCTTTTTTGGTACCACCGATAAGGGTGCGTTCCATTGACTCGCACTTGTTCGGATTATGCCATTTTTTAGCATTTCTTGCACTTGTTTATTTACTTCCGTCTTGTGCTTCTTGGGAAGACGATACGGTCTCGTGTTCACCGGCGAGGTATCGGCGCGCGTATTTATCTCGTGCTGTACCGTCGCGGTGCACGTCAGTGGTTCTCCGTCCAACTGAAATGTATCGTAATATTCTTCGCATATCCGTAGGAGTGCCTGTTTTTCTTCCGTATTTAAATGTTGCGTGCGTAGTAGTTGTCAGATTTGTCCGTGTCTCAAGTTAGTATACTTAAATTTTTTTCTTGTTTCTATCGTATTTATTTTAGATTCGATTTCGCGTTCTATATCTTCGAGGGTGACGTTCGGCGTCTGTATCTCGACTTCCGTATCGGTTGTATTTATGATGCTAACGGGACACGTGTAATCTTTAGGTTCTACTAAGCATCTTCCAAGATAGATTCCTGGAGCCGTTTCCTCGGCTGGTGTGGTGATGCTCGTTCTGTTATCCTTGCGTTGTGTTCCGTCGATTGTGATTTCCGTCAGCTTACGTTTTACGTGTGCTGGCGTGTATGTCCTGTTTACACTCTGGGTGCTTTGCAGGTCTTGGGTAAGGCTTAGCTGCTGCTTCCGTCCGTCAACTTCAATTGAATTGATTGTTGGCGTGCCCGCTTTTTAACACAACCGTGTTTTTTTGCAGGTCTTGCGTGAGCTCTGACGATGCCCCGGCAGATCCCACCGTTGCCACCAAATAATGTTATGCCTCCGGAGAGGCACGGTGGTTGAGATCGTTTGCCGGGAGGAATTTGGGAATTCGGGCTTCGCCTGAGTAGCTCACGGAGGTTACTGATGATAGAGATAGACACTTTTGTAATTGAAATAAATATATACATCTGCTTTATCCGTAAATTGGCTTAATTACACAGTTTCCGCACATTAACTCGCGTCGCGTATCGCGATAGCGGATATCTTAACGTGCGCGGGTCTAGAGTCGAGTTTCGGTCTCGAGACTTGCCTCTCGCTTCTTCGTGTATATTTCTGCCGACTGCGTGGCTATTCAATATTATAATAATTATTGACACTCGCTTTGACACTCGCGGCGGTTAGCGATATTACTCGCGTAAAGGAATAAAGGTTGCGCGCGTTATGTAAATGATTGATCTAGACTGCCCGCGTAATATTAATGGTAAAAACTGCCCGCCGTTCGTTAGCGGTGGGCCTTTTTATTAACTCCCCTTGGCTTCCCGGGAGGGGGTCGTTTAGCGACAAGGCTGTGTGTCGTGTCGCTTGATTTTGGCAATATCCGGATGCAAGCTAAGAAGTTCTAGGTAGGACTTCTTTGCTTGCACTTTCGCAATTTCTTTATTCTTTTTTATTTCGCTTTTAAGTAGGACTTCTACGTTGCATTTTTGCAATGTCCTTCTTCCGCTTGCCCTGATTTCCGCGTTTTCGCAATGAAATGATTGCACGGTCGCTCGGGTTTCGCGCGTGGCTAGCGTTGTCAGCGCTTTGTTCGGTCAACGCTCGTAACGTGATCTGTATTCGCGTTACACATTGAGCAATCATATAAAATAGTATGTATTTAGAATAATATATTTAATAATTCGTGTATAGCCTGTTCGGGCTATAACAGATTAAACATAGTAAATAAAAAGAAGATTAGGATTTTCGCAATACCTTTCCTAAGTAGGGCTTTAACATTTTGTAGTTGGCACATTCATGTTTCACATTTTCTAAAACTGCACTGTATGCTTCTGTTTTAATCAACGCAGCTGCCAAATTATTAAACTTTTATATGTTCCTATAATAAAATCTGCAATTTAGTATCACTAACCAATTCTTCCTCCTCATTTTGTTTCAAATTTGAACTACTTTTTGTCGATGAAAAATATTCTAATGCTCTCCGATAACATCATATTGCAAAAGGCAGTTCTATCCGAATAAACCATCAATTTCCACGTTTTCCATTGTTTAAAAAAATAAGTTCAACCGTTATATCAAAAAAAGTTAAATAATAATTAACGATAAGACTTGTTTCTGGAGAATTTGTTCTAAGAAAATAAGTAACTTTTATTATATAATTTATAAACAAAATTATTACCTTATTTCTTTTCTTTGACTAATGTTTAACATTTCTATTTCAGCCTCTAATTCTGACGCTTTCAATTCAACTGTTTATGTTTATGTAATATTTTTAATGAAATTCCCACAAGATTTGTTTTGTTATTTAACATAACATGCAACTCATTGCTTAGCTATTTGTAAATGACCTAAAAATATTAATTATGCATTAATTACTTTTATATATAAGTTTGTTTTATGCGACTTAGAGTTTATGAAAAATTTTCCTTCAATTAAATATATTCCAAAGCGTTAGATATGTGTATATTGTGCATTTAGTTAATTATAAAATAATTTTATTCTGGAATATGCTATACGCCCTACTACTTTAATTATATATTGCAATTCATTAAATATAATTTTTCTTAATATTGGAAATAATCATATAAAAAAATTTTATAATATAAATTTTTATTTAGTTGGCACAATTTTTCGATATCATTATTTTTCTAGGAAATTAAAACAACTACTTTGTATAACAGTTTTTTAGTTAAAATATTTTTATTTAGATAGTAATAAAAGAAACAAATTTTATAGCATAAATTTTTATTCATTTGGCGCAATTTTTTGATATCATTATTTTTCTGGGAAATTTAACTACTATTTTCAACTATTTTATACAACAGTATTTTTGGTTAAAATGTTTTTATTTAAATATAATACTTTTCACATAGTGCGTGAACTTGGCGCCTTTTTTTCATTTTTTTTATTCTTATGACATAAGTATGCACATATTAAAAGTTACATTTATATAAATATTAATATAAATATTTATAAATGCAAACACATAAATACTCTGTCCGCAAAACATTGCAACAAAATTTTATGATTGCTATAATATTTTGGATATTTATAATATATAAAGGGCTCCTTTATCGGAAATTTTCGTGATAACGCAACCAAAATATTTTATTTATTATTTTCATATCTGCGATTATAATTTGCAAACAAGATTGAGGCATCTTTTTTCTGGCCAACAGTGTTACGAGTATCAGGATAGATTTTTTAAATCATAATTTCTTATCATTTTAAAAAAAGCAGCAGTTTATTGCTTCCTATAATATTACGAAACCGTTTCCTCATACTTGAGTATGTAAAGATCTTTACATCCTTGGAATATTTTTTCTCATAAGGATTGCCTCGTAATAACGAAGATGTATATATTTTCTCTCTTTAGCTACCAACTTGTATATACACAGTCTGTTAGATTATTATATACACGAAATTTGGTGCCATTAAAAAAGAAAAAATACATCGCCAGGAATTACAATAATAATTCCTTCCAATAATTTGTAAGCTTTTATTACCATATATGATTGGTTGCAATCATATGAAGGAATACCAGATATTGCACACTTAGCCTTTCAAAAACGGAAGTTTCTTTAAATTTCTCCTGGAATAACTGTTTTTTAATAACAAGAATATTCATGCACAAACCGCATATGATATGAAATATTTTTTAAACCAACCAGCACACGAATAAAAATCGCCTCTGGGATAAAATATATTTTTAACAACCAGAGCGCACTTGCAAACCGCTTCTGGAATAAAATATTTTTTAAACCAACCAGTACACGAATAAAAATCGCATCTGGGATAAAATATAGTTTTAATAACCAGAGCGCACATGCAAACCGTTTCTGGAATAAAATATTTTTTAAACCAACCAGCACACGAATAAAAATTGCCTGTGGGATAAAATATTTTTTTAATAACCAGAGTGCACATGCAAACCACTTCTGGAATAAAATATTTTTGAAACCAACCAGCACACGAATAAAAATCGCCTCTGGGATAAAATATTTTTTTAATAACCAGAGCGCACATGCAAACCGCTTCTGGAATAAAATATTTTTAAACCAACCAGCACACAAATAAAAATCGCCTCTGGGATAAAATATTTGTTTAATAACCAAAGCGTACATGCAAACCGCTTCTGGAATAAAATATTTTTTAAACCAACGAGCACACGAATAAAAATCGCCTCTGGGACAAAATGTAATTTTTTTAATAATCAGAGCACACATTCAAATCGCATCTAGTGTGAAATATTTTTTAAAACAACTAGTTCACGATTAAAAATCGCCTCTAGAATAAAATGTTATTTTTTTAATAAGCAGAGCGAACATACAAACCGTTTTTGGTGGGAAATATTTCTTTCGACAACCAGTTCACGGATTGATCGCTTCTGGGATACATTCTTCAACCAAAACATATATGTAAAATGTTTTTGGTGAGAAATATTTCTTTCGACAACCAGGTCACGAATTGATCGCTTCTGGGATACATTCTTCAACCAAAGCGCACATGCAAAACGCCAGGGTTGGGAAAGTTACTTTATAAAAGTAACTCGTTACCATTACCGTTATTTTTTCTAAAAAGTAACTCGTTACCGTTACTCGTTACTAATTTTAAAAAGTAACTCGTTACCGTTACAGTTACTAAAAAGTAACGAGTCGTTACAATTTCCGTTACTTTTTTACAATACAAACTAATAAATTATTTTGCATAAGAAAAACTTTTAAAAAATTGTAAGCAAGATTTCATTCAAGGTTTATTACAAAATAAATGATTAAATTTTATCGAAATTCTTTATTAATTTTTAATAAAATTTGTTGCTCCATAGTATCATCATTTAAATGCCCTCTTTGTGGTGTTAATACAGAGCCACCGATGCTAAACATTTTTTCTACAGATGCACTGCTTGGTAGAGCTGTATTATATTTAATAAAAAGTTTTTTAAGTTTTGGATAGTCGTTTAACATTTCTATATTACAATTATTTGATTTTAAAAACCGTTGCAATTCTTCTTGTTCAGATTCATTTTGCACCGTTTTTTGCTCAAAAATGAAAAAATCATCGTGATCGTCAGATTTTCCAGCTTTTGAAGAATTTTCAGTTGATCGGATTCCCAATAAATCCTCCAAGTAATTTTCAGCACGTTTTCTTTTTTCTCCGGTTAACCAGTTTAACTTAAATTTTGGATGTAAACATGCTGCTATTATTAATTCTTTTGTTTCAAATATTGTAAGAAATCTAAAATCAAATATAGTAAATTAAGCGACATTGTTT